>NW_028317941.1:16861785-17182500 GCF_062004578.1 Staurois parvus | reverse complement strand
GTGCTGTCTTTCAGTGCCCATCAGTGATGCCTGTCAATGCCCATCAGTGCAACCTACCAGTGCCTCCTCATCAGTGCCCATCAGTGCCACTTATCAGTGTCCATCAGTGCAGCCTATCAGTGTCCATCACTGCAGCCTCATTATCGCACATCATTGAAGGAGAAAAATCCCTTATTTACTAAATTGTATAACAAAAACTATGAAAAAACTTTTTTTTTTAAATTTTCAGGTGTTTTTGGTTTGTTTAAGAAAAAATAAAAATCCCAGAGGTGATTAAATACCACTAAAAGAAAGCTCTATCTGTCTCAAAAAAATGAAAAAAAATTCATATGGGTACAGTGTTGCATGACCGCGCAATTGTCATTCAAAGTGTGACAGCGCTGAAAGCTGGAAATTGGCCTGGGCAGGAAGGGGGTATAAGTGCCCTGTAGGCAAGTGGTTAAAGTGCATGTTGCCCCAAAAGAGCAAATTATTCCTTATACAGTATTGTTGACTTATTTTTTCAATAATTGATAAATACAGTCTGTAAAGTTCCTAATTAATCTGCTATTGTCAGTCACCTAATAATCCTGGTAGTTTCCATTCGTTTCCTGACATCAATCATGAAAGCAGATCCATGCTGGCATGGACAATTGGCATCTCTATAATTGCTGTTAGGCGATACAGTACTGCGTGATCATGTGTAGTTTTGTGGCCATACCCCTGCCCAGTGCAGCTGTGATGCAGCCACGGATTTGCCTTCTGGAATTCATGCTCAGACAGAAAACAAATTTCCTCGTCGTGTGTCTTGTCACTCAATATCCACCCACCTGCAGTACAGACATGCCCTCTGCTACAGGGAAGACGGAGATCAAGGTGGCTATGCAGCCACGTGACTGCAAAATAAAAGATAAAATAGAGGTACATATTCACTATTTTGGGTGAAAGGAAAGCAAAATAAGTTAATCCTTTGAGTTTGCTGTCATAAGCTTTAGCTGAGGGCAAAGGACACAGGTGTATCATCCAGTCCAGGGGTGGACTGACAGCTCATGGGGCCCCCGGGCAATAGGGGATCATGGGGCCCCTGTGTCCTTGCCCACACTCAAACCACACCCAAAAAAGCCTATGAAAGGTACCAAGGACATCTCATGGGGCCCCTTACTAACCCCAGGCCCTTGGGCAGTGCCCGAGTTCTCCAATGGTCAGTCCGCCCCTGATCCAGTCCCACTCCAAGAAACCTGTCAAAATCTATGGGAGTACATTTAGGGCAATATGCACCAAGGGATGAATGCCCGGAACATAGACATGCCAGTGCAGCAGCTGGCAGCCTCTCATAGAGTTTGACAGGCTGCTGACAGCGGGGCAGCTAAATGCCAGAGCCCCATGCACCAAGGCTAAATGCCTAGTGTGCATGGGGCCTTACTTTACATACTTTGCTTTTTGTTGTAGTGGTTGTTTGTTCTGAAGTTGATTTAATCTTTGCTTTTCCCACCCAAGGTAGCAACTTTTCTTCACTCCCCACCATTCTGTTTGCAGGAAAGAAAGCATCGGAGAATCTGTTCACAGTTTTTCACCACAGCTTCTACTCTACATAAAATAGTTATGGTTAGGCTATAGCGTAGGATGGTGGGGTCTGTCCTCATTCGGTGTAGACAGTATCAGTGATTCTATGATTTTCATCACCAAGATCACAGTAATGTGAGATCAGAGATCTACTTATACAGAAGTGGTATGAGTTGGCATCACCTGTCAAAAGGTTTTAGTTACCTAGCAGTCCCAAATATAGGTTGTATCAATGACACAGGCACATGAACAGAATCCTGGAGGAATAAATCCTACTCAGCTGTCTGGAGAATAGTTACCATCTGTCTTGCAATATATGCAATATAACCGGAATAACAGATCAGATAAGACATTTTTCACAAGTGTTTTTTTTAAGGGTATTATTGCACATTCTGAACAGGCTACGATTTGTATTGCTTACCAGATAGAATTTATATAATATCAAGTCTATTTTTGCAAGTAGACTAGGGCTGAAAACCTCCAGGTGAGGGGATCCAATCCTTCCTTCGCTATGGAGCAGAGGTAAACATTATTATCAAGGGTGCCTCTTTGTCTCCATTGGGCAGCAGGTACCAGTTCTCAAAGGAATAAAAAAATCTCTCCCATCCTGTTTTACTTAAGCTGGGTACACATTATGAGAAAATCGGACGATGTAACCAACAATGGCATTAACTTGTATAATAATTCTCAAAAGACGATGGCAACGTTCTTTCTTGTGCATGATTTCTATGTTTGTTGCCACCTATTTCTAGGCCAGTCTTTGCTTCTGATCATGCATGTTTTTCTCTGTTTGATTATATATAACTGTATTTATTTATTACAGATACTTATGTAGCACTGTCAACTTGTGCAGCGCTTTACACATATATTGTACATTCACATCAGTCCCTGCCCTCAAGGAGTGTACAATCTAAGGTCTCTAAATCACATTCATACATACACATACTAGGGCCAGTTTAGACAGGAGCCAATTAACCTACCAGTATGTCTTTGGAGAAATAATCGGATATTGTGTTATAAGTACCAGAAAAATTTTGAAGTTTGTCCCTTTGGGAATTTTCACTTGAAAAGTCTGAAAGTCATGTACACACTATATGAAAATTGAATGATTGTTCCTTGTATGGAATATTTCTACAGATTTTCTTACTCAGCTTTAGATGCATTTCAAGCTATAAGTTTGAATGGGTAATAATTCATAAAAGCTCACTATTGGACAATAACTGAAATCCTCTTAGTCAGTTTTTGCCTCCTAATTTTGTTCAAAAGGAACTCACAAGTTGGAATGCCTGTAGTTGGAGGTGTACAGTCTGACAACTCTTTACTTGTGTCTCAAGTTGCACAAATATTCATGTAATTGAACTTTTATGTTTATTCCTATGCAGAAGAGGGGGACAGCAGTGCAAGTGGACTTTCAAAACAGTGCAATGCACTGCAAACATATATTTGTGAGGGTAAGGCCATAGCTAATATGATAGATTCCCTCAACTTTACATTAGACAGCAATCAGGCAGTGGGTATCTTAATTGACTAATGGACATTAGAAAACCAGCTCTGGTCAAAAATGGCTAGCTTAGACAAATCTCATGTATATTGGCAGAATAAAGGTGGCCAAAAACAAGTTGTTGCCTTTATTGATTCTCAGAAATTATGAAAAACAATGATATCTCTATTTAACTTTGACTTATTATTGATAATAATTATACATTTTCTGTTCCTGCCAATCACCTTTTTTTTATTAAAATATGTATGATCTTATTAACTGATATTATTTGGGGTGACTACACATACGCAGTGCATCAAACAAACATCTTGGAAGTATGGAAGTAAACATTTCCTATGGCATTGTGTCTACTTTCTTTACCTGGGATAGATGTTGTTCTGTTTGTACTGTCCTTTTTTTAAACTTTCTTTTTCCTTTGTTTTTTAATTTTCTCTTTTTTCCCTTTTTCTTGTATTTATCCCCTTCTATCACTTTTCTTCAAATTTGGACATTACTCACAGTCCATAATTTGTATAATGATTGAAATACTGCCTGCCTATAAACCATGTATTTTCCAGTTACTCAAAAATTGTGTATGTTTAAACTTTCTCTACAATAACTTTTTTGCCTTGCTGTAGTTTTCCCAAATCTTATTTCATATTATATTATTATAAACATAAAATATTCAGTGATCTTCAATAATCCTAAATGCTGCTAGGAGACACTTTACATTCTCGTCCAATTTCACTATAACATTCTTTGTCTGATCTGTCACAATAACCAGATCTCTTGTTCCCCACATATTGCCTTTGAAAAGATGGGGAACCCAACAAAATGTCAGGCATTTCAATGGGAGTGATGTATGGGTGTCATGTAAAATTGACCCTTACGCAGTACAGGGGATGCATGCAAAAAAGAATAGCCTCTTTAAATAAAGATCATGGATGTGCTTTACACGGATGAATACTTATATCCTTGGAAACTGGTGGAATAATAATGAACTACAGTCTCCACTTGCTGTTGAAATACATGAAACTATTATTTACCTTACCTCATTATGGATGATCTGTAAAGGGATGGGCCTTGCATTTCCTAATGGATCCTGTGTCCCCGTTCACATACAGGGATCAGTGAGTAGACAGGAGATCTGGCAGATCTGGAGAGTCCCCTTTTGAAACATGTTTTGATGGGCATTTTACAGAGGCACAATGGATTGTCACAAGTTGATCATAAATGCACAATAATTTATTTTGCAATTCAGTGCTGAGCACACTAATTACTGTATATAGGTAACAATAAACTTCTAAAGAGGGTTAAAATGAGGATGTAGCAGCATAAGGATTGTTACTTGTGTTTCATTCTGTTACAAATCCCTGAATGGACATAGTAACGAATGTCAACAAATCTGATAAAAAGTTACAATGAAATTTCCTAATGCATTTGTTTCATTCGGATGATGTCATATGATGCAATAGTAGTTCGGGCCCATGGGGAAATTAATTCCATTTTCATATTTCTTCAATCATTTGTATTCAGATAAAGAATGGATCCAAGATTTGCTCCATTAGTTAATTTGGATGCACGACGGTAGTCAATATTGTACAATCAGCTCATGCCATTTCTACTGGTGGGTTGGGCTAGCTTCCGAAAATATTGAATCCTTCTGATTCGAATCTGTCTGTTTCGATAATATATTGAATATATGACAATGTTCTGAAAAAAAAAATGCTAAATGTTTTTAATCAACCCAGACCAACGAATATACAAAACAAATTCCAAAATGAATCAGTTCAACAGCGCTGAGCAAACTGTTGGCGCTATATAAATACTGTATAATAGTAATAACATAATGAATATGATGAAACAATACTTCTCAATGAACAAATGCATACACATGTCTAGTTATTAAGTGTATTTATCTTTCTGAACAAAATTATAGAAAACACATTCTATACAGAACAATGGTTAGCACTTCTGCCTGGTATCAATAGGTTTGTTGGTTTGAATCCCAAACAGTTTGCATGTTCTCCCTGTTTCTGCCTAGGTTTCCTCTGACATGCTGGCAGTTTAACTGGCTCCTGTCTAAATTAGATAGATAGATAGATAGATAGATAGATAGATAGATAGATAGATAGATAGATAGCTAGCAAGCAAGCACAATGGCTACATGGTTAGCGCTTCCACCTGGCAGTACTAGGGTTGTTGGTTTGAATCCCAGCCACAGCAACACCTGCCTAGAGTTTGTATGTTCTCCCTGTGCCTGTATGATTTTCCTCCCACACTCTGTGCTGGGAGGTTAATTGGATCCTGTTTAAATTGGCCCTAGTATGTGTATGTATGAATGTGAGTTAGGGACCTTAGATTGTATGCCCCTTGAGGGTTAGGGACTGATGTGAATGTACAATATATATATAAAATGCTGTGTAAAACTGACCATGCTATATAAGTACCTGTAATAAATAAATATTTGGCTTGGTGTTTCATGACCAAATAATTGTTAGTCAAAATATCACAGACATTAAAAATGGCCTAAACAGGAGGTCCTCAAGCAGGGGCGGACTGACCATTTGGAAACTCGGGCACTGCCCGGGGGCCCCATGAGATGCCCCTGGTACCTTTTTCATAGGCTTTTTTGAGTTTGGGCAAGGACACAGGGGCCCCATGATCCCCTATTGCCCGGGGACCCCATGAGATGTCAGTCTGCCCCTGTCCTCAGGTAATTAAAGGTTGTTCATATGTTACACTTACCAGTTAATAGTAATCACCTAATTCTGTTCAGCATTTCATTCTTTATTTTGAAAAACAAATGTAACCCCAAGGCAAATCTTGTGCAGCCCTTTAGCCCTGGTTCACACTAATGCAGTGCGGAATTTGCAGCATTTTCTGTGCAATTTCTGCACCGCATCAAAATTGCACCCCGTTCATGCGAACTGCTGCAGGTGTGTATGTTAAGTTAACAACAACCCGAAAGCGGTCCGCAACATGCGGTGCGATGTGCAGAGTAGGATAACATAGGTGTGAATACCCATGCGACCCAATTCTAGTGCGGACCCAAAAAATTGTCCTGCACCTTTTTGGTGCAGTACGATTAAAGCCATACAAGATGTATGGCTCCAATTGCACCGCACACAAATCACATGTGATTTGCACAGGAATGCGGTGCAGTTCCTGTGCGAATCACATGCAATATAATGCACCACATATATGTGAACCCAGGTTCAAACCTTAGATGAGCATCTGTGACCATTAGGGGGCAGGAATGGCCTGCTAAAGAAGTCACAAAGGTCAGTCTGTGCAGGTGACCAAATTAGAGGGGACTAATTGGCTTTATCCTTTACTGCACACAACCTTATTTATTTTTATTTGTTTCTTTCTCTGTTTATATAGCATCAACATATTCTACAGAGCTTTACAAAGTACATAGAACCATTCACAACAGACCTTGCCCCAGGGGAGCTCAACACCTAATGGCTCTCCCACAGTCATTCAGACACACACATACACACTGCAGGGCAAATTAACTCAGAGGCTAGTTAACCTATGGGTATTTTTTTGGGATGTTGGAGGAAACAGCTTTTAAAGGTAACCCCCATACACATAGGCACAAAAGGAGAACAAAACAATACAATACAAACCTTGTATTATTTGTCACTAGAAAGTTGCTACCATAATAGTTGGTCCCCATAACTAAAAGAAGTTATTCTATTACTGCTAAGCCTAAACGTTTTATTTACCAGCCTGTATAAAAACTGTGTCTCCTCCAAGACCTGATAGGATTCTCAAGAAATTTTATGGAGTAACAGCTGAAGGATAAAGTTGATCATATATGTCACGTTAGATTATTTACGCAATAAAATTATAGGCAGTATAACCAGGATTACTTAACCCTGCACAAGCTGATGATTTTAGGTCTTTTTTCTGGTGTATAGTAAAATAATTGTTTTACTATATTTGTACAAATAAAAATTGTCATTTTTTATATATTGCTGCATTCACTGGCTGCATTAAAGTCCCATGGGAGACATTTTCTTTGCTAATAAAATAAATATAGGAAAAATATGATGGCATGGTCTTTCAGGCACATTTTATACTAAGGTCATTATTTTGCAGTCAGTTATATGTGTGTCTCATAGTATTGCTGATTTTGCTAGACTGATTTTGGCAGAGATCATAAAATGATAAAGAGTATGAGAACTGTGTAGTATATTGATAATAATTCTTCCAAGTCATGTTAAGATTCTCACAAAATACATTTTATGAAGTAACAGCTGAATGATAACATTATCACATATGTCAAGCTGGATTGTTTATGCAATAACATTATAGGCGGCATAGTCTACTTATAGCCATTGTATTTAACCCTAAATGAGCTGATAATTTTAAGTCTTTTTTTCATTATTGTGTGATAAAATAATTATAGGAAAATTATGATGGATTGATAAAGGTACTTTTCTACTAAGGTAACTCTTTGTGATCATTTACGCGGGTATCTTATATTATTGATGATTTTGCCAGAATGATTTTGGCTGGTGCCATAAATGTATGAGAGTATGAGAACTGTATACCGTATATTGATAATTATTCTTCTAAGCCATTTAGGATTCTCAAATAAAAAAGGATAACGTTTATTATCAAAAATGTCACGTTAAATAATATATGCAATAAAATTATAGGCAGTATAATCCACATGAAACCTGAGATACTTAAATTTTGCATGAGGTGATAAATTGAAGTGGTTGTAAAGACTGAAGGTTTTTTACCTTCGTGCATTCTATGTCAACCCTCCCCTCCCCCCTCCTCCAAGTTCCAACTTGATCCAGCGCTGTGCACAGGAGCCTTGGCTCTCCCGGATCTCTCTCTCCTCATGAGCTGAGACACAGCTCATTGGCTCCCACTGCTGTCAGTCACAGCCAGTGAGGAGAGATCGGGGTGGGACCAGGGGCGGACTGACAACTCATGGGGCCCCCGGGCAATAGGGGATCATGGGGCCCCTGTGTCCTTGCCCAAACTCAAAAAAGCCTATGAAAAAGATACCAGGGGCATCTCATGGGGCCTCCTACTGACCCTGGGCCCCCGGGCAGTGCCCGAGTTTTCAAATGGTCAGTTCCGCCCCTGGGTGGGACTGAGCCATACTGTGTGTGTCCCATAGACACACAGGGCCAGCTTTTGAGGGAGCAAGCACGAGTGCCCCTAGAGCAAGTTGCTTGTTCTGGGGGCACTCAGACGGGGGAAGGAGAAAGAAGCTCCAGTGGGGGACACAAGAAGAGGAGGATTGGGTCTGCTCTGTGCAAAACCATTACACAGAGCTGGTAAGTAGGATGTGCTGATTATTTTAAAGAAAGAAAAAACCTTCAGAAGCACTTTAAGTCTTTCTTCTCTATCATAGAATAAAATAATTATAGGGAAAATATAAAAGGCTGATCTTTCAGCCTCTTTTCATACTGAGGTAACTCTTGGTGGCCATTTATATGAGTGTCTTATAGCACTGGCAGATTGATATTGGCTGCTACCCTAAAATGATAGAAATATGAACACTGTATATATTGATAATCATTCTTTCAAGCCATGTTAATATTCTTAACCACTTGCCCTCCAGAGGAAAAATGACTAGGCCATTTTTTGCGATACGGCACTGCGTTATTTAACAGAAAATTTTGCAGTCATGCAATCCTACACCCAAATTAAATTTATGTTCTTTTTTTCCCACAAATGGAGCTATTTCAGTGGTATTTGATGGCCTCTGTGTTTTTATTTTTTGCGCTATAAACAAAAAAGACTGGCAATTTTGAAAAAAAAAACTATATTTTTAACTTTCTATATAACATATCCAGTAAAAACATAAAAAAAAATCAAATTTCATCATAAATTTAAGCCAAAATGTATCCTGCTGCATGTCTTTGCTAAAAAAAATCCCAATACATGTAAATGAATTGGTTTATGTGAAAGTTATAGCATCTACAAATGGGGGTATATATACTGAAATTTGTATTTTATACTAGTAATGGTGGCGATCAGCGACTAATAGTGGGACTGCGGTGGGAATTCTGACCCTTGGGGGAGAACTGACTGACTGTCACTGACATCCCCAGTGATCAGTGCTAATTAAAAGCACTGACACTATACTAATGACACTGGGCTGGAAGGGGTTAACATCTGGGGCGATCAAAGGGTTAACTGTGTGCTGTGTGTGTCTTACTGTGTGCTGTGCTTTACTAGAGAGGCATGCTGTTTTGTCTTGTATTGCTCTACTATGCAGAGCAATACAAAGCAGCATGCTGGTGCTGACAGAAGAGATGTGTATTGTTTACATACAGACCTCTTCCCCGTCAGTGATACTCGCCAGGTGCCGATGGGAAATCTCCGTCCCGGATTTGATGATCGACAGCTGTAGCTGCCAACTGTGGTGTAAGTAGGGCGTGCACAGGGGCGGACTGACCATTTGGAAACTCGGGCACTGCCTGAGGGCCCGGGGTCAGTAGGGGGCCCCATGAGATGCCCCTGGTACCTTTTTCATAGGATATTTTGAGTTTGGGCAAGGACACAGGGGCCCCATGATCCCCTATTGCCCGGGGGCCCAATGAGTTGTCAGTCCGCCCCTGGGCGCGCACGCCCACTACCTGGAAATACTAAATAAAGTATATATACTGTACGTGATTTTGCACAGCCCTGTCGCCCTGTAGCAGTAGTTCTGCTATAGGACGGTCGGGAAGCAGTTAATTAAGGAACATTTATAGACAGCTAAATGATAGAGTTTATTATATTTGTCAAGTTAGATTAATCATGCAATAAACCTATAAGCAGTGTAACCCACATATAATCGGGGATGTTCAACAGTGCAGGAACTGATGATGTTTATCTCTATTGTATAATAAAACGATTATAGGAAACGTATGGGCAGGACAGCTACGGTCTTTCAGGCACATTTTATTCTAAAGTAACTCTTTGTGGATATTGTTGATTTTGTCAGATTGATTTTGGTTGGTACCATAAAATGAGTATGAGAACTGTATATATTGATAATCATTTTATTAAAAAAAACATACAATAGTTATCTACAAAAAAAAAAAAATTCTTGCTAGGGCTCAAGCCCCTGCTGAGTAAATAGCCATTAGAAGCAGCATGTGAAAACACTGGGAAGACAAAACACAAAGCATTTGTTGATCAATTAGTTTGATGGGTTAACTCATGAACAAGTGGGCAGGTATTCATGTTGTTCTAAGCTGACTGCAGGGGGCTTGCAGCTGTGCCAAATGGCTTCACACAAAGAACTGTACATGCCCCTCTGGCATAGTTATATTCCTGGCTCTGTCTTCAGCACAGTGTGATCACAGAAACCCAATCATCCATTTGAAAAATGAAAGCACTGCTATGTAACACCTTGTTGTCAAGATGTTTTTTTAGCATGCTTCCAGCAAAAGATCATATTAATTATATTACAAATAATGAAAAAGCTGTTGGTAAGAAAATGGGTATTATTAAATTGATGAGCTATGTTCCTATGCTCCTAAGACTTAAAGTGGTATTAAACCAAAAAGAAAATTGTAATATATTGCAGTTTACAATCCTTAAATGTGGTGACTGCATTAGTTTTCTTTTTTTTTTTTTTAAAGCTTTTTTCCTTTATTTCACCTGGTGATCCAGCCAGAAACACACTTCCTGTCTTAGGGTGTCTCCACTCTGGATGGAGGAGCAATGGAAAGATCCTGGGATGGCAGCATTGTCAGTCTAGAGAGATGGTAGTGCTAGATGCACTAGCAGATTTAGATGGTCTTGACTAACTAATTAGATTTCAAATCCAGCTAACACTTTTTGTAGGCAGTTACAGCAGCAGTACAAGAAATGGCCACTGCCCCGGTCTATAACTGGCTTTTACAACAAGGAATACATGGACGGGCAACGCATGTCAAAAACAAGAAAAGAACATTCCCAGCTCAACTTGCCAGCCAGATAGCCAACAACCGAATTAACCTGTCTAACAGTATGCGCTAAAAACAGGGGTTTAGTTAGCGCACATTTGCAAATACATATGTAAGCCACAGAGCCACGTCAAGGCACCCCGATATTCTGTGGTCCTAAGGCTGGCCATACACTATACAATTTTCTGTTCAATTTCTGCCCAATTTCCTTTAGATTTATCTTCAACTATGTAGTGCAAGGGCCTGCTTAATTGGATACAATTGAAAGTGTTGTTTAGTGCCGGCCATAGACGGGTCAAAAATCGTCCGAAAAAAAAATCAGCTATTTTTCACACCGTTAGTGGGTTAATTGGTCGGTCGTTTTTTGGGGTTTTTGTACATTTTTTTATCAGGCATGTTGGAAAATTCGCGGCTGATTTTGACAATCGGACGATTTTCCCGGCAATGATGGGCAAATCGGCCGATCATTTTACCGATAGAATGAGCCATGACCTGCAAGAAGAAGAAAAAGAAGAAGAGGAATAAGCAGAAGTAAGAAAAAAAAGAATTCCAGTCCACTATTATATTTTATATGAAAAAGTCTTGCGGTTGCAACTAATGTATCCATTTGTATCCAAATAAAAACATTGTAATCCAAATAATGAATTACAATGTTTTTATTTAGATACAAATGGATACATTAGTTGCAACCGCAAGACTTTTTCATATAAAATATAATAGCGGACTGGAATTTTTCTTCTTCTTCTTCTTCTTCTTCTTCTTCTTCTTCCTCTTCTTCTTCTCATTCTTCTCATTCTTCTTCTTCTTCATATTCTTCTTATTCTTTTTATTTTTCTTATTCTTATGTATTGCTGTCACATTGTATGGTGTGCTCACCTGTCTCTGCAAGGGACAGAAGTTATGGGGTTAATGCCGGCCATAGACGGAACGAAAATTGGCCGATTATTTTTAACATTGGTGGTAACGTCGGACGATCGAACAACTGATTTTTCGTTGTTTTTCTTTATAAATCGGCTGATGTTCAATCCGTGTATGGCCTGCTTAGGTTTGACCTCATATTATATGGTTTTGGGTAAATATAAAGCAATTTTCTGAAGAAAATTGTATAATGTTTGGCCAGCCTAACTCTACAAATTTTGAGAGCCCCGTAGTAGAGGCACATGTATTTAATGGATAGACCAAGGGCAGGTGAACCTGAGAGAGCCCACCCCTCCTTAAAGGCACAGGAGTGCACTGGACACCCAGCATGTAGCACAATGGCAGCCAGGGTATCCTAGTGCACCAACTCACCTACAATTCAACAGTTCCAAAAATGGTCACTGCCCCAGTCTATAACTGGCTTTGGCAGCAAGGACACATGAATGGGCAACACATGTAAAAAAAAAAGAAAAGAAAGTTCCCAGCTCAACCTGCCAGCAAGCTAGCCAACAACCAAATGAACCTGTCTAACAGTATGCATTAAAAACAAGGGTTTAGTTAGCACACATTTGCAAATACATACGTAAGCCACAGAGCCACATCATAGTACCCTAATATTCTGTGGTCCTAACTCTACAAATATTGAGAGCCCCCATAGTAGAGGCACAGGTATTTAATGGATAGACCAAGGGCAGGTGAACCTGAGGGAGCCCACCCTGCAGGAGCGCACTGGACACCCAGCATGTTGCACAGTGGCAGCAGTTCTTTATTTTCCTTTTGGTATTAAGGTGTTACATAAATTAATAACAGCTGATCAGAGTAAGCATCCCTGTCAGTGGTTGTCTCAACCCCTAACTGTCACTTTTGCTGGACAGTGTAGCACAGCATAAGGTAAAGTGTATACTTACTACATCCATTGTGTGTATGAGCCTTTATATCTATCACCCAAACCAGTGAGGAATTGGGAGCTTTTTTAAGGGAGACCTTTGATTTTTTGAATTCCATTTGTTGTTTTGCTAAATTTGTAAAATTTGCAAAACGGGTACTGTATATTTCAAGTTGCCATTTGCAATAAATGTCATTTTTCATTGATGTATAAAGTAGGTGAATCTGGCTGCCATCTGTCTGTAAGGCCTTGGGGAAAAAAACGAGGATGGCTGATCTGTGTTGTATGCCTAAGTTTCTCATCCAGAGGTAAACACATGCTTACTGGTACTTTTAATAGTTTCCAGTTAAATTAAATGCAGAAAGACAGTTTGAAGGTTTTGTAAATTGTACAAAATCTAATACTAATCCAGCTTCAGTAGGCATTTAAAAAGGAATAATCAGTCTCTTGGAAATATATATTTATATTTGGCATGAAAGTAGCATTAAACAATCATTTATAATTAATCTTAGCAACACTTTCAAAGTATTTTGGCCCCAAACAAGAGATTGTAAAAACTGATAACAATCTCTGTGATTTACTTTCCTTAGACATCTGTCAATCAAAGGCTGGCCATAGACCGGTCGTTTATCGGCTGAATTTGCGGCCGATAAATGAAAAATCGGCCGTTGCTGGCACAGGTGCTGCCACCAATGTCCATGAAAAACGTCCGTCTTTCGTGGATTTTCCAGCATGACCGATAAAAGTAAACAAGAAGATCCGTGAAATATGGCTGACGGTATTGCCCCACTAACGGCGTGAATATCAGCTGATTTTTCGTGCGGACCAAAATTCGGCCGATAAATGACCCGTCTATGGCCTGCATAAGTCTCCATGCACACTGGGTGTTTTGATAACGCTGGCAATGTTAGCTGTGTACAGTCACGTTAAAAAGTGAGTTTTTCAGGTTTTTTTAGCATTTTTGCATTAGCGTTTTGCCACATTTAGCGGTGTTTTCCTGCGTTTTTCCACGTTTGAGGTTTTTAGTGTTATTTTTGTTTGTAAAAAAAGTCCAAAAACATCAGTTTGCGGCATTTTGCCACTTTTTTTTGTTTTACAGCTAAAAAACTCCCCTAGAAACCCACTAGTCCTGGGGTTTGTTCCTGCAGAAAAACGTCCCTGCCAAAAAAAGTTGATTACAGTCTATGTGTGCATGGACACATAGGATAACATGCTGGGAGTTTACTGGCTGAGGAAAAAAAACGTCAAAATCCAAAAACAGACGCTGTAAAAACATTCAGTGTGCATGAGGACTAAGTGCTGCCTGTTTGAATGAGCATCTCCATATAAGCCGCAGCCCCAGTGGGTGGCTACACTTGGGCTCCAGGGAGACTGCAATATTAGACATTTTGATGTATCCGAATCTCCGAATAAGAATAGTAACACATTTCAACAACTCCAAAATAAATTCAAAATCCAAAACATAAACAACAAATTCATTTGTATTTTGTTTTATTCGTTTGCAATTTCAGGCAGTTTTATAAGTACAATAATATTGTCACACTCTGTATTGTTATGATTGGCCAAAGTCAAGTAAAACATCAAAGTCACAAGCAAGTTGCTGAAACAACATAATAATATAACAAATGAATCTGAAGTTTCCAAAATAACTTCCGAAAATATGAATCAATTCACAACAATGAATATACGAAATGAATTACAAATAAAAGCATAACTAATACGATAAAATTAAATGATTGATTTAATGAATGAATCTAAAATGAGTTTTTTTCATCGTGCACATCTTTAGTAATTACCCTATAGGTAGAAGTGTACTGGCCATGTTCCTATAGTTCAGCTAGTGCAACCACTTTAACACCACGCTATAGCTGGAGACGGCAAAAGCGATGTTCTCTTGTTCTGGGAGGGCGCATCAGGCGTAATCTGTGACTGCTGTAAACAATTAAAAAACCAGTGGTGAAAAAATATCATCAAAAGAAAGCTCTATCTGTCTCAAAATATTGCTAGAAATCTATTTCATATGGATACAGTGTTGCCTGACCGTGCAATTGTCATTCAAAGTGCAACAGTGCTGAAAGCTGAAAATTGGCTTGGGCAGGAAGGGAGTGAAAGTCCCCAGTATTCAAGTGGTTAAAGGGAGCATACTTAAAACAAGACAGCAATACAGCAACCAATAAGTCATACTGCTATATTAAAGAGGATGTAAACCCAACATTTCCTGACACAGTATGTGCCTGCTGTACCATGTATTTGGATGAAAAAGTATTCTGTTCTCCTTGTTTTGCTTCCTTTGTGTGAAATCCCCAGTGTTCCTGCCTGTCCCTCCGCTTTCCAGTTAAAAACTGACCACACTAGGCAGGAGGGCACAGTGTGATCAGTTCTCTAGCTTTGCTGGGAACTCAGTTTGCTCTCCCCCAATGATCAGACTTCTCCTTACACCCCCCCCCCCCCCCCGCAAAGCCTTTCACTGGGATATTGATATTGATGATGAATACATGCTGATGTACTCTGCATTGTTTGTAAGCGCTTTTATTGGAATAAATTTCTGTTTTTAAAAGAAGTATACACTATGTATGCCTATCCATTTTGATCCATACATTATTGGAAGACTGGGAATACTGTGGATCGGGATGTGCGGTTTCTACTCTATGCATTTTGGCTAACGTAGTCCAGTAAGGTGCATGGTCTGTGAGGTGTGGAGTGATTTATCATGTCACTGATGGTCACCATTGATTTAAGAGTGGAGCACAAGAGGACACTTTTGAGTTATTGATGGCATTACACTATACAGGTGAAACTCGAAAAATTAGAATATCATGCAAAAGTTCATTTATTTCAGTAATGCAACTTAAAAGGTGAAACTAATATATGAGATAGACTCATTACATGCAAAGCAAGATAGTTCAAGCCGTGATTTGTCATAATTGTGAGGATTATGGCTTACAGCTCATGAAAACCCCAAATCCACAATCTCAGAAAATTAGAATATTGTGAAAAGGTGCAATATTCTAGGCTCAAAGTGTCTCACTCTAATCAGCTAATTAAGCCATAACACCTGCTGAGCCTTTAAATGGTCTCTCAGTCTGGTTCAGTAGGAATCACAATCATGGGAAAGACTACTGACTTGACACCATCATTGACACTCTCCATAAGGAGTGAAAGCCTCAAAAGGTAATTGCAAAATTTTACTGAAGTAAATTAACTTTTGCACGATATTCTAATTTTTTGAGTTTCACCTGTATATAGTTTTTTCTGGAGGGTATGTTTCCTATTAAAGAAGGGAGCACAGAAAATAAGAAGTTGTGATTGGAAGAGCTCTATTGGTGGTACCTGCTATAGGGCATCTATCTATCTATCTATCTATCTATCTATCTATCTATCTATCTATCTATCTATCTATCTATATTATGGGCAGCACAGTGGCTAAATGGTTAGTACTTCCGCCTGGCAGTACTAGGGTTATTGGTTCGAATCCCAACCACGGCACAACCTGCCTGGAGTTTACATGTTCTCCCTGTGCCTGTGTGGGTTTCCTCCCACACTCCAAAGACATGCTGGTAGGTGATTGGCTCCTGTCTAAACTGTCTCTAGTATGTGTATGTATGAATGTGAGTTAGGGACCTTAGATTGTACACCCTTTGAGGGTTAGGGACTGATGTGAATGTACAATATATATGTAAAGTGCTGCATAAATTGATGGTGCTATATAAGTACCTGTAATAAATAAATCTATATATATAGATATGATAAGGGTAGGAATTACAGGCGTACAGAAAGAAGTAATCACATGGTGGAGTTACTAAGCACGGATTTGCTACACATTTTGTGAGTGTTCTTCTTTCAATATAGTTGTGTTTATACTGAGGTATGCACTATGTGTGTAATTTCTTTTGAGGATACCAAGTAGAAGATGGAATAAGAATCATGTGTGGTTGAACACTGAATAAGAAGAAGGAGACATTTTTCACATGATAGTAGAGACATTTCACTGTACGGATGCTGAGAGCGACTTTTTGCTTTGTTTTTTGGACTTTCTGGGGGAAAAGTGATATCTTTTGCGTCTAGGGATATACACATATTTTGTTAGCTATAAGGTCACCAGTTCTTAAGATTTTTAAGATCACTACTACTGCTGTTTCTCCTCCCCCAGCTCTTATACAGCTGAGAAAAGAGAGTATGTGATCACTTCTAAAAAAAAAAGGGAAATAGTGTTTATAATGTTTTTTTATATCTTTCATTACTATTTTAAACTGAATGAGCATGTTTATAAGGTGAGGGTTTACAAATACTTTAAGTGTTATAACTTGTGAGTGAACTCTTTAACTGAACACTTAAGATATACTATTAATAACCTCCACATGCTTGAAGTATAAATTGTACAATTGCACAACTTCTAAAGAGTAGCCTCCAATTTCCCTCTTAATGGGGGCACTATTGATCTGCTGTGCTTAAAAATGATGGTTGCCTAAATGTAACACTTTCTGAGTTACCAAGCTGGGGCACATACCAGAAAAGTCAGACAAAAGTCATAAACCCTAATCTGCATAACTACTGCAAATCCAGTGACTCAAGATACTGAAACAAGAAGGTAATGGCAGCCTGTTTGTTTTAAGCCAACCTAGAGATGCCCATAGTAAGGGGGCACTGAATTCAGAGCTTAAAGCTGGAAAGCTGTATTGTATATACAACATACTGTATACTAGGCTGCAAAATGACTCACGGCCAAGACCTGCTAATTGGCTTTGTACAATCACAGCCCAGAGCTCTGTGTTGGCAATGAACACAGAGCTCTGTACAGAGAGAACAATCTTTCTGTTTCTCATCCCTGCAAAGCAGTGATGAGCAACAAGATCTGTTAGTAAAAACAGCTCACTTTACACACATTACACACAGTTAGGCACACTTTTAACCCCTTGGTCACCCTAGGTGTTAACCCATTCCCAGTCAGTGTCATTAGTACAGTGGCAGTGTACAGTATTATCACTGATCACTGTATTAATGTTGCATAGCTGATGGAACCCTATATGATGAAGGTGGCCTCCTGTGTAATTCCCATCCAAGCACCACTGGTAGTGGAGACAGGGACTGCTAGGGCAGTGGAAGGGCGCAGACGCCGGGAAGTAGTGGACTGAAGCTTGGCAGCACGGGAATCCTTCCAGTGGTAGTCTGGAGGCTGGTTATGAGCCTTGTTCAGCAGCAGCCGGGCATACAGGTGCAGGGTCAGGATCAAGTTTATTTATTTATTTATTTATTTATCGAGTTTATATAGCGCCAAAGGGTTTGCTCAGCGCTGTACAATAGAGGGGGGACAATACATGAAACAGAACAGTAACATCAAACAGCACACAAGGGGTAAGAGGGCCCTACTCTTTCAAGCTTACAATCTAGGAGGGAGGGGGTAGAGGCACAGGAGGAAACGGCTGTGGGGGATGGAATGGTAGGAGGAGGGAAGGGCAGCGGCTTTTAGGTGAGGGTGGGGTAGGCTTCCCTGAAGAGGTGGGTTTTCAGGGAGCGCCTGAAGGTGAGGAGGGAAGGTGACAGTCTGATGGATTGGGGTAGTGAGTTCCAGAGGATGGGGGAGGACCTGGAGAAGTCTTGCAGTCGTGCGTGGGAGGAGGAGACCAGGGAGCAAGATAGAAGGAGGTCCTGTGAAGAGCGAAGGGTACGGGTAGGGTGGTACCTGGGAATCAGGTCGGTGAGGTAGTTAGGGGCAGTGTTGTGAATGGCCTTATAGGTCAGGGTGAGCAATTTGAATTTAATGCGTTGGGCAATGGGGAGCCAGTGGAGGGAGAGGCAGAGGGGGGTGGCAGAGGTGGAGCGGCTGGTGAGGTGGATGAGTCTGGCCGCTGAGTTCAGGATGGTCTGAAGCGAGGAGAGCCTGCACTGGGGTAGGCCGGTGAGGAGGGAGTTGCAGTAGTCCAGGCGTGAGATAATCAGGGAGTGTACTAGTAGTTTAGTGGTGTCTGGGGTAAGGAAGGAGCGTATCTTGGAGATGTTCCGGAGGTGGAGCCTGCATGTGTTTGTGAGAGATTTGATATGAGGTTGAAAGGAAAGGTTTGAGTCCAGAATGACGCCAAGGACCTTGGCTTGCTGGGCGGGATTGATGGTGGTGTTGTTGGTAGTGATGGAAAGGATGGGGGGGGGGCGCGGGCTGGGGGGAAGATGAGAAGCTCAGTTTTGGAGAGGTTGAGTTTGAGGAAATGGAGCGACATCCAGTCAGAGATGTCGTTTAGGAGGTGAGTGATGCGGGCGGAGAATGTGGGGGTGAGGTGAGGGGTGGATAGGTAGATTTGAGTATCATCAGCATAGAGGTGGTAATTGAAGCCGTGGGAGTGTATGAGTTTGCCAAGGGAGGAGGTGTAGATGGAGAAGAGAAGGGGTCCAAGGACAGAGCCCTGGGGGACCCCAACAGAGAGGGGGAGTGAGGAGGAGGTGGCACCGTTGTAGGAAACGCTGAAGGAGCGTTGGGATAGATAGGACGAGAACCAGGAGAGAGCGGTGTCTCTGATGCCAAGGGAGAGTAGTTTATTAAGGAGGAGGGGGTGGTCGACTGTGTCAAAGGCCGCGGAGAGGTCTAGGAGGAGGAGGACAGAGTAGTCGCCATTGGCTTTGGCGGTTAGTAGATCGTTGGTGATTTTGAGGAGGGCAGTTTCGGTGGAGTGAAGGGGACGGAAGCCGGACTGTAGTGGGTCAAGGAGGTTGCTGTCAGTCAGGTGGGCGCTTAGGCGATCGAAGACCAAGCGCTCAAGGAGCTTGGAAGTGAGTGGCAGCAGGGAAATTTAAGGGAAAGTTTAAGCCCTAAGTTCAAATATGCCCTGAAGCCCTCAAGTTTTTAAGCTCAGGAACAGGCAGAAGTTGGTAACGTGCTGGTAGCAAGGTACCAAGTCAGGAGGCAGACATGTAGTCATAAATCCAAGTCGAGGTCGGTAACATAAGCAAGCAGCAGACACAGCAGGTAGGGGTGATCCAAGAGAGGTGTCAGATGAAGCCAGGTCCGGAACAAGGTTAGCAGACTTTCAAGAACCAGGAACACAGACTAGAGCTGAAGGCAATCCAGCACTGAAGCCAGACAGACTCTCAGTTTAAATAGGCTGCTGGGCACCAAGATCTGTGGATGTGTGCACATTCTAGTCCTTGCTCATCTTGTTAGGCTTCTATGTGCAAGATTCTGCACATGCGCATACAAATGAGCACCTGCTGCAAGGAAATGAGTATCTGCTGTGTGAGATTCCAGGTATTACATGCATTTACACAGTGGCTAAGTGGTTTGCACTTCCACATAGCAGCACTAGGGTCATTGATTTGAGTCCCAAACATGGCACTACCTGCATGGAGTTTGCATGTTCTCTCAGGGCCTGCATGGATTTACCCCCACAATACAAAGACATGTTGGTAAGTTTATTGGCTCCTGTCTAACTTGACCCTAGTATGTGTATGTATGAATGTGAGTTAGGGACCTTAGATTGTAAGCTCTTTGAGGGTAAAGGACTGATGTGAATGTACAATATACTGTATATGTAAAGTGCTGTGCGAATTGACAATGCTATATACAGTAAGTGCCTGTAATAATATATATATAAAAATTGCCCCCTCCTTGAGGGCAGCCTCCAGATGCCCAACTGAGCCATCTTTTCAGGGTGAGCACGATGAAAAGCCTGTAAATGTCTCTGGGCACAAAGGTTTGTTTCAGGTTCCCAAGAATTCTCCTCAGGACCAAATCTTTTCCACTTAATCAGGTACTGAATTTGACCCCGTCACTTCAACCTCAAATTCTTCTTCCCCATCAACTATTATGACTTCTGGAGGTCCTACCTCTTGATTAGGAAAAGGATTCAATACATGAGGTTTACATAATGGAACATGAAATACGGGATGAATTCTGAATGAATGTGGAAGTTTCAGTTCATAGGCCAAGGAAACGACCCCACATATCTAGGTCCCAGTTTTTTAGAGGGTTTGCTGTTGAGAGCCGCACACAATCACCCACTCTCAGATCCAGTTCTCCCTTCCTCTTCTTATCAAAAACTTCTTGTTATCTTCCTGTGCTTTGAAGATAGTTTCCTGTAGTACTTGGTTGTTAGTGTTAAAGAAGTGAATCTGGTATCAGCATAGGCAAAAAAAAAAGAGAGGTGAAAACTTATATATTATATAAACATATATATATATATATATATATATTTTTTTTTTTTTTTTTTAATTTTTTTTTTTTTTTAATGTATTTATTTTTTAACTTATAATTGGAAAAGAAGGGTGACTGGCCAGTGGCAGTTAGTCAGTTCCCTCCCGTGTCAGTTAGTGTCAGATTGCCCACCGCACTATTGCAGTCCATTTTATAAGTCGCTGGTCACTGCCATTAATAGTTTAAAAAAAAAAAAATTCCAGTATGTGGCAGACCCAACTGGGACAGGGTCTTATACCATAGTTTGTAGGCGCTATAACTTTCACACACACCAATCAATATACACGTATTGGGATTTTTTTTATCATAGACATGTAGCAGAATGCATTTTGGCCAAAGTTTATGAAGAAATTTGATTTTTTTATTTAATTTATTGAATATATTTTATAGCAGAGAGTAAAAAATATAGTTTTTTTTTTCTTTTGTGGTCTTTTTTTTAAATTATATAATAGAAAAAAACCCAGTGGTGATCAAATACCATTAAAAAATCTCTATTTGTGTGAAAAAAAAATTATACAAATTTTGTATGCTACAGTGTTGCATGACTGCGCAATTACCAGTTAAAGCAGCGCAGTGCTAACTAGCAAAAAAAATGGCCTGGTCGTGAAG
Source organism: Staurois parvus (assembly GCF_062004578.1). Taxonomy (NCBI): domain Eukaryota; kingdom Metazoa; phylum Chordata; class Amphibia; order Anura; family Ranidae; genus Staurois; species Staurois parvus. Next base: position 17,160,970 of record NW_028317941.1, on the reverse strand, counting down.
GGGGTAAAATCTTCTGGAGCTGAAGTAATTAAAGGAAGTTGAAAAGTAACAGACTTACTGGTCGGATCAACATGTGAAAATAAAGGGGAAAAAGAAAACTGATGTAGCTGCCACATTTAAAGGATAAGTTCACCTTTGGAACATGTTACATGTTCCACTGCTGCCCACCTCCCTCTGACAGATAGTAGAGGGAAACTTCTCCCCGTACTATCTGTCAGATTTGAAAACAGCACGGCCGTGCGGGGCTCCCACAGTGTTCTGTGAATGAGTGCCTACAAGTCCTGACAGCCTTAGCAAATGTGGGCTTGTAGTTTTCAATGAACTACCACCGCACTGTGGAGCGCCGTGGTAGTTAATTGAAGCTTCCTGTTAGAATATCTGCTTGACCATACATCCTGTACAGCAAGTAGATATTCTGACAGGTCTGCAGGAGACCTGCATGGCATCAGTGATCTACTGATCGTTGGTGCAATGCTTTACAGCAGGGATACTGAATTGAAATTCACGGAGGTCCGGTTGGTAACATTTTCTTTCCTCAGAGGCCTGAATCTCATTTTTCTTCTTTGACTCGGGGCTTTCCCATCACAGCCCCCCTTACATCCCAACTCCCTTTCCCATCACAGCCCCCCCAACATTAATGCCATGCTTACATCACAGTCCTCCTTGCAATCACAACCCCCACATCACAGCTCCCCCCCTCCTGACATCACAGCCCCCTTTCAATCACTGCCCTCCTCCTCACACTACAGACCCTTCATATCATAGCTCCCCCTCTCACATCCCACCCCCCCCCCATATCACAGGTCCCCCCTCTCCAATCACAGATCCTCCTTAAATCACAACCCCACTATCACAGCTCCCCCTTAAATCACAGCCCCCTTATCACAGCTCCCCCCTCTCACATCACAGCCCCTCCATATCACATCTCCCCCTTATATCACAGCCCCCCATATCACAGCTTCCCCCTCACATCACAACCCCCCCATATCACATCTCACCCTTACATCACAGCCTCCCCATATCACAGCTCCTCCCTCACAGCACAGCCCCCCCCCCCACACATCACACCTCCCTCTTACATCACAGCCCCCCATGTCAGAGCTCCCCCTCTCACATCACAGCCCCCTTACATCAGAGACACCCATATTAGAGATGCCCCTTCTCACATCACAGCCCATCCAACTCACAGCTCCCTCTCTCACATCACAGCCCTCCCCCATTTAACAGCACAGCTTCCTGCATAACAGCCCCCTATATCATAGCTCCCCCTTATCACATCACAGCCCCCCATATCATATCACAGCCCCCATATCAGAGCTTCTCCATCACATCACAGCCTCCAGTATTACAGCTCCCCCCAATTACACCCCATTGCACAGCTCCCCCCTCTCACTGCCCCCCACATCACAGCTCTCCCCTTATGGCCCCCCATTTTACAGCCCCCCCTCACTTTACAGCCCCCCAAATCACAGTTCCCCCCTCTGACATCAAAGCCCTCCTCTAATCTTCCTCCTACCTTATCTCAATAGTGTGCAGGGCAGGAGGAATGGCAGAGTGCAATCCTGTTCTGAATGTACTTGTCGACGTTGCCCCTGAACTCACTGCAGGGAGGAGGATGGGAGGAATGGCAGGGTGGACTCCTCTTCTGAGTGTACTTGTCACTGCCACCGCTGAACTCACTGCAGGGAGGAGGGCAGGAGGCACGGAAGGTCTGCACTGAGGGCGGGAACTGCCCAACTATTCTTGGTAAAAGTCAAGTGACCCGCTTGTTAATATTAAAGGTTGGGCAGCTGGCGGTCCCCCTGTAGACCTTCTGTGCCTCCCGCCCTCCTCCCTGCAGTGAGCTCAGCAGAGACAGCGAAGAGTACACTCAGAAGCCACCCTGCCACTCCTTCCCTATTGTGACTTCAACAGCAGTGGTGGCAGGACAGGCCACACAGAAGAGGAGTCCACCCTGCCATTCCTCCCACCCTCTTTCCTGCTGTGAGATCAGCGGCAGTGGCAGCAGGACAGGCCACACAGAAGAGGAGTCCACCCTGCCATTCCTCCCACCCTCTTTCCTGCTGTGAGTTCAGCGGCAGTGGCAGCAGGACAGGCCACACAGAAGAGGAGTCCACCCTGCCATTCCTCCCACCCTCTTTCCTGCTGTGAGTTCAGTGGAGGCAGGAGAGTACATTCAGAAAAGGTGTCCACCCTGCCATTCCTCCCACCTTCTTTCCTGCTGTGAGTTCAGTGGAGGCAGGAGAGTAGATTCAGAAGAGGAGTCCACCCTGTCATTCCTCCCACCTTCTTTCCTGCTGTGAGTTCAGTGGAGGCAGGAGAGTAGATTCAGAAGAGGAGTCCACCCTGCCATTCCTCCCACCCTCTTTCCTGCTGTGAGTTCAGTGGCAGTGGCAGCAGGACAGGTCACACAGAAGAGGAGTCCACCCTGCCATTCCTCCCTCCCTTCATAATGCTGGGATTTTTATTAGCTACAGCGGTAGGAGGAGAGGAGTCCACTCAGACTGTTATGTGGTACAGTGGCGGTCTTTCAGGACTTTCACTCGGTCCGTGTCCGGTCCACAGTCCACCATTTAATGATGCCTGCTTTACAGATTCCTTTGGACAAAAATAACACATGCACATTTTTTTGCCTGCAAAAACTGTGCATTTTCTATTCTTGTCCAAAAGGTGAACTTATCCTTTAAGGACTGGTAAGCTGAAATATTCAAAATGTTTTGCTTTTTTGTTTAGATGCACTTTAATCTTTTGTTGATAATATGGTGGTCTAGAAATCTATTTGCTGCACCAAAATCCAAAGCACTGCTGTCAGCCCTGGCTGCTGGACTACAGACCTATACCTCATCCCTCTCTGTCCCACTTAATAGATACATTGACTTATTTACCAGCTAAACAGTGCAGTTGCCTTGACTCCCAAAAGCCTTCCAAAACCCTGTGTAGGGAAAGGGTTCTTGAGAGATGTAGTTCAGGGGGTGTGCCAAAATGTCAATAAGAACTGACCTTCCAGCAGTTGAACATACAAGAAGTTTACAAACCTATGATGAAGTTACAGGGGGTAGTTAAAGCTGTTTCTCGTTTCAAGAAAAAGGTAAAAAAATAAAAATAAATAATGCTTGGACGTGATCCTGAGGAGTAGAGGGGATGTTCAGGGGTTACATTAGGGTAATGCCTGGACATTTATTACAGGTACTTATATAGTTTCATCAATTTACACAGCACTTTACATATATACATTCACATCAATCCCTAACCCTCAAGGGGTGTACAATCTTAGGTCCCTAACTCAAATTCATACACACACTAGGGCCAATTTAGACAGGAGCCAATTAACCTACCAGCATGTCTTCATAGTGTAGGAGGAAACCCACGCAGGCACAGGGAGAACATGCAAACTTCAGGCAGGTAGTGCTGTGGTTGGGATTCAAACCAACAACCCCAGTACTGCCAGGCAGAAGTGCTAACCATTTAGCCATTGTGCTACCCACATTACTTTTAGGGCCCATTCACAACTAAATTGATCTGGAGACAGTGAGGTAGGTTTACTAAAACTGGTGCACTTAAAATCTGGTGCAGCTGTGCATGGCAGCCAATCAGCTTCTAACTTCAGCTTGTTCAATTAAGCTTTGGCAAAAAAAAAAAAAACAGGAAGCTGATTGGTTTCTCTGCAGAGCTGCACCAGATCTTGCACTCTCCAGTTTTAGTAAATAACACCAGTGTGTTAATGAACATGCAACACAGGTTATGGCATACGTTAACATACCTTGCTTTAAAGCAGCCAATTCAACTGAAAGGGCTGCCAATGCATCACAATGGATAAAAAAGTGCATGTTTTTTTCAGAATGCAGGACACCACAATGCACAGTGCTCTTCTGTACAATGCATTAGGGTGCCTGTGTGCCTGAGTTACATACAGTAATTATATACTTAATCTTGCTGAAAAAAGACAAAAGTCCATCTAGTTCAACTGAAAAAAAAAACGTTATAATCCTATACCCACAGTTGATCCAGAGGAAGGCAAAAAAAAACCAGCACAGCATCCTAAGGGTAGATGGATTCCAGGAAGTCCAGGATAGTGCCCATCCTAAGGGCCAGAGGCGTCCCTAGGGGTGATGTCACCCGGTGCAGTAACACGTGGTGTCACCCCTCCAGAGAGGAAGGAGTAGTGCCAGTGTAGCGGTAAAATGAGTATCCCTTGAAGATATGTATCCCCTGAAGCAACTGCGCATGTGGCGGTTTCAGGCCGTAGAAGCCGATTTCCGACTTTAGCACAGAGTCGGCGATCAGCTTCTTTGTCCTGAAACCAGCACATGCGCAGTTGCTTCAGGGGATACTCATTTTACCGCTACATGGGGTGGGGGCAGCTGTCACTGTGCCGGCATCCTGCTCCTGCACCCCCTGTGATAGTGTCACCCAGTGCAGTCTGCACCCCCCGCAACCCCCTAGGGACGCCACTGCTAAGGGCAGATGAATTCCAGGAATAAATGCTACATGAATCATCTGCCCTTACTCAAGATGGTCACGGCCAGAAATGCTAGGAGGTGTTTTTTCTCAAGGCGATTTTGCAACAAAATAAAGTATGGAGACATGGATGAGTAAGTTTGCTTTGAACATTAAAAAAGAATTAAATCGCTGTTTTGGTTTGTGGTGCTCAGATGCAATGTAGTTCCGCTTTAAGTTGGTAGTATTACCAGAGGTGTGCAGTCACACGGAATTAAATACACCATTTTCCAGGTGACAGAGATCAAGTGACACAGTCACAAAGCAACTTGGTAGGTCTGTGAGAGGTTTACAAAATATTGTGTTCCCTCGAAATACCACATATATCAGCTACGAAACTTTTCCTTTCTGTAACAGAACGTGAATTAGGATCTTATTTCACAAGGGGATTTATTCTACTTTCTTAGGCTTTACTAAAGTTTGACTGAGCAAAACAACTGTGTTCTCTTCATAGCCTAAACCAACTGGAAGTAATCACTGTACCTGGCTCTGGGGAGAGGTCAGAAACCCATTAAATCTTTTACACTGTGGTTCACACATATCCACAGTTGGGCGTACAGTTATGAGATAAAATATACGCTATTCCTGTTTCAACTTCATCCCTTCCTTCCTGGCCGGAGCGGGGCTGCTATATCTGAAAGACATACTTGTGGCGTTTTACTGCCTTTTAAATAGTGACTGCCTCCAGATGTATGTGTGGAATTCTTTCTGGTGGGAGATTGTGCTATTCATCTGTCATTTCTTTACCTCCTCATAAAAATATGTTCAAAGGAAACATATTGCTCCCAGACTACTGAATGATACAAACTCAATCGTTTATATATGATATGTTATAGTATTGGAATAATGTGGGAAAGAATGACCAAAGCTTAGATGAACAATATCAAAAACCTATTTCCCTTTACTCGCTGTTCTATAGACATACAGTAATAGCAATAAGAGGAAATCTTGGACAGTTGTCACCAAAACAAGTGTCCCCATTGGAAGACCCTCCAATATTCCTGCTCTAGTGACATCTAAAAATTTAGAATGTTGCCTCATTTATTCCCAGAGATTATGGTCAACAGAACTACACTATTTCAAACTATTTTTGTACCATTCTAGCAGTGCAGCTCCAATCCTGTATATCCTTTGTTGGCTCAAAACCCAGGTGCTGGTCCTGAAAGGAGCTAATCCCGTTCCATGCAGACATCCCAATACAAAAACCAGGCCACATTCTGATGACGCCAACCATGAAGTTTTTTCAAAGACACCGGCTTCTGCACAGTCCCTGCCCTTAGCTATGCCTCTCTGATGTATTTCACTCTGATTGGGCCTAACCGTAGAGGTCTACTATTGAGCTTAATCAGGGTGAAATGCATCACAGGGGTATGGCTTAAGGTAGGGACTGTGCAGAGGACGGTATAAACTTCATGGTTGGCATTAGCAGAGTGTGGCCTGGTTTTGTATTGCACTTTTCAAAAATATCCTAAAACCCTCATGACGGGTACGCCTCACACAAGACAAGGAAATCCAGCAGTGTCAGGCAGTGGGTTTTAGGGAAAGCAATGGCATAATTGGATTGTAAATATACATTTTTATTTTTACCAATGGTAGGTCATTGGTTGTGGCACATTACTTTACACTTTACAGCTTCACTGTAGATTTTGCATAGTGGCAACATGATACTATGCGCAATTCCACACTTAAACCTCCGATTCTTCTTTGCCCAGGATGGAAGCATCTTTCAGAGCTAAAATAAATACACCCAACCCGAGCACTTCATTTACTGGGCCACCAAGGATCTCAGAGTTAATTTGGGAATATACCGCAGTCATAGTTGGGGTATATAACTACAGAAACTATTCATGTTGAATGCAGTTCTTGATGTCATATATTATTCAGCCTGTTTTCTAGTATGAACATATTATTGAATAGAGTCATGATTATTGATTGCAAAACCATGCTTGCTTAGTATGTAGTTTTGCTCTGTTATAATGAGAGTCTGTTATATTGTGGGTTATAAGATGCCACAAGCATCACACATCCCCACCCAGTCTTTGTAGCCAACAACCAAAAGTAAATCGGTACCAGTGTTTTCATTAAAAGGCAGTTGCCATTGCTTGGCCTGCCCTTGGTTAAACCCATAAATGTGAAAAACTTTATAGTGCTGTAGATCTCAACACTTACCATCATTGATGTATGTTTTTCTTTTTGAGCCTTCCTTTGCTTTTTCCCCAGATCTGGTTTTTAAGTGGCTCCATTCCAGTTGGTCGGTACCTATGAGCGTTCATAACAACACTCCTCTCTGCATTCTCCCTTCAGTCTCCTACAGTGCATGAGACATACTCAGGGCACTTGCTCCCTTACCCAGAACTTTGGGGACACTGTGCTCTGAGATCTGGAGTTGGCTTGGTTTTCATTATAAAATGCTAGATTTTTGGCCAGATATTGAGCAAATTTTGTACGGGGCAAATGTAATACATGCTAAACAGCAAAGCAAATTACAAAAAGGGAGTATAATACTACTATAAAGCAGTGTGTATCCCTATTTGTAGCTTTTATTTGCCATGTTATAAAGGTACACTCCAATAAAATACATACATTTACCCTGAAACTCACTCAGTGAGTTCACCTTATGTGCTGAGTGGGTCTTATTTTTCCTCCTGGTATTCATCTTGTGCGGTCAGTTTTCCCAGATTCTGTGCACCGTCCATGGTAATTTCTCATAGGCAGAGGTTGCCCAACATAGAACTACATGACAATAGGTAGACCAGAAGTACCGTATGGACATTACCGTTACTGCTGCATTGGGAATACCAAACTGTTAGCATTTACTGAAAGATGAATAAAACTTTTTTTTGTAGAGTAGACAGTAGTAGGTTAGAACAGATGTCAACTTTTTATTGCTGTCTGTGTACCCACTGAAGAGATTCATCCCTCTTTTTGTACTGATGACCATTGTCATTGAGACAGAAAGTAATGAAAAAAATAAATTTTACACTTACCCTCTGAACAGGAGAGTAACACTTCTTGTTCTGGTGATATTGTAGGTAGAAGGGAATCCCTTTCATTTTTTGGAGATTTTGTCTCATTTTCTGTGTAATCTCCAGGATAGGATGGGAAGGTAATTTTCCCAAATGGGATACCGACAGAAGCTTTGGCTAAAAAAGTTTTGACCAAACATTTGCTTTTGCATAGCATGTTTGCACTTTGCTCACCCCAACTGGTAGGGTGTAAGTCCTTGTAATTGCCCTGAAAGTCTTCAGGGGGAGGGCACGTGGCCTTTGGGCCAGATCCTTCCCCTTCCATAGGGTCTCTCTTTGGAGGAGGTCTACCTAGTACTTGGATAGCCCTTGCTTTGGCAAGCCTTCTGAAGAAAATAGATCTGCCAGGTGGACCACAAGTACTCCAGTCCCTGTCAGAAAGCTTTCCCCAAGGAGATCAGGGATAAAGCCCTTTTTGTTTGGAGGAGGACCATACATACACCCTGTGCACTTTTTGTGTGCTAATTTTTTTTTTTGCACCTTTTTGTTTGGTTTGAAGTGTGCTCACTACAGGACTTAGAAAAAAAAAGTTTTCATTCTATCTCACTCTGAACTGGTTCGAAGTGTGTGTCGTCTGATATGTCCCATGTTTGTGGCACATTTTCTGAAAGCGCATCAAAGATGCAGCATGTAGGACTTTTGGTGCACTTTCAGGAAACATTCCGAAAATGCGGGAGATAATAGAAGTCTAAGGAAACCCTAGGTAACTCGCATGACGGGTACACTGCACTATACCCACATTGTGGTTTACCAGTGTGAAATCCACCTTAGTCTGTAGTCAGAACATGAGAACAAATAAATTGGAATAGTTTCTAAGTTAACTAGGCAGTTATAGTTGTTTACAAGGAGAACATAAATGTTTCTTTTTAATATGAAAGCTACATTTCCAAGAAAAGCTTTCTGGGAAATATTCATAGTTTAAAGTAAACACTTTAAATTCACAAAATGTTATACTGGCATCTATTCACACAAAGGGTTTGTCACCAAAAGTAAAACTGGCAAAGACTAAACAGTCTAATATTTATCACAAAGGCATGTTAATGAAGAATTCAAGATGACATTTATAAGTGGTTATACGGAATGACCCTACGTCACCCTCTACAAGTTAAGGACAATGTTTATGTGGAAAAAAAAAGATTTTAAAATGCAATTCCAACATTTTGTTTAATTTAGTTTTCATGTTTAAAAAGTCAAGGGTCATGCACAAAGAGTAAACTGCACTGTTTAAAGGTGCGCACTCATCTAGAGCAAAAATGTTAATGTAATATATTGCAACTTATTGGTCCTTATGTGTGGTGCCAACATTAATTTGCTTTTTTTTATTTATTTTCACCTGATATTTCAGAGTAAAACACACTTCCTGTTCTAAGGTGGCTACATGAACTTCTCCACTGTTTCTTCGGAGGGGGCATAGTTGCCATCCAGGCTGGACTTCAAACATGCTTGCCTTCTTTCATCTCCATTATATGGGGCTTAAGGGAGTAGTTCACAGAAAGGATGATAACATTGTTTGGGCTTTCAGTTCAGCTCACAGACCATGCAAAACATGCAAAAGGCAAAGCAAGGTCACCATGTATTTTCTGTACTTGATGAAAATGTATTTATTGCTGCCACCACCCACATGGAAGAAAAATATATTTGAAATATATTTTAAAAATATTCTTCCCAACTATATTGCCATATGTTTGAAATGCTACAATTTTGGCAATATTCAATATATTTCAAAATATGTTTCAATAAAAAAAATATATGTGTATATATATATATATACAGTTGCAAGTAAAAGTATGTGAACCCCTTGGGATTACGTGGAGTTCTGCATTAATTGGGCATAAAATGTGCTCTGAACGTCATCTAAGTCACAACAATAGAAGAACACAGTCTGCTGAACATAATACTACGCAAACATTAGATGTTGCCATGGTTTAATTGCACATAACATGTAAACATTCACAGTGCAGGGAGGAAAAAGTATGTGAGGCCCTAGCTTAACGACTTCTTCCAGAGCTAATTGGAGCCAGGAGTGAGCCAACCTTGACTCCAATCAGTGTGATGATATTGGATGTGTTGCTGACAGCTGTCCTGCCCTTAAAAAACACACACCTGTTTTGGGTTTACTGGTTTCAAGAAGCACTGTCTGATATGAACCATGCCTCGCAGAAAAGAGCTCTCAGAAGACCTACGATCAAGAATTGTTGACTTGCATGAAGCTGGAAAGGGTTACAAAAGTATCTCCAAAAGCCTTGATGTTCATGTGTCCACGGTAAGACAGACTGTCTACAAATGGAGAAAGTTTAGCACTGTTGCTACTCTCCCTAGGCGTGGTCGTCCTGTAAAAATTACTGCAAGAGCACAGCGCAGAATGCTGCATGAGGCAAAGAAGAATCCCAGAGTGTCAGCTAAAGACCTACAGAAATCTCTGGCACATGCTAACATTTTTGTTGACACATCTACAATAAGGAAAACATTAAACAAGAATGGAGTACATGGGAGGACACCACGGAGGAAGCCATTGCTGTCCAAAAAGAATATTGCAGCACGTTTGAAGTTTGCAAAAGAGCACCTGGATGTTCCACAGCACTACTGGCAGAATATACTGTGGACAGATGAAACCAAGATTGAGTTGTTTGGGAAGAACACACAACACTATGTGTGGAGAAAAAAAGGCACAGCATACCAACATCAAAACCTCATCCCCACTGTAAAACATGGCGGAGGGAGCATCATGGTTTGGGGCTGGTTTGCTGCCTCAGGGCCTGGACGGATTGTTGTCATTGATGGGAAAATGAAATCCAGAGTTTATCAAGACATTTTGCAGGAAAACGTACGACCATCTGTCCGCCAACTGAAGCTCCGCAGAGGATGGGTGATGCAACAGGACAATGACCCAAAGCACACGAGTAATTCAACAAAACAATGGCTGCAACAGCACAGAATACGCCTTCTGGAGTGGCCCAGTCAGAGTCCTGACCTCAACCCGATTGAAATGCTGTGGCATGACCTTAAGAGAGCGATTCACACCAGACATCCCAAGAATATTGCTACACTGAAACAGTTTTGTGAAGAGGAGTGGTCCAAAATTACTCCAGATCATTGTGCAGGTCTGATCTGCAACTACAGGAAACGTTTGGTTGAGGTTATTGCTGCCAAAGGAGGGTCAACCAGTTATTAAGTCCAAAGGTTCAAATACTTTTTCCTCCCTGCACTGTGAATGTTTACATGTTATGTGCAATTAAACCATGGCAACATCTAATGTTTGTGTAGTATTATGTTCAGCAGACTGTGTTCTTCTATTGTTGTGACTTAGATGACGTTCAGAGCACATTTTATGCCCAATTCATGCAAAACTCCACGTAATCCCAAGGGGTTCACATACTTTTTCTTGCAACTGTATATATATATATATATATATATACTGCATGTTGAAATGTGTTTTTATTACAAAATATATGAAAAATGTTTTTAAAAATACATTTCAAATATACTGTATGTCTTTAAAAATACAAATCTACATTTTCGGAATGCATTTACAAATATATGTAAAAATATATGTTAAAATGACTTTTTTATATGTTAAAAAAAACTGAAGAATATATTTAAAAAAATATTTTTACAATTTTTTATTGAAATATATTTTGAAATATATTGAATATGCCAAAATTGTAGCATTTCAAAAATATGGAAATATATTTGGGAAGAATATATTTCAAATATATTTTTCTTCCATATGGGCACATCTAGGGACTGGTAAGATCATATGCAATAAAATAATATCTTTATTTTTGTTCTTGGGTTTAGAAATCCTTTAAAGCCCAACTCAGGACAAAAAAAAATCAGTATTAAACAGATCATTCTATATATATGACCTTACTGCACAGTGTTCCTTTCACTTACCTAGGTTGCAGTTTCTTTGAGGAATGCTAATTTACTGTCCTGGGGACCAGCTACTTGACCTAACTCGTTAACTTTTTTTGCGACCTGTCCCCTCCCTATGTCTCTGAAGCGATCTGGAAGGACCTCACTACTAGAAGTAATTGTACTTAACTGATTCTCTGCTCCCCTAGCAGATGGCATCCCATGGCCCAGCAGTAGACTATCTCTCTGCATCCTCATATCCAGTGCAGGGCTATGGACCCCTCATCAATCTTGATGACATTGGGACCATAGACCACTGGTGCATAGGGGAGAAGACTCTGCAGGGAGGGATAGCAGTGTGGAGGAGTGCAGGACATGCTAAGTAGATCTACTACCATGCAACCTACACCTAAATTAAGCCTTACAGCATGGATGCAGCCCCACTACAAAGAAGCTTTATTTTTTTTAATTTTATGGACCTCAGCTATAAGAAGAACCCAACATACTGTGCATACATGCACCTACACAACTGCAATTGCCTTTCAAGAAACACTGCATATTTCCTAAGATTTTATTGTAATCCATTGCAGTCAGTTCTGGCATGGCTACTGAGTGGCACTGAAGCAGCATCTTGTTTCATTATTTGTTGTGTACTAAAATTTAGTGAGCCGGCAGAGATGAGAATTCATGGCCTACTAACTTCAGGATCAGGAAATTGTTGACAACGCAGTGTTTAAAAGCCCATTCACCCCTCGGTATCCTGCAAACCTAAACAATTGGAGTGGCATTCTTGTAGTGCGTTAAAGTGTGTTGCACTCTGAATGTCCATGGCCTAGCCAGGGTTCTGCTTTAAAACCTTGGAAAGGCTTGGTCCATTCTAACCATGTCTGAATTGGAAAGAATGAACAGATTATGAAACCTTTACAAATTTCAAGTCTTCATCTTCTATTTTCAACTGACCATTTCTTCAATCAAGAAATCCAAAATGGGAGTGGGGGACCAGTGCTCAGGCTGGAACGCTCACTGGAGAATATGTACAGATATTGCCGGCAACACGATCACTTCTTCATAAACAGCCTTTATTAATACAACACGGACATGCTATGAGCCATAAAAACTGACACATTTTATCCAAAGCCTTCCTCCAAGCATACATGAAACAAATAAAATCCAAGTATATGTAGAACAGCCCCCCAATATAGGGGGTGGTAACATCTTAATTAAAAGCATTCATTGATTAATTAGTATCAGATGGAGATAGAACCAAAGAAAACCAGACAGGAATCTATCTCACTAATACAGGAATCAAAAATACAGAGTTAGAGTGTAAACAGACATTTGAAATAAGGACAACCAAAACTGCACTACACCTACCACTATCAAAAGGAAAATTGCAAAAGGTTCAGTTATCAAGAGGGCATCTGATTCTTTGCAAAAAATACATGATATTTATTTCAAACAAAGATTAACGTTCAGCCTGTTGTTTAAGCCAAAGGGAACCCTAGTACTGAGTGTATGGATCCACCATACCTTACGCTGAAGTAAGGTACAATGGGTATCACCCAGGGGCGGACTGACAACTCATGGGGCCCCCGGGCAATAGGGGATCATGGGGCCCCTGTGTCTTTGCCCAAACTCAAAAAAGCCTATGAAAAATGTACCAGAGACATCTCATGGGGCCCCCTACTGACCCCGGGCCCTTGGGCAGTGCCCGAGTTTCCAAATGGTCAGTCCGCCCCTGGTATCACCCCCTCTTTCTGGCTTTGTAATCTGTTCAAAACCAAATATGAAAAAAGAATCAAGATTGTTTGAAATAAATATCATGTATTTTTGGGGAAGAATCATATACCCTCTTGATAACTGAACTTTTTGCATTTTCCCTTTTGACAGTGGTAGGTGTAGTGTAGTTTCGTTGTCCTTATTTCAAATGCCTGCTTACACTCTAACTCTGTATTTTTTATTCCTGTATTAGTGCAATCGATTTCCATTTCTGTCTGGTTTTCTTTGGTTCTATCTCCATCTGATACTAATTAATAAATAAATGCTTTTGATTAAGATGTTACTGCCCCCTATATTGGGAGGCTGTTATATATATACTTGGATTTTATTTGTTTTATGTATGCTTTGAGGAAGGCTTTGGCCGAAACGTGTCAGTTTTAAGGATCATATCATGTCCGTGTTGAACTAATAAAGACTGTTTATGAAGAAATGATCTTGTTGCCAGTAATATTTGTACATATTCTTCAATAAGTATTCAATATCTCCAAACAAAAGCTAAATGGTACTCATAGAGAAGGCTCACAAGCAGGGCAGACTGACAACTCATGGGGCACCCGGGCAATAGGGGATCATGGGGCCCCTGTGTCCTTGCCCAAACTCAAAAGAGCCTATGAAAAAGGTACCAGGGGCATCTCATGGGGCCCCCTACTGACCCCGGGCCCTCGGGCAGTGCCCGAGTTTCCAAATGGTCAGTCTGCCCCTACTCACAAGCATATGTTTATATTATATTATCAGTAATATGTTTATTTAATACAAAAAAAATAGTCTGTTTCTTGGTTAGCGATTTAATTTTAGACTTCAAACGAGAACAAAAACAGGCAAAAAAGGTAAAAATACAGATGGCCATCAAATATATAATAAACTTTGTGCAAGAAAGAAAAAAGTTTCTAGTTAATAAAAATATCAACAATTTGATCTTCATAAATCAAATGGCCATTATAAATGATTACCTGACATATAATTTGTAGTTTCTTCATCTCTCCCACACTTCAGAAAAGAACTCTGTTCATAAGCAAATCTTAGACAAATCTCCAAAGTGCTGAAGCAGTTGTAATTCATCAGTTGCTGGCAGTGTTCAAAGCAGTATTATAAAAATATACCTAGTGGTGCTTATAGAGATTTCAGTCCAGTTCATAAACATGTCTCTACAGTGATGTAGTAATTGTAATGAATCATTAGCACTTCTCAAAGCTATAATCCACAAACATTAATGTCAGAGTTGGTAGAAGAATTGCACTTGGAATTCCTCCTAGAGTCACCTCCCAAATCCACAGTAGAATCCCATTGTTGAAACATCCATGACTGGAGATATAACATATTCCATGGGAGACAGCACTTCCGACTATGAAGGAGCATGTGATCTTCTCTTTAAAAAATACCTTGATTCAACTCTAAGGGCAATCTTAGAGTTGCTGCAGATTGTAACACTCTGCATTTGAATAAGATGTATGCTTGCATCATTTTATCATATCACACACAGCATTGTGGATCAGACATTACCACATGGCGTAGGCGTGAGAGCAAGCTCCATTATGTTAGCATAAAGCTGGTCTTACACCTATTGAGGTTTTTTTTTCAGCATGCAGTTATACTTTGCAGATGCAAACATTTTCTGCTGTGCCTATTGTAATTGGATGGCCCCATCAGCCATCAAAATACCCATGCAGCAGCTGCATCTGATTGTTGTTGACAAGTTCCTGCTTGGCTCCTCTGATTTTTTAACCAAGGGATTTCAGGCAGAAGGTGGACAATGGGGCCAGCCCCTGAATGCAAATCATTCTCTTACTGGATGAGGTGGAGATCCAGGGTGGCAACATCATGATCTCCACCTTGTCCAATCAGAAAATTCTTTGCATTTATTGAGAAAATGCAAAATGCTTTCTGAATGGTGTCCACTCCTACCGAAGCTAGCAGTGATCATTGTAGTATCATTGCCTACTAAAATGATATCCAGCTCCCCCAGGGATCAGCACATGGATACCTACATTGCTCCAAGATGGACCAGTGTAACTCTGCAAAAATAGCCATACCCGAAATTTAGAATGAGCAACTCAGTAGTTTTATTTTGGAGACTTAGAAGGAATTTATGTTATAATTGCATGCATTACTAATGATTTTAATGTATTTTTTATCAAAAGAATATTTTGATGATCTTTCACGCTACTACCACTGGACCTCCAAAGTCAGTAGTGCCATGGATTCATTCTATCTGTCCGGAGCTTCCTGAAAATGTATAGTTTTTTTTTTACCAACTCTTAAAGCTGTAAAAATGCTTAAAAAAATGAAAAATTCCAAAGATGGTCATTCCACCTAAAGTTAAAGATGGGGTGCAAGGCCTGGCAGTTAAAGTTAATGAATGGGAACTATGTAGGGGAACTATAATCACTTAGGGGCATATTTCTAAGGCCTTGTTTACGGTTGTGGTTAAAGGATAGAAAAAAAAAATTAATGATTGAGCTGCGTTTTTCCTCCTAACTGTTCCCCCTTAAGTTGAAAATGCAGTGAAGGACGGGGGTGCACATTTGCAAAAATTATTCCTGCTGTCGTGTTTGCCGGGCAGTCTCACCCACTGAAGCCAGCATATTCAACTGAGGGGTTAAATAGGTGGAGAGCAAATGATATAATACCTCTTTCCACCTGTCAAATGCCCTTTGAAGGGCAATTCACATGCACCTGGAAAATTCACCTGTTTGGTAAATGTCAGATTCACAACTTTATTAATAAGCCCCTTAGTTTTTTTGATGCCTGCATTAAAGCTACTGATTCAGTTTAATACCCCAGTCTCTAGCAGCACCTTCTGTTTAGATACCAGTGGAGAGTAATTCTATGTCTCCTAGATTGTAAGCTCCAAGGAGCAGGGCCCTCCTATCCCTCTTGTATTGAACTGTATTGTTGCTGTATTGTCTCCCGTTATATTGTAAAGCACTGAGCAAACTGTTGGCTCTATATAAATCCTGTATAATAATAATAATTAGATTGTACGCCCCTTGAGGGTTAGGGACTGATGTGAATGTACAAAATATATGTAAAGCGCTACGTAAATTGACAGCGCTATAGAAGTACCTGTAATAAATAAATAACAAATAAATATGTAGAGAGGACAATACATGCAAAGTTGTTGCTTTGGACAAAGCACTGCATGAACAAAGTACAAGCTTGTTTTAAGAAATTCTAGTAAACCTATATTTTATTTAGAATACACATTTAGGCAAGACATACATTATGCGATTTTCTTTCCTTTCGCCAAGGGTGGAAGGAAAGAACATATCTCTATTGCCCCATCAATACTGACTCTCCCACAGTGCTCTTGTGTTCTGCCAGTAGGGAGCCTTCCTGTTCAGCAGAAAACAATGATTATTGCTAGCGGCTATAGCCGCCATCAGTAATTGCATGTACAAATTCCAAGAGGTTGGTTGTACTCAAGTCAATTGATTGATTGTTTTGAGTACAACCAGCCTGCCTATAGATGGATCAAATCTCAGCTGGTCCCTGCTGAACTGGCTGAGATTTGATACATCTATGGCTGGCTTTATACACATATAGAAATATGTACTATGTTATTAAATCATAAAATAAAACATACCAGTCTGTCCTCCTGTAGTAATTCACAGATTAACATTTCCATTGCCACAAAGTCTATAAAACAAAATAAAAATTAAAGAGATGAAAAAAGAGACAGTAATTACAGCCAGGTTTATAACTAGTTACCGGGATGTTTGGGTGAAGACATCTTTTTTTTTTTCAGATAATATCACTGTTTTAAATCCTGGTAATTTGCTCCAGAAATATCAAACAGAAAAGTCAGCTTACATTCTTCAAATCCATTGATGTGATTATATTGAGGTTTAGTGACCTTAGGACTGGAATATTTAACTATGTTTCAAAATATGGCCTAAGTACTTTGGTATGGATACTGTTTCAGATCCTGTATTCCTACACTGTGGCTTTCCTATAAGGAATTTAAATAACTAGTTTGGTAATTGCTAAATTTCCTCTGAGCTTAAAGAAGATTTATTGTAAAGGGAAAAAAAAAATAAAAGTTATTTTGGATAAACGTTTTTGGCCAAAGTATAGTAGAAGTTATCTGTTGGTTGAGTTTAATGTGAAAATAGCCCTGTGTTGAGAACACCTAAGCTATAGAGAAGTTAAGTACCCGACTATAGGTTCCAGATGTTCAGGACTGTAGTCTAAGTCAGGTTTGGAAACACACCAATAGAACTAAACTGGAACAATCAGCACTATTGGAAATGGTAGTTTATATCTCGGGCTGGTTTAATGACTACGGTGGAGGTGTTGACAGACGGGAATAGATAACCAAGACAACTTTTTTTCTTCAAAAGATTAAACTATGTCACTGTATATAGGTTCATTGAGGTTCTTTAATTTGAGTCTTCTTATTTCCATGAACTGCATATCAGGTCACTATTGTCTTGACAGGATCAGTAAAAAAAACAAAAACAGAGAGAACTTAAATATTAACTGAAAATGTAGTAATTATTCGTTTTTATACATTTTTCAGGGATTAGGCTCCTAAGAGTTAATAAATAAGCGCACCCCACAAAGCACTCTCCAAAGCCTTAAAATTTAATAGATCAGTGGAAATGTACACATAATAGTACGTCTGTGTGGAAAAGTGGAGCTCTACAGTTTATTACAGAAGATGGTTTTTATGCCAAAAGGTCTAATTGCCACAACTAAAGGAGATTTTCTTTGGTAGTCACTGCTTCTGAATTCTGAGTCATTTAGTGGTAAGTTCATTGACTTTAAATGAAACTAAATAACAGCATACAGCGTGCACAGGATCCTAGAATATTATTTCAAATGATTCCTCATATGCAAATAGATTTTTAATAATTATTTCTGCCCTTAAAATATATGTGTAGGAATGTGTGAATGAATTCACCCTTACATATACACTGATCTCACACTACAATGGATAACACCTATGAAGAAAGGATCATTTATTTCTAAAGGAATTGGTGTTAACAAACTTTGGAATAGTATTTAGCCACTTCCCTTTTAAGCTCCAATTGAGGTTTATTTAGTTATTTATATGCTGGGCAGGTTTGGAAAATCTTGATGCACTCTGCACCAAATTGTCACCAGAGAAAGTTGCCCTAGAAATTAATAGAAAAGTTATCCAAAGCTCCTACCTTATAAATAAGCAAAGATGATGAAATCAAGTCTTTCTATGGAAAAATGGGAAAATAGTAAGTATGTCGTTTTAATAAATAGAATCTAATAGAGTAATATAAGTTGTTTAGTCAATTTATGAAAATAAAAAAGTACAAAGGAAAAGGGCAAAGCATTGCAGGAATGAAATTTACAGAAATTCCACAACACTTACTAATTAGACCCCATGCACACTGGGTTGCATAGCCCTGTTGCATGGAGCTCTGGCATTATTTTGTGGGTGGAGGGCATAGGTGTGCCACCCAGCGCTGACGAAGCCAGTTTGTCAAAATATATGAGAGGCCAACAGCTATGACTGAGCACTAAAATGCCAGGATTGAATCCATATAGGCGAAACACCAAATCTGCATGTGGCCTAAAATCGAATATTTATAGTTACCTTCAATTTGACAGGATTAAAGTAAAACACCCAGTACTCCTGGGGGGCATGTGGCTCACCCCCTTTATTTCCATGTTGAGACACTAGATATTTGAACAACCAATCACTGGGCACCAGCACTATGAAATGGAGTCATTGAGAAAGTCTGAAGACCTATATAAAGGCTGCCATTCATGTATGGAATTTCAGCCGTTTCAGTAGGAATCTGATAAAATATGAGCCATAGGTGCCCCTAACACCTGGCTTTCCAAAATCAATTGTTCAATCAATGTTTGTAGAAGGAGCCAATTGGAAAATCCAATCAGATGCAGCCAATGTTCAGGCATTCTGACAGCCACGTGTGCTGGCTGTTGGAATACAATGGCCAGCAGGGAAAATGCATCCACCTATGTTGTTTAGCATGAACAGATGATTTTTTTTTATTAATTTATATAGCACCATCAACTTTACATTCACATCATTCTCTAATCCTCAAGGAGCTTAAAATCTAACTCACATTGGTACATACACATACTAGGGCCAATTTAGACAAGAGCCAACTAATCTACCAGCATGTCTTTGGATCGTGGGAGGAAACCCCCAAAGGCACAGGGAGAACATGCAAACTAAACACAGGTAGTGGTCAGTATTTGAACCGATGACCCTAGTGCTGCCAGGTGGAAGTGCTAGCCATTTAGCCACAGTGCTGTATATAATGCATTTTATATAATTTTGTTCAGAAAGATAGAGCTTTCTTTTGGTGGCATTTAGTAACCACTGGGTTTCTTAGCTACCGTGCTGCACACATGGTTTATTCTCTTCGCTCCTGTGATTGGAAAGAGCAGCAAGGGAGCAACGTAAGAAGAAATATAAGCAATAGCAGGGCTTATATTTAAGCAAATGTGTTGGTTGGCCTTGGGTAAGGCCCAGGTTCACTCTAAACTTTTATTAGAAATGTATACATTTGCTTTTAATCACACATAAAAAGGTATGGTATTTTAGGATAATTGAAAGAATGCCTTCTGTGAAATTAAAGTAATTCTAAAGGTTGTAAAGGTTTAAAAAAAAACAGATTATACTTACTGTACTTGCTCTGTGCAATGGTTCTGACGGAAGTCCTGCTCCTCTTCCCTGTCAAGTGCCCCCAACACCAAGCCTCTTACTCAAGCAGACATGCTTCTGAGCTGTGCATCTGTGAATGGACATTGTCCATTCACACACAGAGAGTGACTCACACCCGCTCCCCACTCACTGGCTGTGATTGACAGCAGTAGCAGCCAATGGCTCCCTATGCTGTGCAAGCCAATGACGAGAGAGAGGCCTGGTAGAGCACATCGCTGGATTGAGATGGGGCTCTGGTTAGTTAAGGGGAGGCTGGGGGGAAGCTGCACTCAGAAGGGTTTTTTACTCTTAAGTGGTTATAAAGGCTCAAGGATTTTTTTTACCTTTTGTGTTCTGCTACCCCCCAGCCCCACAAATACTTACCTGAGCCTGATCTTCATCCAGCAACAAGACTATCCCTCCTCATTGGCTGAGACAGAAGCAAGAGTAATTGGCTCCTGCTGCTGTCAATTCCAGCCAATTAGGAAAAAGCTAGGGTGGGGCAAGGAGTAGAGGGGCTCAAGCCATGATCTGTGTGTGAATGGACACAACTAGCAGTAGCTCGGGATTGAGCGTGTACCAGTGCCTCCATAGCAAGCAACTTGCTATGGGGGCACTGAGCAGGGGTGAGGGGCCAGAAGCGCTGTTGGGGAACCCGAGAAGAGGAAGATTGGGGCTGCTTTGTGCAAAACTATTGCACAAAGCAGGTATTTTATGAAGAAAAATTCTGAGCCTTTAGTATCACTCTAATGCATAGAATGCATGAAGGTTAAAAACCTTCTGTCTTTAGAACCACTTTAATTAAGTCATAAAGATGATAAGGTTAGAGTTTGGGTCTTTGCCATTGCAGGGATGATAGAGACAGAGAAACAAGAGAATGAAGTATGCAACAAAGAAGAAATCTGTGTCTGGTTGTATCACATAAGAATTGTTCTTCTGCTAACAGAAAAGCGGATAGGTCTAATGCGTACAATGCAGCAGATTGTTTGAAGTATGAATGTCAGCATTTTACCCACCATTGTTTCTGGATAATACAGAAAGCAAAAGCAAATGTTTGAAGCTTAGAAAATATTATTTGTAAGATATTGCAGTTTTCCCATGCCTCATTTTCTGTCTGGAGTTTTCCGTTGTATTATTCTCATGGGGAGCACAATGACGTATGCTGGACATACTCTTTAAAAATATCTGCTTTTACACAAGAACTCTTTTCAAGCTAGTAATACATGAGTTTTTTTAAATTTTTGGTTGTTCATTTTCAAAGCATATGTTTAGCAATTCAATAGTAAAGTCTTTGTACATTATACAACATATACTGTATTTTTTGCTCCATAAGAAGCACCTGACCATAAGATGCACCTAGATTTTAGAGGAAGAAAACAAGAAAAAAAATATTCTGAACCAATGGACTGCAGACATAGTACAGGAGATGACCAGAGACTGCAGACATAGTACCGGAGATGACCAGAGACTGCATAAATAGTACAGGAGATGACCAGACACTGTAGACATAGTACAGGAGATGACCAAAGACTGCGGACATAGTACACGAGATGACCAGAGACTGCGAACATAGTACAGGAGATGACCAGAGACTGCGGACAAGTACAGGAGATCCAGAGACTGCAGACATACTACAGGAGATGACCAGAGACTGCAGACACAGTACAGGAGATGACCAGAGACGGCGGACATACTACAGGAGATTACCAGAAACTGTGGACACAGTACAGGAGATAACCAGGGACTGCGGACATACTACAGGAGATGACTAGAGACTGCGGACATACTACAGGAGATGACCAGAGACTGTAGACACGGTACAGGAGATGAACAGAGACGGTGGACACAGTACAAGAGATGACCACAGACTGCGGACATAGTACAGGAGATGACTACAGACTTCGGACACAGTACAGGAGATGACTACAGACTGCGGACATACTACAGATGACCAGAGACTGCGGACATACAACAGGAGATGACCAGAGACTGCGGACACAGTATAGGAGATGACCAGAGATGGTGGACACAGTACAGGAGATGACCAGAGACAGCGGACACAGTATGGGAGATGACCAGAGACTGCAGACATAGTACAGGAGATGACCAGAGACTGCGGACACAGTACAGGAGATGAACAGAGACTGGGGACACAGTACAGGAGATGACCAGAGACTGTGGACATAGTACAGGAGATGACCAGAGACTGCGGACATAGTACAGGAGATGACCAGAGACTGCAGACACAGTACAGGAGATGACCAGAGACTGTGGACATACTACAGGAGATTACCAGAGACTGCGGACATAGTACAGGAGATGACCAGAGACTGCGGACTTAGTACAGGAGATGACCAGAGACTGCAGACATAGTACAGGAGATGGCAGGAATACCAGGCCAGCTGCTCTATATTCGCTCTACTGTATAAGACATACAGATATTTTCCCCCATTTTTTGGGGGGAATAAAAGTGTATCTTATGGAGCAAAATATACAGTAAATAGGTATACATGGAGACATTTATCTATAAAGGTGCAGTAATTGCGTCCTTTCATTTGCCGATGCTTCCTAGTCTTTGTAGAAATTTAACAGATTTATAATAGTCATGCTTTATGTAATAAATGTGTTGCATTGCTTTGCAACTGTTGTTTTGGCAGATCATGGGAAAATGTGGCATATTTGCCACACTGTCGCATTATGCGTTAAAGGAGAACTTTTGAGTTGGTAAAAAAACAAACATTCATCCTCATCTCCATGCCATAAAGTTGGCTAAAGTTAAATTGGCTATACACTAGTAGACTTTGAAATGAACGTTCATACACAGAAAATTCTCTTAAGTATATTTGTTGACATGACAATTTTCCTTTGAATATACTTCAAAAACATTCGCTATTAATATTCAATTTTGGAGTGATTAGTCATTCA
Organism: Staurois parvus; assembly: GCF_062004578.1. NCBI lineage: Eukaryota > Metazoa > Chordata > Amphibia > Anura > Ranidae > Staurois > Staurois parvus. Next base: position 17,138,236 of record NW_028317941.1, on the reverse strand, counting down.
TTCATGCATCATTCATTGTTCGCTCAAGAAAAAGTTTCCGTCCTTCAAATTTTCTTGTCACTGTGGTTGAAAATGAATGTTGACCCCAGCCTACTAATGATCAGAAAATCAAACAATTGTTCTAAAGATTAAAGTTTATGTACAAAATACTATTAGTGTATGGCCAGCTTAACACTGAGAACTGAAAAATTGCATGACCGCTGAACTGACCAGTCTGATTGCATGGCACTTGAAATATTCAGCTACAAAATAGGAACTGTGAATGATTTGTCCACATTGGCATGATGTGACACTGAGAAATAGAGCACAACTGTGTTCATAAATGTCCCTCCCAGGCCTTGAAGCACTACAGAGCTGTTGGAGAACAGCATTCATCAAGAGAGGTGGAAAGAGAAGGGGAATTGGCTACCACTTTCAAGCTCTCGCCCTACATTTTTTTACCATCAAACTGGTAGAGCAGTGTTTCTCAAGCTTTTTTCAGTCAAGACACCCTTTAAAATTATGGACAGTCCTGAGGCACCCTGTAAAATTATGGACAGTCCTGAGGCACCCTTTCAAATTATGGACAGTCTTGAGGCACCCCATTCTAAAAGTGGGGTGCCTCAAGACTGTCTATAATTTTAAAAGGGCACCCCATTCTAAAATGTGAAAAACTATTCTAATAGTTTTATATAACACAGCAACATCCACACATGTAGGACACCCAACATTAGAGGGGATTTATTCTTCCAGAGCAAATACACTTTTGCACACTGGTACTGACTAGTATTCCGGTGTTTCTCTTCTCCCTCAATTTTTCTCCATCACTGAGCTAATGTGACCCCAGCACTGATGGAAAGGGGCAGGGGAGGGTCAAACTAGGATGCTGTGCAGGCAGCTGACATCCTTCTTATCTGATGATGTCATTGGTTGTCAGGAAGTCAGCGACTAGAAGGCCGTAATGGTGCACAATGAAAACCTGTGGCTTTGTGTAACTAAAAGGCAGGCTTGTTCCAACCACTGGCTTGTATACAAGTTTTGGCCAATATTTAGACATTTTGCCAAGGCACCCCTGAAGAAACCTCAGGGCACCCCAGGGTGCCTGGGCACCCTGGTTGAGAAAGGCTGTGGCAGAGCACATTGGCAGTGTTTGCTCCTAGATGTTACTCTCTCAATTACAGTACCTTAATCTGATGCATTATTTTCTAGGAAACGGTTTTTAGCAGTATTATTTCTGAAATAAACATTTAGGCCTTATTCAAATTTGGCGTACTAAAGTGTACCCCCATGGAGGGCTGTGTTTACCTGCCAGGGATGCACAAGTGTTCAGTGACTCTCCATGCAGGAAGTTACATTTTTTTTTCTAATTTTTATTTCAGGTACTTATATAGCGCCATCAATTTATGCAGCACTTTACATATATATTGTACATTCACATCAGTCCCTAACCCTCAAGGGGTGTACAAGCTAAGGTCCGTAACTCACATTCATACACATACTAGGATCACTTTAGACAGGAGCCAATTAACTTACCAGCATGTCTTTGGAGTTGGGAGGAAACCGGAGTACCCAGAGGAAACCCACGCAGGCACAGGGAGAACATGCAAACTCCAGGCAGGTGGTGCCGTGGTTGGGATTCGAACCAGTGACCCTAGAACTGCCAGGCGGAAGTGCTAACCACTTAGCCACTGTGCTGCCCTTGATGTCATTTGAGACATAGCTGCACAGACACAGATGCTGCTCCCAATCTTACATTGACACGGATGTGAGTGCATGTCCCCAAATGCGCACTGTCTGCGCAAACCCAGCCCTTCATGGGTGTACGCTTTAGTACACACTCTGCGAACATGACAGATGCACCTTAAGAACATTCATAAACATCTCAAGAGCTTCATGTACCATTGGCTCAAGAAATAAATGTAAGGGATGAGCTCATGGAGAAAGTAAAATTTCAGTTTTTAGATGGAAACAGGATCACCTCCTGGTAAGATGTGTTTTTAAGAAAGGCATAAAGGCAGATAGAGTAGGAGTTAGACAGACAGGTTGGGGTAGAGAGTTCTAGAAGATGAGAGAGACTCTGGTGAAGTTTTGCAGAGAGGAGGTAACAATGGGACTATGGCTCAAGACAGCAAGAGGTGTATTGCAGCTTACCAGATGTTGTGGCTGTATTCGTTTTCTTTTTTTAGGCTTTTTCCTCTTTTTTCAGCTGGTGATATGGCCAGTAATACATTCCTGTATTAGCAAGCCTCCACTTTGGATGAAGGAGCACAGGGGGAATCTTTGGACAGCAGCATTGTCAGTCTTGAGGGAGGGGAGTGCTAGATGGACTAGCAAATGTAGATACACTAACAAACTGAAGCCAAATTTCACCTAACACTTTACAGTTACAGCAGTAGTTTTCCTCCTTTGGGATAGATGTTTTACATAAATAAATAATAACTAATCATTGAAAGCACCCCTTTAAGTAGTGAATGGTTTGTCTCAACCCTCTAACTGCTACATCTGCAAGAGAGCTTGATGTTTTGAAAAAGAACAGACTTACTGGTGGAATCGAAAGGTGAAAATAAGGGAAAGAAAGCCTAAAAAAGAAAACTAATGCACCCACTATGTCTAAGAATTGGTAAGCTGCAATATAATAAATAATATAGCTTGGGCCAGAACTGTGGATGGATATGCATGTTATTATTAGTATTTTGAATTTTATATGTTTGGCTAGTGGAAATCAGTGGAAGGGGTGGCACAAAATGGTTGGTAATGTGAATAAGTCTTACAACAGTATTCATGCTAGAATGAAGGAGAAATAGCCTGCATAAAGGCAGGCCAATGAGAAGGGAGCTGCAATAGTCAAGATTAAAAATAACAAGGTAGTGAATTATACATGTTGCAATGTCATTTGTTAGGATTTTGTACATCCAAGCTGGGAGTCCAGGATTTCAACTAGCACCCTGACCTGAGGGAAGGGATTGATCATTGTGCTTTCAATCTTGTTGGAGAAAGGATGAGCTGAAGAGTAGAAAGATGGATTTGTGTATCGTGAACATAGAGATGGTATTGGATGCTGTGGGCAATTATCAACTGACCCAGGGAGGAGGCATAGATAGGGATCAGAATGGGGCTTAATGACAGAGCCTTAGGGGACCTCTACCTAAAGAGGAAGATGGAGTTGTTGTTGACACTGGGTGTGCATTGGGATGGGTAGGAGAACCAGGAACAAGCAGATTCTTGAACGCCAAGAATTTGGAGTTTTTTTAGGAGGAGTGGGAGTTCAACTGTGACAAAAGCAGCAAAAGGGTCTAAGAGTGTTAATTTAGCAGGTAGCAGATCGTTAGTGAGTTTTAGATGGACAGTTTCTGTGCAGTTTTTGGGGCAAATGCCAGATTCAAAGGAGCTGAGAAGGTTCTTGACAGTGAGATGAAGAAAGTGAAGGAAGCATTGAACCTCAGTCAGTTTTTGTTGCTGTCAACATCTCTGTTTGGAAGACCTCACTTCCTGTCTTGGGGACTACAAAGGAAATGTCAAAATATCTCAGTAGTCCACAGTATCTGATACTTTTATCCAAACATGAAAAAGGGGATGGGGTTTAACTTTAAACTAAACAGAATGGATTTTTAGCAGGTAGTTTAAATGGGGGTAAAAATATGGCTCTTTAGGTTTAGTCATCTGTCAAAATTATTCAAAATGAATCTAATCTTTAGTTTTCCGTGCAGCATGACCAGCGAATTGTAAATGTGGCTGGTAAATTAGAATCTAATATGGTATCTATATATGTTTAGATATAAGTAGAGCTTGCATTATAATAACATTTGGAAAATGTGCCTAATGCCACTAGTTGATTCTGTGTTTATGGCTGCCTTTCTCAGTCAGGGTTTGGTGGAACTCTGAGGTTCTTCCAGAGGTTGCTAAGGGTTTTCTTGAGCAGTGGGTAGTGGCAGATCTCTTGCCTGAAAGTGACTGCATAATTCCGGGGCCGTAACCTGGCAGAACCATTAGCGTGAGATCAGTTTGTCCTCTCATCTCTCAAGCAAGTCTCATTTACAACCTGGTATGTTTTTAGCTGTTTTTAAGAGGGCACTTCTCTATTGACCACCAATGTAAGAGTACATTTCACAAACCAAAGTACACTGTCTGTTTTTCTAATCTGGCCATTACAATGATTAGATTCATACTGAATATAATTTTATCGTAGGATGTAAAAAAGTGATCCATCTTGGGTGTCAAGTACGCAAGGTATAACACATTCTTTCTTCTTTTATTTATTATTCCTACAACTCACACTAATCTAACATAAGTTGTAGCTATAATCATATTTGGCAGGGGGTTGCCTGAGACTTAAAAAGTATTTCAAGGGTATAAAAAGGTTGAGAAAGGTTGACCTACGGTGATCCAATGACAGCTTTCCAGTGATGCTTTGGCAGCTCTTGGGACTATTATTTTTTCTATATTATACTTTCACAGACAGACTTTTCTGAGGAGATGTGTTAGGATTTGGAGACACTTTCAGGGGAACCTAGGTAAACTCATTTGCCTTGTCCCATCTTCATGCACCAGAAAAAAATATGCAATCAATGAAAATTTAACTTGGTGAATAAAATAACTTGGTAAAGCGCTGGTCGATTCAGTACCCCATTACCACATAATGGAAGTGGCCTGCTGTTCTTGGGGGGTACATGCAATCTAGATGCCCCACTGTAGTGGTCAATAGGTTCCCTCCCTTTTCCCAGTAAGCTGCTACAGGGTTCTTTAGGGAATAGGAAGAGCTAAAAAGAAAAAAGTAGTTTTAAAATTTTTTTCTCTGTTTTGTAAATATTTTCCTTGTCATTGCCCACATTAAAAAATATATAAAAAAATGTTATAGTCTGGTAAATATGAAATATCAAATATGAACATTATGTGTATCCAAAATGTGAAGCTCTCATTTATCTGACCTGTTTGCACTGTATTATTATTATTATATTATTATACAAGATTTATATAGCGCCAACAGTTTGCTCAGCGCTTTACAATATAAAGGGAGACAATACAACAATGATACAGCTAAATACAAGAGGGTTAGGAGGGTCTTGCTCCTTGGAGCTTACAATCTAATAGTAAAAAAGCCTTCTATATACAGAGCTCAATAGCCCAAGCTATAATGTAAACTCAGACATTAAATCTTAAAAATGAACTGCTCTTTTCTGATCCCTATAGGTCTGGTAAATATACCATGCCACCTTAGGTGGAGCAAGAAGCAGAGGTGTGTGGTTACACGTTTCCAAACTTTTGAAATACGTAACCACACCCCTCTGCTTCCTGCCTCCTATGCTTCCTGTTCCAGTAATCACTTCCAGTCCAGTGCCCCTGAGTGGTACAGCCTGGTGGTACAGCTTGGTTCATCCTACAGTGGCATCTGATCCCGCTGGTGGCCACAGCAGCATCCTGTCCATCGTGGACCCATTGTGGACTCATGGAAAGCAGTGTTTAAAATCATGGAGACCTGCTTTGTTCTTACAGCTAAAACTGAGTTGCCAATTGTCTATTTATAAAAATTGTGCTCATACCATTGCACTTAGTCTGCTGCTCTCTGCTGTTCCATTTTATTTTCTCAGAGGTCACTTCACTCTTATGAGTAGAGACCACTGGTGTTGTCTGGATACAGACTTTATGAACTCATTTACATGAACTTTCTGGGGTTAACAAAGAATCTACAAATTCATTTATAGCTTATTCATTTTCTTTATATAATCAAAAATGCAGCGCACAAATATTGCTAAAGTGACAAAGTGATGAACACGCAAAATTATGAGCTCATAAGTGCTGAAAGTAGTGATGTCTTTGATGAAGACAATATCTATTTATAAAGTGAAAACTCTACCATGTAAACACATTAAATTAATAAATAAATGTATAAATGTCCATAAAGGTGCGTCAATATTCCCAGAGGGTCCACTGAGGGTCCACTGAGAGGTCTGAATCACATTCCATGGGTATACCAAGCGCCATCGGAGTGCCTCATCCCTACCGGGTTCCAGATGACCACCAGTGCCCTATATATTACATGTGTTTAACCGTTTTATGTCTGATGGGTGCAAGCACACCCCTTTTTTGCCTATCACAAACGTCACGAGCACCATAATCTGTGATGGAAGCTGATGGGGACTAATTGATATTTCCTGATCTGGGAATACTGACGCACCTTTATGGACATTTATTTATTAATTTAATTTTTTTACATGGTAGAGTTGTCACTTTATAAATAGATATTGTCTTAATCAAGACATCACTACTTTCAGCACTTATGAGCGCATAATTTTGCGTGTTCATCACTTTGTCACTTTAGCAATATTTGAGCGCTGCATTTTGATTATATATATGTTCAAGGATTTTAGGGGTTGCCTTATGCAAGCTGCTTTTATTACATAGTGAGAAGCGCTCGCTTTATTATTTATTTTGTATTCATTTTCTCTGCCTTTCCCAATTTTCCTTGTTCACTGGTTGATGAGCGGGAAGCCCTGTCTTGCACAATTTGCTTGTTTTTGGTTCATTATTCATATTTGCACCACAAACCTGATGTGATTCTGCTGCGATTGTCGAGTGACAGAACTGCATGCCAATCATGGGAAAATGTGCGTATTATTATAAAAATTATGCAAAGCTTATTGCCCAAAACAAGAGTAGGAGCTTCTTTTGGGAGATAAATGGGCATAGGGCAACCCATTTATTTATTTCAGGCACTTTATAGTGCCGTCAATTTGCACAGTGCTTTACATATATATATTGTACATTCACATCAGTCCCTAACCCTCAAGGGGTGTACAATCTAAGGTCCCTAACTAACATTCATACATACACAAGCCAATTTAGAGTGCTTTACACACATATATATATTGTACATTCACATCAGTCCCTAACCCTCAAGGGGTATACAATCTAATGTCCCTAACTAACATTCATATATACACATACTAGGGCCAATTTAGACAAGATCCAACTAACCACCAGCATATCTTTGGCGTGTGGGAGGAAACCGGATGAAACCCACATAGACTCAGGTAGAACATGCAAACTCCAGGCAGGTGGTGCCGTGGCTGGGATTTGAACCAACGACCCTAGTACTGCTAGGCAGAAGTGCTAACCATTTAGCCACTGTGCTGCCCAATTGAAGTGAATGGGCTGCTCTATGTGCAACATGTGGAAACGGGTGTAAATTGCGCATTAAAAATCACAAACGGGAACGTTTGTTTGTACTACACAAGATCTGAATGGGGTCTAACAGAACAAGTGTCTGTAGATTTTTAATAGACAGTCATTTGCTGCAATCAGGCTCAAGACAGTGCCCTCTGCTTATAGTTCTCTGTGATGTGTGCATATAGATAAACTGCTTTCCGATAAAACACTTTATTTTATTGTATTACATAGTAATATAATTCTACATTAGGAATTATTATTTGTCATATCGGTCTATGCAATGAATTCAAAATGTACAGACTGAGTTTGGTTTCATGTTGCGTTAATGTTTTATTTCAGATAGCAAGTCATTTATACAAAATCCTGCATGTACAGATACAGTCCTATTTGATCAGGCAGCTTATGATAAGAAGAGGCTTTGAATCCTTTGCAAGAAAAACAGCCTTCCAGTTGGCTGTGATCTTTTACACCGTACATCTCTGGCACTGGGGAATGGAGGACCACACTCAGAGCTAATGCTGTCGTAGGATGTGTGGATTGCTGCCAAGCAGTTTCCTTAGAACTGCCTCAAACATGACAAATTCTAAGAACATGTGTAGGTCAGTACAACTTAATGAGGACACCAAATCTCAGAAATACCAACTTTGACATACCTCTGACCTTCCATACTTCAGAAGTGGTAAAACCAAGGGCTGACACTATCCCGTGGAGCATAGTTTAATATATTAGCATTTCCTGCCATTACACAGAAAGGGGTCATGCGTCATTATTTTTTAAAGGTAACATGTGAATATAATGATGTACTTGCTTTACTATGAGTATGGACATTTTCATGGACATTTTCATTTTCCGTTATATACAAGGGCCCCAGTGCTACAGTAACATTCTAGGCACCATAAAGCATATCTAAACCCAAAACCAAAAATGTATTGTATTGAAGCTTACGAGTCTTTCGGTTTACCAGTAACACACTTCCAGTCCTATTGTGACAGTGCTCAGTTACCATTCTGTATTAAGACGATAGAAGCAAGATAGGACTACAGAACCTCTCCTAAGTCAGCCATACATGGATCAAAATTCAACCAGTTCGTCAGGGACCTGTTGAATTTTGATTTATGTATGGGCACCCTGGTTGTACACAAGTCGATTTACCAATCGATTTGTGCACAATCCGCCTTTTTCCCGAACGATTTGTGCCACCAGCTATTACCAGCAACAAGAAATGCAAAATAAATAAAAAAGATTTTGCTCATACCTCTACCTTATTGCAGAAAAGTATGTTAATCTTATAATGTATATAAGATTACAACCGAAAGACATATTTAGCTTAATTAACAAAAAAGCACATAGATGACTTCCAACATATATTGATACAAATCTTATTTATTAATTATCATAAAAACTAACACACATAAATAGCCATTATTAAAAATTCTAACCGTCATGTCCCAAAACTAATTGAGTGTATATATATATATATATATATATATATATATATATATATATATGTATATATACAGTGGGGCAAAAAAGTATTTAGTCAGCCACCAATTGTGCAAGTTCTCCCACTTAAAAAGATGAGAGAGGCCTGTAATTGGCATCATAGGTAGACCTCAACTATGAGAGACAAAATGAGAAAACAAATCCAGACAATCGCATTGGCTGATTTGAAAAGAATTTATTTGCAAATTATGGTGGAAAATAAGTATTTGGTCACCTACAAACAAGCAAGATTTCTGGCTCTCACAGACCTGTACCTTCTTCTTTAAGAGGCTCCTCTGTCCTGCACTCATTACCTGTATCAAGGGCACCTGTTTGAACTTGTTATCAGTATAAAAGACACCTGTCCACAACCTCAAACAGTCACACTCCAAACTCCACTATGGTGAAGACCAAAGAGCTGTCGAAGGAGACCAGAAACAAAATTGTAGACCTGCACCAAGCTGGGAAGACTGAATCTGCAATAGGCAAGCAGCATGGTGTGAACAAATCAACTGTGGGAGCAATAATTAGAAAATGGAAGACATACAAGACCACTGATAATCTCCCTCGATCTGGGGCTCCACGCAAGATCTCACCCCGTGGGGTCAAATTGATCACAAGAACGGTGAGCAAAAATCCCAGGACCACACGGGGGGACCTAGTGAATGACCTGCAGAGAGTTGGGACCAACGTAACAAAGGCTACCATCAGTAACACACTACGCTGCCAGGGACTCAGATCGTGCAGTGCCAGACGTGTCCCCCTGCTTAAGCCAGTACATGTCAGGGCCCGTCTGAAGTTTGCTAGAGAGCATTTGGATGATCCAGAAGAGGATTGGGAGAATGTCATATGGTCAGATGAAACCAAAATAGAACTGTTTGGTAGAAACACAACTCGTCGTGTTTGGAGGAGAGAGAATGCTGAGTTGCATCCAAAGAACACCATACCTACTGTGAAGCATGGGGGTGGCAACATCATGCTTTGGGGCTGTTTCTCCACAAAGGGACCAGGACGACTGATCCATGTACAGGACAGAATGAATGAGGCAATGTACCGTGAGATTTTGAGTGCAAACCTCCTTCCATCAGCAAGGGCATTGAAGATGAAACGTGGCTGGGTCTTCCAACATGACAATGATCCCAAACTACCAATGAAGGAGTGGCTTCGTGAGAAGCATTTCAAGGTCCTGGAGTGGCCTAGCCAGTCTCCAGTAGCCAGTCTCCAGATCTCAACCCCATAGAAAACCTTTGGAGGGAGTTGAAAGTCTGTGTTGCCCAGCGACAGCCCCAAAACATCACTACTCTAGAGGAGATCTGCATGGAGGAATGGGCCAACATACCAGCAACAGTGTGTGCCAACCTTGTGAAGACTTACAGGAAACGTTTGACCGCTGTTATTGCCAACAAAGGATATATAACAAAGTATTGAGATGAACTTTTGATATTGACCAAATACTTATTTTCCACCATAATTTGCAAATAAATCCTTTCCAAATCAGTCAATGTGATTGTCTGGATTTGTTTTCTCATATTGTCTCTCATAGTTGAGGTCTACCTATGATGCCAATTACAGGTCTCTCTCATCTTTTTAAGTGGGAGAACTTGCACAATTGGTGGCTGACTAAATACTTTTTTGCCCCACTGTGTATATATATATATATATATATATATATACACACGTTTCTGTATACTTTATATATTTAAATAGTTGTACATTTATATACCCAAAATACCAGTGTGCATACTAATGGAAAATTAAAAAAAAGGGACAACAGAGGTGGCTGTAAGGCAGAAGAAACAGCAAATTGAACAGTAATGTCTCATTCAGTCCCTCTTTCTCTATGTGTGCATATAATAAAGATACGTACATTTCATATCCGGTGTCATCATATGGCTGAAAAGAGAAATAAATCTTGGGAGCAATCTATGGTGGAAGTTCACACAAACACGGCCAGGTTGATCACTGTATATACAACAGTCTGTTGTAAATCACGATCAAAGATTTAGTGCAGGCAGATTGAAAATCCATATAGTTGAAAGGATAATTTCCTTATGGTACCAGTTGCATTCCCTAGTACTCCTGATTGATAATTCTTTAGGGAGAGAAATATTTGATCATGTGGTCTAGAGGAGGAAATGAGGTTTACATTGTATGAAGATGTAAAATCATATCAACTAATCACTTCATACTTTCATTAACCTCCCTCACACAGCTGGCCATTGGTAGACAGAAGCCATCGATGAATTACTGCTCTTATATTCTTTCAAAATAGTCATCAAAAGCCAAAGGAGACACCATTCACAGAGAAGGGACAACTCCCCAATAAAACACTTGCAGCCAACATAAGTTCAAAAATGTCCCTTCAATCCATATAGAATACTGTATATACTTATCAGTCCTTGGTTGGTAGTTGGGTTAGTTAGGGCATGACAGATGAAGAGCCTAACTGTTTTTTCCAGATCCAAAATGCTGCATCGGAGGCATGTAACAAACAATTCTTTTCATCATGTGTTTAAATATATTTTAAAATGGCCGACATTGACTTACGGTGCATGTACCGCGCTTCATGGCATCACGACGCATGCCCATAACGTGATGACATCACTGCGTTGTCACCAGATGACACCGGATATGAAATATATGTATCTTTATATGTACACAGAGTGATGGACGGACTGAATGAGACATTGCTGTTCAATTTTCTGTTTTTTCTGCCTTACAACCATCTCTGCTGTCCCCCTTTTTGAATTTCTTTATTAGTATTATTTAAATATTTACAGTATACAGAAATATACTCCAAACTTCATGTGGCCTTCAGATTAGCACAACAACAGTGCAAAGAGAGCTTCATGGAATGGGTTTTCATGGCGAAGCAGCTGCATCCAACCTTACATCACCAAGCGTCGGATGCAGTGGTGTAAAGCTGCCACTGGACTCTAGAGCAGTGGAGATGTGTTCTCTAGAGTGACGGATCACAATTCTCTGTCTGGCAGTCCGACGGGCATGTCTGGATTTGGCAGTTGCCAGGAGAACGTTACTTGCCTGACTGCATTGTGCCAAGTGTAAAGTTTAGTGGAGGGGGGATTATGGTGTGGGGTTGTTTTTCAGGGGTTGGGTTTGGCCTCTTAGTTCCAGTGAAGGGAAAGCTTAAGGTGTCAGCATACCAAGACATTTTGGACAATTTCATGCTCCCAACTTTGTGGGAACAGTTTAAAGATGGCCCTTTCCTGTTCCAACATGACTGCGCATCAGTGCACAAAGCAAGGTCCATAAAAACATGGATGAGAGAGTTTGGGGTGGAGGAACATGGCTGGCCTACACAGAGTCCTAACCTCAACCTGATAGAACACCTTTGGGATGAATTAGAGCAGAAACTGTGAGCCAGGCTTCTCGTCCAACATCAGTGCCTGACCTCACAAATGCACTTCTGAAAGAATGGTCAAACATTCCCATAGACACACTCCTAAACCTTGTGGACAGCCTTCCCAGAAGAGTTAAAGCTGTTATAGCTGCAAAGGGTGGGCCAACTCAATATTGAACTCTATGGACTAAAACTGGGTTGCCATTAAAGTTCTAATACTTTTGGCAATATAGTGTACATCTAGGACCTGGTAGGATAGTTTTTTTTAGGATATTGCGACAAGTATTACCGGCAACACTGATCACTGTGTTCTGCTGTCAGGGAACGCTGCCCCTCGGCAGAACACAATAGTGCTGCGTGAAAGATTTCCCCATCAACACTGACTTTGTTGATGGGAAAATCGAGTGATTTTCTTTCCTTCCACCCATGGTGGAAGATTAGAAAACTGCATAATCTATGTCCTGCCCTACTTTCCAAAGCCCTAAAGGGCATAGTTCTGTAGTCCTCAAAGATAACAGAGAACAATGTAACTGATATCAGTCAGCACAAGTCAAGAGCAAAGGAAGATACTGTATCAGTTCACAGGATTGCTGACAAGATCAACAGGCATTATTTGGAACTTATCAAAATGTTTAACAAATCACATTTTTTTGGCATATGTAACAGAATAAAGAAGACCAAATACAGAGTGAACTGACAAATCTCTGGCTGTACCAAGGTTATTCTGACAGCTACTATAGGTGGCTGTCAGAAGACCCAAACATTGGCTGCATTTGTTTGAATGATGCTGTTGTTTAGCTGCAGATTTATTGTGTGGCTCCTTAGATTCCACAATTTTGAGGGGACTGACAGGGCCACCCAGGTAATGAATTTCGGCACGTCATGCAGAAATATACAGTGTATGGTCAACTTTAGGGTTCACATTCTCTATAAAATGTACGTAAACCCGAATAATGAAATTCTCCTTTTTGCTTTATTTTGGTCTGGTAAATATACTATTGAATGTGTTTAATTATATCTATTCAATAAGTGAAAAGAAACTCTGCCAGATATGCTGTCCTATGTCTCGTGCACTCTGCATTGTGTCATCTCAGGCAGTCCTATCAGTTCTGGTTAACCTCACGGAAGTTACCTCTGTAAAATACACCCCCCACACACACATTATTTAAATTTAGGGGAGGGGGAGATGTTCTGTAGCTCTAATCTAGGGTGAGAACACGGTTGCTCCATGGATACAGCATAGTGAGTGAACATTGTCCTGAGGACAGCAAGTGCGTTACTGGCAGCATCCCCGTGTGAAAATTAAGGACAAAAAATTCTGAAAAAGGCTTATGAAGCAACCACATCTAAGGAGTTGAAAGCTTAAATATATACACATGTTGGGCAGCACAGTGGCTAAATGGTTTGCACTTCCGCCTGGCAATACTAGGGGTGCTGGTTCGAATACCAGCCACGGCACCACCTGCCTGGAGTTGCATATTCTCCTTGTGCCTGCGTGGGTTTCCTCTGGGTACTCCGGTTTCCTCCTACGCTCAAAAGACATGCTGGTAGGTTAATTGGATCCTGTCTAAATTGGCCCTAGTATGTGTATGAATGTGAGTTAGGGACCTTAGATTGTACGCCCCTTGAGGGTTAGGGACTGATGTGAATGTATAATATATATGTAAAGTGCTGCATAAATTGACGGCGCTATATAAGTACCTGAAATAAATAAATAATAATAAATTGTGTTCTTGTTTAACCACCTCCTGCCATATAGTCCAATGACGGGCGCAAGGTGGCTCTCTCGTTCTGGGAGGACGTCATATGACGTTCTCCCATTCTCACCGCACATGCACGGCTCAGGGACACATCGGATCGCCGATCAACGGAAAGGGCTGAAGATGTCGGCTCGGTCATGTGATCAGCTGTGTCCAATCACAGCTGATCACATGTAAACAGGGAAATGCCGGTTATCAGCTGACAGCTCAAGAGGAGAGACAGTAATCGGCATTCCTCGGAGGGGACATGTACACTGATCATCAGGGCACTGATGATCAGTGTGGCCCCAGAAGTGCCACCTGTCAGTGTCCATCAGTGCTGAACAGTGCCACATATCAGTGCCCATCTGAGCTGCCTGTCAGTGCCGCCTATCAGTGTGCATCAGCGCTGCCTTTCAGTGCCCATCAGTGATGCCTGTCAATGCCACCTACCAGTGCCTCCTTATTAGTGCCCCTCACTGCAGCCTCATTAGCGCACATCAGTGAAGGAGAAAAATCACTTATTTACAAAATTTTATAACAAAAACTAAGAAAAAACTTTTTTTTCCCAAATTTTCAGTGGTTTTTGGTTTGTTTAAGAAAAAATAAAAATCCCAGAGGTGATTAAACACCACCAAAATAAAGCTCTATCTGTCTCAAAAAAATGATAAAAATTTCATATGGGTACAGTGTTGCATGACCGCGCAATTGTCATTCAAAGTGTGACAGCGCTGAAGGCTGGAAATTGGCCTGGGCAGGAAGGGGGTATAAGTGCCCTATAGGCTAGCGGTTATATACACATTAAAGTGCACTTAGACCATGCTACAGTAACTAATATAATATAAATGTAAACTTTATTAAGCATTCCCTAAAGATGAACTGTGATATTGAGTTGAAATCGTGGAACCTAAACTTTTGGCATTTTTATTTTCACAGCAAAGGCCTTAGTAACATGGAAAAAGGTACCATGCACCCTGAGCTGGATGTAGGGGGATGCTGGGGAGGGCCATGCCCCCCCCCAGATTTTAGTTGCCCCCCCCCAAGATCTCTGAGATTGCATCCACTGATCCATAATTGCGGGCAATTGATGTAAGGGAGCACTCTGATGCAGACAGTTGATATAAGGAGACACCCTGATTGGGATAATTAATTTAAGGGGTTATTGTGATGGGGAGTGCCTCTTCACATCAGGTATCCCCATCCATGTAAGGGGGCAATGTGATGGGGATACTTGATGTAAGGAGGTACTCTGATTGGGACAGTCCATGTAAGGGGGCACTGTGATGGGGATACCTGATCTGAGAGGCACTCTGATTGGGACAATCTGTGTATGAGGGCACTGTGATGGGGATACCTGATTTTAGGGGGCACTCTTATTGAGACACCTGATTTAAGGGGGCGTTCTGTTGGGGACACCTGATGTAAGGAGGCACTCTGATTGAGACAGTTGATGTAAAAGAGGACTCTGATGGGGACCCTGATGTAAGGGGGGCACTGGTGGAAACCCTGATGTAAGGGGGGACCCTAATAGCGACACCTGATATAGAAGGGCACAGGTTCTGTTTAACCACTTTTTGACTGCGTCACAGCCTGAGGACAGTACTGCCGATAACCAGCAAATGTGAAAGGAGACATTTACTGGTTATCAGTGCAGCCCCAAAAGTGTACATCAGTCCCCAACAGTGCTGCCCATCAGTCCCCAACAGTGCTGCCCATCAGTGTGCAACAGTGCTGCCCATCACTGCTGCCAATCTGTGCCCGCCAGTGCTGCCAATCTGTGCCCGCCAGTGCTGCCAATCTGTGCCCGCCGGTGCCGCCAGTCAGTGTCCTTTAGCGCTGCTTATTAGTACCCATCATTGCCGCCTATCATTGCTGCAAATCACTTTTGCCTCATCAGTGCCTCCTCATCAGTGCCCATCACTGCTGCCTCATCAGTGCCGCATCATCAGTGCAGCCTATCAGTGTCCATCAGTGCTGCCTATCAGTTTTGCCTCATCAGTGTCCATTAGCGCTGCCTATCAATGTCTATCAGTGCTGCCTATCAGTGCCTATTAGTGCCTCATCAACTCACATCAGTGAAGGAGAAAAATTACCTGTTTGCAAAATGTTATAATAGAAACAAAGAAATCTTTTTTTTTAAAAAAAATTTAAGCCCTTTTTTTGTTTATAGTTCAAAATATATATAAAAAAACCCTAGAGGTGATTAAATACCACCAAAAGCAAGCTCTATCTGTCTCATAAAATGATAAAAATATAGTGCTGCATGACCGTGCAATTGTCATTCAAAGTGCGACAGCGGTGAAAGCTGAAAATTGGCCTGGGCAGGAAGGGGGTGAAGGTGCCCAGTAGGAAAGTGGTTAATCACCCTAATCTAATGACATCCTAATACATAGCAGTGTTTCCCAGGACATGCCATTGCATGATAGACATTCACTGACTCACACATGGTGTTGACCTTGGGCCCTGTGACATTTTTTACTGCACGCCCAGATAGATGCAGCCCAGCATGCACCTCCAAGAATGAACGTATTTTTGCAGGGGGATCACAGATGTGTGCAATCAACTGCTGCCTAGAAGCCTGTTCATATCAATGACAGGCTGACAACATCAATGGCTGTACACATGTATATACACAAATCCGAGCTGTTACATGCGATTAGGGACAGACAAGCAGTTCTGGATGCAAATGCCTGTGTCCTGGGATGCTCATCTGTCCCTAATAGTATGTAATGTGCCATTGCATGTGGCTGAAAAGCTAAAAAGTTGGTTGCGCTAGCACTTACAAGAAGGGGAACTAGCGCTATGGTAATGAAGATAGATAGTATACTGATCTCTATATAAAACATTGTTCCTCATTCGTTATGCAATAGACATATATAATAAATTAAATGTGGTGCGCTAACTCCTCAAAAAGCATAAACATCAAATAGTAAAGATCAAATTCATTAGTAAGACCTCATCTGGAATATGCAGTTCAGTTTTGGGCACCAATTCACAAAAAGAACATTGGGGAACTGGAGTAAGTACAGAGAAGGGCAACCAAACTGATAAGAGGCATGGAGGAGCTCAGCTATGAGGAAAGATTAGAGGAACTGAATTTATTCCCTCTTGAGACGAGGAGATTTAGGGGGGATATGGTCAACATGTATAAATACATTAGTGGTTCATATAGTGAACTCGGTGTAGAGCTATTCACCCTGAGGTCATCACAGAGGACAAGGGGGGACTCTTTATGTCTGGAGGAAAAGAAATTTAATTTCCAAACATGGAAAGGTTTTTTCACAGTGAGAGCCATGAAAATGTGGAATAGACTCCCTCAAGAGTTGGTTCTGGCCAGCTCAGTGGATTGCTTTAAAAAAGGTCTGGATTATTTCCGAGATACACAGAATATAACTGGATACTAACATTTATAGGTAGAGTTGATCCAGGGAATATCCAATTGCCTCTCGGGGGATCAGGAAGGAATTTTGTTCCCAGCAGGAGAAAATTGGATCATGCTTTGCTGGGTTTTTTTTGCCTTCCTCTGCATCAACGGTATAGGATTATAACTTTTTTTTTTCAGTGGTTGAACTGGATGGACTTTTGCCTTTTTTCAGCCAGACTAACTATGTAACTAAAATAATAAACATCAGTCCACAAAATATAAACTGTGAAAAGCAGTGATCCAAAAAGTCCTAATATAGTGCAGACATCCGCTTTCAAAAAAATGCTTTTCTTGTGAGCTCACTCCCTGTTCACATTCTAATTCGACCTACATAGTATCATAGATCAAATGGGCTTAATTAAATGTGGTCCTTCATGCTATGATTAATCCGTGTCCTCCCAATATATCTTCAATCGAGCGTGACTCCAAACGTACATTAAAAAAGATAAAAATATTTCATAGTGCAACACCGTAAAGTAAATTAAACAATAAATAACAGCAAGCGTGTGCACTCAATGAAACAAATCACAACATGCTCCACAGCAAATATTTCAGTGTTCATCCAGTAATCCTTCGTATAACCACATTGCTCATAGTGTATGGTTATCAAACGTGCTTCCTGTCACCGAATGAGTGTGCTATGCACTCACCTTCCCATTTGGCCTATATTATAAAAGGTCAAAAGCACTTTTTAAGTTGATCAATCTCTGCTCATCAACTCCAATCCATTAGTGCCTATTTCCTTTGTACTATCCCTTTAAGAGACTGGACCCCAGAGCTGCCACTGGGATGATATATACTCAGGGAGAAAGAGAACAATCCATAGTGCAACCCCATAAACTAACAGAATTCTGCCTTATTAAATCTCAAATACACTCACAAAGATATAAAACATAAAGGGCAGCAGGTTTCCATTGACAAAAATGGTGCCTCTCACCATACTACTGGAAGTGGCGTCACTAGGCTTCAACTGAAGCGTTGCGTCACTGATCACATGACATGCGTCTATTAAATAGAGCCTTTATCCAAGCAAAAGAGAACACAATAGATACTGCAACTTACAGCCCGGACCTGCTCTCCTAACACGGAGTAAGAATTAGCGGAATTTTAAGCCTTTGAGGCTAGGCTATTACAGGACACCTTCTAAATTATTACAGATTTCTATGTCAGTATGTTGTGCACCTAAACAAAAAACATGTTTTAAATACAGGTAGCAAAAAAAGCAAAAAATTCTTCACTTGTTTAGTGTTGGTTTAACCTTTGAAGCTATCTTTCTTGTTTTCACACCTAAACTCTGAGTCAACACCAAGATATTCTTACCTTTACATTAGCTTTGTCTTCATGCTGATTGGCTTTATTTATATAACACTTTGCAAATCTTGAGGAATTTGCATTTCATTTCTGCTTCATTTTCTATGTCTGTCTTATAAGAAAGCACATTCGTAGGTGTAAAATGGTGTATATTGTCTGCATGATTGTGTGCATGACTGTGCATGTGGGTGTAATATATTTTTCAACTAACACCTTACAGGTACAGTTTCTACTTTAAAGCAGAAAGATATAAATGATAACTGAACAACAATGATGTTTAGTTTGCTAAAGCAATATGTCATATTTTCAAAATATAATATCCTTTGTAGTCCTTTTTTGTTCTTTGTTTCATCTCAGCACTGTTGATCTTATGCAGTCACTTACGGTCTACATGCATGTAGTCCATGTATGGCAAACACTGATTTTATAGGTATTTTATATGCCTAATGAAATATCCTGGTGCTTTCTGGTATCCAGGGAGTCACATGTGCTTTGTACAGCCTGCCATACAAGTAAATTGTGTACCCTTGTAAATGCTGATGCATTGGCGTTTACACGTGCATGTGCTTCTGCAATATTTTACAAACACAGATGTTTCACATTATAGGCATATAAAATACCTATAAAATCTCCATGTGCACAGACCCTTAAAGTGTCCACTTGTAATCTCCAACGCGAGTCTGTCTGACAGGGTGACAAGGCAGTAACACAACTGGGAGACAACGACTGATTGTTGTCATCCCATAACAGAAGGTGCCTGAACAAGGATCTCCATGGTAAGATTGTCATGTATTCTTTAAGGGCTCTTTCACACAGGTGTTGAAAATAGGCAGTTGGGTCGCATTTTTCCCTCCACTAGCTTGCCATTGCCCAACGAATAAAATTCAAAACATTAACAATAACATATAAAGCCATTTATAACTCTGCCCCAAATTATATCACCAATCTTGTCTCCAAATATCACCCAAACCGTCCTCTCCGTTCCTCCCACGACCTCCTGCTCCCTAGCTCCCTTGTCTCCTCCTCCCATGCTCATCTCGAGGACTTCTCCAGAGCCTCTCCCATCCTCTGGAACTCTCTACCCCAATCTATCCGACTATCGCCTACTCTGCTCACTTTTAAGTGATCTCTGAAAACCTATCTCTTCAGGGAAGCCTATCCCGCCTTCAGCTAATAACGGAATCTTCTATTCCTCCTATCAGTTCATTCCCCACAGTTATTACTTTTTGTACCACCAGCCCCTCCCTCTTAGATTGTAATCTCCAAGGAGCAGGACCCTCCTAACCCTCTTGAATTGAACTGTATCATTGCTGTATTGTCTCCCTTCACATTGTAAAGCGTTGAACAAACTGCTGGTGCTATATAAATCATGTATAATATAATAAGAAGAATTTTTTAACACTTCCTGAACACCTATCAAAGCCACTCAAAATTGTTAAAATAGGGAGCGATTGGAGGCGTTCACACTGAAGCATTTGCATTGCCTCGCTTTGCAGCGAGGCAAAAGTGGACACTGCCTGCAGAGTTTGGCAGACAATGCAACTGACTCTATTCATTTCTATTGAAACACACCACAAGCGCACTGTAAACACACTGTAAACATACCTATGGCATTTACATTACCTTTAAGGTGCGGTTGCATTTTAGCCCTTGTGTTTACTATATGTCTGTTTCAGTTGTAGTTTTCTTTCATGTTACAATTTTAATAAAGTAACATAATAGTTTTCACAAATCACTAATGTTCAGAGATAGAAAACATCCTGCATATGTTGATCAAATACTAGAACATATTTACATAGTAGCTACACCCTTGATATTTAAAGTTTGTAATCTTCAACTAGATGTAAACCTTTTATCCCATGAAAGCATATCAACGTTCATGTAATCTTATATGTATGTATAATAATACAAAAGTCCCTAAAAAAATTTTAAAAAATGTATTTTAGCACTGTTTCATGTGACCGCTATATTCCCTCCTCCTCTGTTGGCAAAGGGTTGGGGTGAAGAGACTTCTAATGAAGAGGACTCCTAATGACTGGGGCAAGGAGGCACTGTCAATCAGGTTCTTCAGGGCTGAGCTGAGACTATGTTAACCTGTGGTGTCACAGGCTGACTACAGGGTTATAGGCACAGTTAGCAGGAGGTCACCTGACAATGATAGCATGGATTCTGCGGTATTAAAAAAAATACTAAAGGCAAATATTGTATTTACTGTAAGTAACTCCTAAATTTTTTAGCTTTAGGTTTACATACACTTTAATAGCTATTGGGAAGAGTTTTGCTTATGAATGCCAAAACAGACATGGAGAAAGTTAAAGCTGGGAAAAAGCCAGAAATCCATATCTCTATGACTCCTGATATCTAGCATTTTCAGACCTTCCGGAGATATTTACCTTGACATCCTATCTTCCAGATCTTGGTTGACATCTAGTTCAACGTTCTGTCTACATGCACCTGCTACACCATCAGCTTTGCTTCACTGTGCCGATTTTTGTCACAAGGAATGAGCTCATGTGTACACATGGGGCATGGGCTTCCCCTGGGGCATAATGTCTAAGTACCAAAGCTTTGATGGTGGAAATTGTTTCTCTGCATGCTGGTACTAGGTCATGGCCCTAGGTACATTCTGCTCAAATGTTTGGAGACTAGCCGATATGAGCAGGAGATAATGGGTGTGGAAAGGGATCATGGCAAAATTGGGCAGTAAAGACAAAGAAGATCCATGCAAAGACAAGCAAATCTGAGAGAGACAAGGTTGGTACATGGAAAATCAGTCCAAAGATAAAAACAACAGGCAGTGGAGCCACTGAAGGGAACATTAAAGGAAACAGGGGCACTGGAAGATATGAGGTTTAAAAAGGCATGGTTCTTTTGAGATTACACCAATGACTTTATCAGTTTAGAAAGCTCTGCTGGCTGAGGAGGAGAGGAAGCCTGGTGGCACGGGAACAAGGAAGGCTTCCTGACAGCGGCAAATGAAACCCATTGAAATGGTGTTAGATGCAGTACTTTAAAATGGACATTAGATGGTGGTGATCTGCCATTTACGGTCACACACATTTGGCAGAACAGCCCTCTGGAACTTGTATGCTGAACAGTAGGAATTGAATGGTGAGCAGGGTGCTCAGGGACTGCATTTCCCAGGGGGGGTAGCATGTGGGTGGAGGCATATAAATATCAAAACCCAGGAGACTAGCAGAGCGGAGGAGAGAGGTAGAAGTGTGTTGATGGCTGAAGTGCTGACCTAGGCCAGAGTTGGAGAGGGAGAAGGAGCAGAAAAGAATAATGCTCGCCCGTCATGCCATGCTGCCCAGCGAGCGAATCTGTTAGCAGGAGACCATACAGGACGCTGAATCAGGCCCTCATCTTCCAGAAAAGCCAAATTGCTATAATAAAAACTGATCGGGTGAGAGAGTCCCAAGTATCCACTAACTAAGAGAACACTGACAGTTTTATCACCTCAGCTATCTACCTACACATACTTGTGAATATTACATATAGTTGCCCCAGGTTACGGCCTAGTTTTCCCAACCACCACTGTTGGGATATATCTGCATTACAGTCTCATCATATAACCTGACCGCAGGATATACAGTTGCAGGCCAGGTCCATGCGAAGACAAGCAAATCTGAGAGAGACTAGGTTGGTACATGGAAAATCAGTCCAAGGATAAAAACAGCAGGCAGTGGAGTAGTGCCTATTGAAACAAATTCCCTTTTTAAGCAGAGTGGGATTCCTCCTACTATTGCCTTTGGCCTTTGACAATTGAAAATTGTCTTTGCCTATAGACACTTAAGCCAATTGTTACCTTCCACAATGTCAAGTCTACCTTTTATCCAGTGCTTTAAACGGGAACCTGTACTAATTCACCACCAGCAAAAGGAAAAGTGTTAAATCCTTCCTTTCCTCATTATTTTTGTGCTACCATTTTGAGGAACTATTATCTACACCTTAATTCAATTTCATACCAACTGGGCCCCAATAAGCAAGCAGAAGACTCTATAGTATTCTTAAAGGGACATTGATCAATTATAAATGAAAGCTCTCACTTCACATTGAATCTCTGTTTTCTAGTTCTGAGGACTCATAGTGAGCTTACCTGTTTAATATAGTTGTTCTTGCTCACTGGGGATTCAATAGTCTCCTCAGATTGGAGGCGTTGGATTATTTCTGAAAGCAGGCCTGCTAACAGTTAAGAGTATTTTACTGTGAATGCCGTTACTTTTACTTAAAATTGACAAGAGTAATTATCTTTGCTTCATATACCCATGTTAATATGTTCTGAGCAAGTTACAATCAATGCCAATATAAACTTCATATTAGTTTATACTACCTTGTGTGTGAGTCCATTTTCCAGTTGTGGTTTATTGCGGTTACAAGAGTATGGTGGTGTCAGCAGAGATTGGGTTTTCAAAAGGAGGTCCAGATTGACAGGGAATCCAAACATTACTGAGCAACCCTTATGGGGGTAGTGCTACACAAAGGTAGAAGATGCTTGCACAATATGCATCCATGCTACCACCTGTAGTCTCTATCTAGTGTTAATATGACAAGAAGGCAATGCTGGTACACAACTAGGGGAAAGTTGTCACCCTAAAAGAGGAAGTGCCTTAACAAGTCTCTTCATGGCAGGATCACTCAGTATTAATTTAAGGAATGCTGCATAATGCTGCATATTGCAAAAAGTTGACAATTTTGAAATTACATTAACATTTTAAAACAAATTGCAGATTTTAGTGACTATTTTAGAGTTTAGATCTGCTTTAAGTCACTTCACATTTGCTGTTTTTTCCTCGGCAGGTTTCAGGAAACTCCTGAGACTGTACAGACATCCACACAAAAACAGGTCTCTAACTTGGCTTCTAACAATCTGGATACAATGCTCCCATGATACTAGCCCCACATCCAGACACATCCAGCCCCAGCATCCCAGTTACTAAATTATCGCTGTTCAAATAGCCTGTATTGACATCTCAGGATGAGCAGCAGAAGGGGAAGTGGTGTGATGTCATGTTATGTATTGTCTCAAGGCAGACTCATCCATCAAGCCCTCATGTCAAGTTTCCTATCAGGGTCACTGAATAACAGATTGGCTGGTGTTGAGTATAGTAATACTGTATGTCTATCAGCTGATGGCTGAGATGCAGAGGTGTTCCTGCTATCAGGCTAATAAATGCTCCTCAGTAAATGGGTACACATGAAGCAGGGCAAAGCAGAGTAACAACTGTATGAAGGCTGCTTCTAGCAACAATTTCGCAGCAGACCATTCTATTGCTGTGAACTTCTCTAGACCATTCTGCTTCCTAATAGCATGAAAAGGTAGGATTTTGTTTCTCCACGCAGGGTGTTTATAATATCGGATAGAAATCATGACTGCATGCTAAACATAACACCTCATTCCTATTCATATTTCCTTCTTGTGGGGGAGTGAGGCAAGTTTGGTTTTGCAGCCAAATACATAAACACTTACGTATACTTTAGTGGCAAATTTTGACATCTGACAAATACATTATTTTTTATATTGCATCCTTTACGTTTACTACCCTAGCTATTTACATTCCTAGAGAAGATGGTGGGGTTGATTTACGAAAGGCAAATAGGCTGTTCACTTTGCAAGTGAATTTTTCCCAGAGCTTAGTGAATGAAGCAAAGCTCTGTTGACTTTCATCATCCAACTGTGTGCAAGCAAAAAGGCCATCTTTTTAAAATTTTCCTTGCAAAGTAAAATTTCACTAAATTCACTGAATTCTGGGGAGAATCCCTTGCAAAATACAACTTCACTTGTAAATTAAACAGCTTTTTATGCTTTTGGCAAATCTACCACCAAGTTATTAAGATGGCAAGATGAAAACCTTATTTAATACAACAATGTCAATGATGATGCTAAAATTGCATTGACTTGTGGCAACCAGTTAGATTTCACATTGCATCCATCTATAATGAACACATAAAAGGTGATTGCTTATTGGAGCTATAATTTACTGGCTTTTGCATTTAAAAAAGAACACGAAGACCAACCAATTTGGGCAATTTTTTTCTCAGATTTTCCTATTTAGAATGTTGAATGCTGATTGTCGATTGGCTCCTAAAGGTTCCTAGAAAGCAGTTCTTTTTCTACTTTATAAAACAAATCAACCAAACAAACCACCTGCTTTCTAAATTAAGATGATAAATGTTGTTTTCTTCAATGTCTAATTAAACCTTAGAGAGTCTGTCTTGTTATGTCCCCTTGGGAACAAATATCTAGGCATGAAAGTTCCTTATCATAAATTATTCCAACTTATCACCAAGGCCGCCAAAATTCATATTAAAATAATGTGGAAATCACTAATTACCTTCTTAGATGTGGCCAAGTTTGGATCAACTGAACTATGGTTGCTGAAAACATGTGTTCCATTGTGGTGGATTACAGTGATAAAATTAGCATTCCAGCCATGGTTTGACCATGGCTGCCCGAGTTTGTACAACTCTCTCGAGATCTATGAGTCTTTCTGGCTTGTGTAATGTAGGTTAGAAGATGTCACTAGCCCAAGCAATGTTTGTGCTGCCTTGACTCTGATGTCTTCTAACTGCTTCAGTATCAGTGTACTTTTATTTCATTTGATCTGTTTGATGCATACAGTATTTTTGTGTGTTGCAGAATGTTTGTTTCAGTGAAATTATTACTAATTGTTTAGCTGTCATGCTTATTCAGGTTAAAATCCATAGATTCTAAGGACATTGTCAGTAAAGCTAATTAATAGTTTTGTTATAAAGTTTAAAAAGTACCCTATAACCCAGATAATGTTCTGTTTGATGAGTGCATTAGGAAGTCCATGAACTCAAAACCTAGTGCCCAAACCCCACTGATGTCTAAAAGAGGCGAAACAAGCTATTTTTTTCAATTTGTTCAGCAAGCTATTGTTGAAAAAAAGGAATGAGGAGCTACATGCTGCCATGGGGGACATGTTCCAAAGGGCAACATTGAAAATTCACAAATGCTTTAACCCACATGCTTGCGGAAACCCAAATATATGCCCCTTCCTAGGAGGATGAGTACAGGGGCACTTTAATACCTGTCACGTGCCTGGTTGTAGAGACTGGCATGAAGATGGAGACCTCTCTTACAGCTCTGGCTCAGGGACCACTGCTAGTATGAAAGTGGCCACAAGAGCTTGGTGAGGTACGAGTGCCTTTAGGAAGTCCAGCAGACTGAGCAGGTAGGTGGCTGGTGTTTCACCAAGATTGGATCAGATGCAGCAGGCCTCGAACTGGTGAATTACAGACTGACAGTTGCTTGGCTGGTAGATAACTTATCACTGGTGCAGAGCAGGTTAGCAGATGAATGGCAGAGACCAGATAAGTAGCGTGCTGGTTAGGACAGGCTGGACAATCAGGAAAAGGTCAGGATGTGAGGTCAGGCAAGCCAGTTCAGTAATGGATGGTCAGATCAGGCATAGAGGACAGGTCAGAGAATGGTCAGAGCACAGGCTAAGATCAACATCAGAAGAGCAAGTAGATGAGCAGGAGGCAAAGCAGGATCCAGAGACAAGCTGAGGTCAGGGCAGGTAGCGTTCAAGCATAGCCAAGTCAAACCGGGTCAGTAACAGAAGTCAAGTACAGGAACTGTCACAGGTTACACAGCAAACACTGCAGATCAGACAGCAACTGACTACTGCAGCTGCTCAGCTTTAATAGTTCATTTGGTGTCAGTATTAGCAGCAGGTGTACGTGCACCTGAGCATGGGCAAGCACACGTGAATATGCACATGTCTGTGCACAGCTATACAAGAACCCACAGGCCCATGCCTGCGTATCTGTATAAACCTCGGAGCATGAAGGGCATAACTTCCCTGGCAATACCACTTACCCATTCCCACAGAGAGTTAAAAGTAAATAAAGACAACAACACAGTAAAACAGTCTTTAAAATAAATAAAACACAAGACACACAGTAAATGTTAATGTTATCTCCCACGATGTAAATCCATTGTCAATCACATCATCCAACTATGTAAACCCACTGCCAGTTACAACATCCAGCAATATAAATCCTCACAAATGACTAAGAGCTATTGTACTGTAGTGCCTGCTGACTACCATCACAAAATGAGAGATCCTGTGTGATTTAATTGACCAAATATGCCCTCCCTTTCCTGGCTACCCAGGCTGGATTCCTGGATAAGGGTCTGGTTGGATTTTAAGGGTAACCCCATGCTGTTTCTCTTTGACCCTGAAAATTAAAAAAGGCAAAAAAAATGGTGGTGAGTGAACAGACCCCCTTCCAGACCAGGCAACAAGCCTTTCAAAATTGAGGGGGGTACCTTGCAAAGAGGGAAAGCTTTGCCATTGTCGAGGAACAAGGGCCTCTTCATTATGGTCAATGACCACATTTGGATACCTGGATTTCCTGGCTGTCTGTTTAAATAACAGAAGCCAGGAATTCTGGCAAAAAAATTGGCCAGAGTACATGAACAGACAACAGGCAGGGTTTACCTCAAACTTAGGTTCAACCCAAACTCAAATTTCTTCCCTACCAGACATCAGGGTGACAACTCAGCTATCATACAGCACTCTTAACCTTGTAAAAGAATTGACACAGCACCACCAATACTGGAAGAATCTACAAGTAAACAGAAAGGAAACAAAGGTCAAAAAGGTAAGAACATGTACAGCAATCTATAATTCCTTAACTGCTGTAAACACATCTTTTTGATTTTAGCTCACATATACATTCTAACTGTCTAATCAGTCATCGGATGGGTGACTGCCATTACCATGATTTCAAAGAAGGTCATTGACCTGTCACGTACCCAATGTTTTGGTATATTCACAAGGCACACTCATGAGAAGACTGATATGCTGCTAGGGGACAAACCAGCTGTTCAGGACTTTTATCACTGGTTGAAATGAGAGGGGTTAAATAAGCTCAATTACGTATGATGTAGCACATAGCATAACTGCAGTCAGTGGCTTGATTGACTCTGCCTGCAGGCTTTCACAGTTGCATTGCTCTGTCAAACATAATTATACTTCTCAACAGCCCTGATTTTGTTTTTAATTTTCATGAGAGGCTTGTCAAACATGGGCATGGGTTATCCAAATGTGGCCAAGTCTGTGGCCAAAATGCTTGGGGTGGGTTGATAAAGTGTCAGGTTTGATAGACTACCCTTTCACAATACAGACCTTCTACAACATTCAGATATATATTAAGTGCCTCACAGAGGTAATTATAAGCAGAATTTATCTTACATTATCTTTCATATCTACATTTGTGTTTACTTTTGTCTGATTAAGCAAAATTCACAGATTTTCATTCTTCATCTGTATTTCCCCATACTCAGAAAGAAGGAAAAAAGTTAATAAAACACCTCAGGTGTGACATGAGACTAAAACAGAACTTCTGTTCCTGGTTCTGTCATCTCCACCAACAGGACTGGCCTGAAAAGGACACCGGGCAACCGCTACCAGGAGTACCACATCTTAAACTTGAACATAAAATGTATACTCTTAGATTGTAAGAGAAAATAGGCGCACACACCTAGTGCATTATCCAAGGTTTATTGTAGGAGTGAAATGAGGTGATTGTAGCCGTATTAGTGCATTTGCGACAGAAACAATTGAGTACTGTCCGTGATACTTTTTTTATTTGCACTAACATACAATTTTGAGGACAAGCTTTCGGGGTATGTCCCCTTCTTCAAGGTCTAAGCAGTACTATTAAAAATCACAAAGTTTAAGCAGAATGTTAGAATGGATTGAGAGAAAAAAAAAAAAAAGGGCTACAGATAAGATACATCAAAAGTGAGGGGGGGAGGGGGGATACAACACTCACACAGAGGGGGTCAAGTTTTAGCTAATAGATAGTCATAAAGCTGTCGGATAGTGGTTGAGGAATCCCATGTCCAAATTAAGACCGTTATCTTTAGTGTCAAATAGAATTATCATTCTTAGTTCAAATGTTTTTCTTTCCTGGATAGATTTAAATTTTCCTTTCAGAACTAAAATATTGAGGACATGGAGGAACAATTCCTGAACAGCATGGAACAAAAACCATACAGATACTTTCGCTATATTGATGATATTTTCATCATATGGACAGAAGGTGAAGAAA
The DNA here is from genome assembly GCF_062004578.1 of Staurois parvus. NCBI lineage: Eukaryota > Metazoa > Chordata > Amphibia > Anura > Ranidae > Staurois > Staurois parvus. The sequence continues at coordinate 17,109,684 of NW_028317941.1, read as the reverse complement.
ACCTAAAACAATTTTACTCATTGATGAACACTTTTCATCCATCAATCAAACTAAAAATGGAATACTCAAACACACAGGTCAACTTCCTAGACACCACAGTATACATCAGGGATGATACGCTTCACACCTCAATATACAGGAAACCCACCGACAGATGCAACTACCTCCACAGTTCCAGCTTCCACCCCCAACACACGAAACGTGCCATCATACACAGTCAGGCCATCAGATACCACCGAATATGTTCTGACCCAAGAGACAGAGATACACATCTCGGGACACTAGCAGACGCCTTCCATAAGAAAGGTTACAAGGACAAAACTATCAACACCAGCATAACCACAGCCTTGAGAACCCGAAGAGAAAATCTACTTCAGTACAAAGAGAAAAAAACAAACAACCGTGTACCTCTAGTAACCGCATACAACCCGGCACTAGAAGGGATAAGAAAAATAATCAAAGATTTACAACCCATCATAACAGAGGATGGAACTCTGAAAGAAATATTCCAGCAACCCCCAATACTGGCTTTCAGACAACCCCCCAACCTCAGAAATAAACTAATCAGTAGGAAACTTCCTTCTGATTATGATGCCACAAATAATGGAAGCAAACCCTGCAATAAGAAACGCTGCAAGCTGTGCAACCAAATCAATCCATCAAAAAGTGTCAGACACTCAAAAGGGATCTTCAATATCTCCGGATCATACAGCTGCACCTCCAGTAATGTTGTATACCTTATCCAGTGCAGAAAATGCAGCAAAGGATCTTATGTTGGTGAAACAGGACAGAGGTTGCAAACACGGATGAATTTACACAGACATACCATCAAGGAACATAAAGAAGATGACCTCTGCACACCTGTAGGACACCATTTCTCACAACCAGGCCACAATATGGAAGACCTCAATATTTTAGTTCTGAAAGGAAAATTTAAATCTACCCAGGAAAGAAAAACATTTGAACTAAGAATGATAATTCTATTTGACACTAAAGATAACGGTCTTAATTTGGACATGGGATTCCTCAACCACTATCCGACAGCTTTATGACTATCTATTAGCTAAAACTTGACCCCCTCTGTGTGAGTGTTGTATCCCCCCTCCCCCCCTCACTTTTGATGTATCTTATCTGTAGCCCTTTTTTTTTTTTTTTCTCTCAATCCATTCTAACATTCTGCTTAAACTTTGTGATTTTTAATAGTACTGCTTAGACCTTGAAGAAGGGGACATACCCCGAAAGCTTGTCCTCAAAATTGTATGTTAGTGCAAATAAAAAAAGTATCACGGACAGTACTCAATTGTTTTTGTAGGAGTGAAAGAATAATAAAAACATACTCACAGACGAAGCATGTATCTAAAAAGCATAGAAAAATGACAATGGCCACAACGGCAGGCAAGGTGTTCTCACTGTCAGTGCGGTCAAACACTGACGCGTTTCGGGGACGAATCCCTTTCCTCAGAGCTGATGATGATGTATGATGAATGGAAAGTAAGAGCCTTGCTGTTGAGGCATCAACAGCAAGGCTCTTACTTTCCATTGTCGTTTTTCTATTGTCATTTTTCTATGCTTTGTAGATACATGCTTCGTCTGTGAGTATGTTTTTATTATTCTTTCACTCCTACAATAAACCTTGGATAATGCACTAGGTGTGTGCGCCACCTGTTTTCTCTCTATCCAGTGGCTGATTTCCCCGTCTGAGGAGGGCTACACCCCTGAAGCATTTCCTTTGGTTGTCGCTGTCCTGGTACCCTTGGCTTCCCTTTTGGCTGTGCATATCCTGAGGCGCTGGAGAGTACATATGATATCCGGTTCGATTCTTAGATTGTAAGCTCCAAGGAGTAGGGCCCTCCTAACCCTCTTGTATTGAATTGTATTGTTGCTGTATTGTCTCCCGTTATATTGTAAAGCGCTGAGCAAACTGTTGGCGCTATATAAATCCTGTATTATAATAATAATAATAATATTCCAGCAGAGGAAAGAGTATTTTAGAAGACATTACTATTAATTATATGTCTTTTACATATTAAAGCCCTGCATAATATGTAAATACATTACTGAAATACTTATTAGAAAACTACTTTAAGACCGTTGACAAAATACTAGAGAATGATAACCAGAAAGTCCACATTAAAATGACCATGACTTAGTACAGTGAATATTAAGGCGGCCATAGATTTCCGATTTTCTTGTCGAATTATCGGCTGATAAAAAAATCGGCCGATATTCGTACCATTAGTGAGGAAAAATGTTGGCCGTTTTTCTTAATTTTAAGGGATTTCGAAAATCGCCCAAGCTGGAAAATTCTGGGATGATTTGTTAGATTTTCGCGGTAATTTATAGTCAAGTCGGCCGTTCTTCTGGCCGATTTGACAATAAATTGACTATGAAGAAATAGAAGAAATTGATTTTGCAGGAGAAGAAGAAATAGAATATCAAGAAGAAGAATAGAAGAAAAGAGAAGATGAAATAGATTTTGCAGAAGGAGAGGGAAAAAAGTTGCAACATTGTATCTATTTGTATGCATTTCGGATACAGATGTTTCTATTCAAGTACAAATAGATACAATGTTGTTTCTCTTCTTCTTCTTCTGCATAATCTATTTCTTCTGTCAAATATAATAGCGGGTCTCTATGCAGGGACACCGCTATTATATTAATTGACGTCCGTAGACGGGACTAAAACACGCCAACTTTTTTTCTTAATTAGTGGCAACGTCGGCCGTCTGAACGACCGATTTATGACTTAAAAAAAAAAAACGGCCGATTTTCCCATGTCTCTGGCCTGCTTTAGAGAAAGAATAGTTATTGGAGTTTCTATTTCCTTCTGTTCTCTTGCCATCCTTAGCATTCATCTAGTGTTTCATTCCTTGTGAGCGTAATGCTCTAGTGTCTACATTGGACACACCGGTCTTCAGCATGGCACACAGACAAGAGGTGAAACCAGACCTTACTATAACTTCATGTCTACTGGCTAAGGTAGAGAGTGAAAGTAGTTCTCTGATAACCTTGAACAGGATTTAGTGTTTCAAGAAACCTGCAAGCTAATTTATTTCTTCAGTATTATAGTATGCCCTGAGCAGCACTGAGTGTATTAAAGCAATAGCAAACTAAATTTGTTTTTAAATTTAAGCCCCTAAATGTGTTAGTATGCATAATAATAATAATAATAATAACACATAATAACACATAATAGAGCATTATGACAGACTTACCTGTCAAAGGAAGCCCTACAACACAGGGCAGCTTGCATCTTCCTGCCAGGTTCATCTGCATATGGAAATCACATCACCATGGCACAGGGCTAATGCCGTAATGTAGTGTGCATGCGTAGCTCAATTAATATTACCACTGACAGGCAGGAGGAAGCATTTATAGCAGAAAAGAGCAATAGGACCTCTTCTGCCATACAAACCCTACCTGACAGTATTTTTTTCTCTGTTTTTATTTTTGTTTAAGGATCAGGCAATGAAGGATCAGGCCATTGAACGTGGTAATCATTTTTACCATTATTACCATTTTTCCTTTCACCCCGCTATGAAAAATTAACAACTGAGATTTAGCTGTCTGCTATAGACACACCACTTTTTTATTGTTATAAATTAGTCCCTAGCCACATTATCCCTACATTGTTTGTATTGAGTTAAAACTACAATATAATATATAGTAAAAGAAAAAAGAGGAAATAAATGGGTAAACATGTGGTCACTTAGGCTCAATTCACACTGCCGCGACTTGGGATCCGACTTGTGAGACCCCAAGTCGCATGTGAAATCCCATGTTAGTCAATGTCTTAATTAGCATTACTGAAGTTGCTCTGACTTTAGAAAAGGTTCTTGTACTACTTCAAGGCGACTTCTATCCAACTAGTGTCCATATACTTTAATAGAAGTTGCCTATAAGTTGGATCCTCATCTATATTGATGTGGTTTGGATCCGATATTACAGGAAGATTACCCAGGTATTCCCTGAAAGTTGCTAGTTGCTTCAGAGTTGCTTCAAAGTTGCTTCACAGTAGTACTCAAGATGCCTGGCAAAGTCACACTGCAAGTCGTGCGACTTTCAGGTATCAGTAGTGTGAACTGAGACTTAGTGTGACAAGTCATTTTAATGTAGGCATTATTCTAAAGGTATTGTTCAGCTTTCACCATGCTGTGGAGCTTTGTAAGCCCTAAGAGTACATCCTTATTGCATCTGTTTAAAGAATGGCTGACCATTGGTCATACATACATTATATTTACACATTAACCTCCCTAGCGGTATTCCCGAGTGTAGCTCGGGGTAAAATGTCCGTGCCAAAAGCGGTAACCCCGAGCTACACTCGGGCTTACCATGCGGCACTGCATAGGGAGTCCCTGCAGAGCTTACCTTGTCCTTTGCTCCCAAGATGTGTCCCCTGCAGCGTCCCCGGCCATCTCCTCCGGCCGATGCCGGCATCTGGCTTCTGTTTTCCGGTCCCTGTGATGTCGGGACGTGCCGGCGCCGGCGGGAAATCTGAAAATTTAAAAAAATGTCATTTTTTTCAAAACAAATTTTTCATAGTAAAACATTGCTGTTTCAACCCATTTCACATACATATTGTCCCTAGTGCTTTGTCCTGTGCCCTGCCTGCATTTTGTCTGTTCTTTCTGCCTGGAAACTGAGAAACGTCCATGGCGTCTAAAAAGTGTCCCTTTAGGTCAAAAGCGGGTTTAGATCAGCTAGAGAACAGCGATAGTAAATCAGAACCACTTGCAGAATTGAGTGATAATGATTCGTGGAGAAATTCGTCATCAGACACTGAAAACGATTTTGCGACTTTGCTCAGCAATGTACAAACTTGGCGCTCTATTTCAAATTTCACTGTTTTCGGTTTGATTATATTATTGAATTAAATGTATTATTATATTATTATTTTTTATGATTGTTTATTAAATTATAATTTATGATTTTGTATTTCAAATTTTATCCTCCCCGGGATGTTTAATAGACTCTTGTTCGGACAGATTTCAGTGAGTTATTCCTAAAAATTACAGCCTAAAATAAAAAATCTACAAATTTCCATGCAAAATAATGGTACCGCTTTCAGCACCAAAAATCTGAAATAATCATACCGCTAGGGAGGTTAAATGGCAGTTAGGGCTTAATGCACATTGGACATTTTTAACACTGCTGTTAGGGGCATCTGGCATTTTTTTTCCTGCCTATAAATGCCCCTGCAGGTTATCCTATGTGTCCATGCACACATACATGTTTAGAGGTGGAAAGAAAAACCCACTGCCAGTGCATCCAAGATTAGCAGTGTTTTGCCAGAAAAAACTATTAACTTGTGTAAACACATCTAACCACATGTCAGTGCTAGGCATGTCAAGTGCAAGACTTTTGTCTGCTAAAACACTGCAGGCAGGACAAAAAGGCATCTAGGAGAGATAAGCAAACACGCGGTGTGCATGAGGCCTAAGTGTTGAACAATATCGTCAAATTTACAAAATAGCTGTAAATGTCATCTGTTGCATATACTTGTTGTCACACATTACTTGGTGGACATATAAATCAGGTATTTAGTCCACAGTTGACTCCTTGACCAGTCAATCAGTTGGTCAACTCATGTGTTGGCACCAGTGTCCACTTATTTTAGCAGTGATGGTAAATCAGTGTAGTGCATATTACTAAAAACTTTACAATCTTGCACCTATCCACTCCAAATCAATGACATATCTGTTAAATAGAGTTTAACAGAACACTGCCTTAAAGTGGTTGTAAACCTCTCAAATGGAAAATGAACAAACCATATCCTTTTATATTGTGTACTTGCCTCAATTCAAAGCACTGAGTGTGATTTTTATCTTCTGTCTCCTTCCTCTGCTATCTGCATGAGTCACTTCTAACTGGTTATGTCCACACCAGACAATCTCAGGAGATGACCCTGCCCCTGCCCCCTCCAGCACATAGCACGTAATTAAAAACGTCAGCTGCTCATGATTCCCTATGTGAAGGGGGGATTGTCCTTTCTCTCCACTCTCAAATGACACTGGGCTCTCCTCACAACTTAGTGCAGAATGTGACATCAGAACCCTACCCCTGCCTCCTAAAGCTGAGAAAAAGCCTTTCATCTGTGTGTTTAGGAGGATGTAGAGGCGAGAGGGATACAGATAAATAGGTACAACATATAGAGGACGATTTTCTCCATCTCTGTGTATCAGGTGAGGCTTGTCACTTCAGTGAGTATATGTAAGGGTTTACAACCACTTTAATAGATATTTATAGTATACTGAAGTATATGTAAACCCATTGACTAAAATATCATAACACTTTAAACGTTAATGTCATTTCAAAAGTAATTGTCTATCTTTCTAAATCTGCACATTTTATAAAATGAATACCTGGTAGTCCTACCATGAAGGCCCTTATTCAAACACTGCCTGTTATTAGAGGACAATGCTCTGGCCCGTTCTTTCCAGGGTTCCAGTAGAGACTACAAGTGACCATTATGATGCACATTGTGCCCATTGTCACGAATAGAAATGAGGAAATTTGCCCAAAGAAATGAAATGCAGCTGCTTCTAGACTACATATAATTGGGAAATGGCTGCAAAGAGTCTGCAGGAGATCAGCACTGAGAAGCAACAAAAGGATGAAAGAGTACAGTAGTAATCGTTGATAAAAAAAAAAAAAAACAGTACACAATATTGTAAATATATGGATGTATGACTGATATATATATATATATATATACAGTTGTGACCAAAATTATTCAACCCCCAATGCTGTAAAGGGGTTTAGGGACTATAGTGTACATTTGGAATTGTATTCAGAATCAAATCCTACAAGGACGTTGTAACTACCCAAATGCAACTAAAATGACATCAATTGTTTATGTAATACAGTAGTAAATGGTTCTTATGTGGTTTCTTCATTGCCACAATTATTCAACCCCTTAAAGACTACCACTCTGAAGAACAGAGGTTCATACAGGTGCTTTCCATCAGGTATTGAAAACACCTGTGGATGTCACCGAGCAGCAATCAAGCATAATAAGCACCAATTAGGCAGCTTTAAAATGACTGTGATACTCAGCTCCTTCTAGACATTTACTGGTGTGGTTACAAACATGGTGAAGGCAAGAGAATGGTCCAGGAAGACAAGAGAAGAGGTGATTTCTCTTCACAGGAAGGGCAATGGCTATAAGAAGATTGCAAAGATGTTAAACATACCAAGAGACACCTTAGGAAGCATCATTCGCAAATTCAAGGCAAAGGGCACTGTTGAAACGCTACCTGGTCGTGGCAGAAAGAAGATGCTGACTTCGACTGCTGTGCGCTACCTGAAGCGTAGAGTGGAGAGAAGTCCCCGTGTGACTGCTGAGGAACTGAGAAAAGATTTGTCAGATGTGGGTACAGAAGTTTCAGCCCAGACAATAAGACGCACACTGCGTAATGAAGGCCTCCGTGCCAGAACTCCCAGGCGTACCCCCTTGCTGTCTCCAAAGAATAAGAAGAGTCGACTGCAGTATGCCAAAAGCCATGTGGACAAACCACAAAAGTTGTGGGATAGTGTTCTGTGGACTGATGAAACAAAATTAGAACTGTTTGGGCCCATGGATCAACGCTATGTTTGGAGGAGGAAGAACAAGGCCTATGATGAAAAGAACACCTTGCCTACTGTGAAGCATGGTGGAGGGTCAATCATGCTTTGGGGCTGTTTTGCTTCTGCAGGTACAGGGAAGCTTCAGCGTGTGCAAGGTACCATGAATTCTCTTCAGTACCAGGAGATATTGGATGGAAACGTGATGCAGTCCGTCACACACCTGAGGCTTGGGAGACGTTGGACCTTTCAACAGGACAATGATCCCAAGCATACCTCCAAGTCCACTAGAGCATGGTTGCAGAGGAAAGGCTGGAACATTTTGGAGTGGCCATCGCAGTCACCAGACTTAAATCCGATTGAGAACCTCTGGTGGGACTTAAAGAAAGCAGTTGCAGTGCGCAAGCCTAAGAATGTGACTGAACTGGAGGCCTTTGCCCATGAAGAATGGGCGAAGATACCCGTAGATCGCTGCAAGACACTTGTGTCAAGCTATGCTTCACGTTTAAAAGCTGTTATAACTGTAAAAGGATGCTGTACTAAGTACTAAGATTGAATGTCACTTGGGGGTTGAATAAAACTGATAATGCTGTGAGCACAGAAAAGACATTTGTGGTTATTTCATTATAACTGTTATGTTATATTTGTCTGACCTACAAGTGCCTCTTTAATGTAAATGTAAGCAAGATGACTGAATGATCAAAAGCAATGTCAAACTGGCCAAAACACTCAATTTCAGTGGGGGTTGAATAATTTTGGTCACAACTGTATATATATATATACATATACTGTATATACATACAGACAAAATCCCCTTAGGATACAGTGCTGTTTAATGTTTATTCTACACACATTGGTTCTTGCCTCCTTTGCATTTATTGGATTAACATGTCCTAATGGATGAATACATTGAGCAGATACTGGGACAGGCCCCAGAGACTTGTTTGTCTGCTCAAGTCATTTGGTGTGCCAGTGTGTACTCCGGTTTCCTAGCAAGGGATTAGGGACAGTGTCTTTGTTGGTTGAATGGGAGAGGAACTAGTGGAGATGAACTAGATGACAACGACAAGTAAAAGCAGACTCTTAGTATTTCACTTGAAGAAATCTATCAGCTCTGGCCCATATATTGAATACTCCAAGATAAAACTGGTAAGATCATTTACCTTTACTTGTGCCGGTAATACTGATTCCTTGTCAGAGTATTTATCAGGGAAGGAAGGAAATGAACTCATCTTTCTGGGCAGCTGGCTCCTCTGTATTGTCTCTTAGAACAGATGGCTTCTTTTCAGTGTATGGTTCTTTTTATAGTCATTCAGCAAGAAAGGACCAGCACTGTATACCTGAGTCACCTTACAGTCAATAGCCCAGATACCTTTACTTAAGGCTATTCTTATCTAAGCTGCGTTTTCTTGCATCTGCCATTTAGTATGCCTTACTGTAATATGCTATTAAAAAAATACAAATAATAAATATTATTTATAATATTACACTGTTATATATAATAGCAATCAATACTTTTATCATTTTCTGTTTTATTTTAAATATTGCATTAATCATATTCATTTTCTACTAAAGTAGCGAAGGAGTGATTGCTTTTAAATATTTATATCTAGCTCTGCATAATCTACAAATAATGTAGAAAATGTATTGCACTCAACGCTGCACTTTGTTAACTAACAAAATGTCTTGGGATATTTACCATTGTAGTAAATTATTTTGAGAGTTTCTTTTTATTTGATGAATGGCTTAGTGAAGTCTTTCATTTTATTAGTCCAGTTATTGATGTGATAGAGTCAGGCAGCATTGCTGGGTATAATTTCAAAGCTATGCCCAAGACTTGAGTTAGACAGGATTGTTGGGTAAAATCTCCAAAACAGGCCCAAGACTGGAGTCAGGCAGGATTGTTGAGTATATTTTCCAAGAAATGGCTAAGACTAGATTTAGATAGGATTGTTGGGTATAATTTCAAGAAGTGCCCAAAAAAAGAGTCAGGCAGGATTGTTGGGTATAATTTCCAAGAAGCGCACAAGACTAGAGTCAAGCAGGATTGCTGGGTATAATTTCAAGCAGTGCCCAAGACCAGAGTCAGGCAGGATTGTTGGGTATAATTTCCAAGAAGCGCACAAGACTAGAGTCAAGCAGGATTGTTGGGTATAATTTCAAGCAGTGCCCAAGACCAGAGTCAGGCAGGATTTTTGGGTATAACTTCCAAGAAATGCCCTTGACTAACCAAAAATTACCAAAACTCTCAAAAGATGTTCAAAGGTGAAAACGTTTGAACACTCGGATGAAAAACCATACTGAAAACTAAAAAACTGACAAAATGTAATAAGGAACTTTGAGGCTACTCCAACTTCTAGTAACAGTGTTAAGTAGGCCAAAAATACTAGCACTACTGATCGGTACTACTATGGATTCATCATCAGGACAGGGGCGGACTGACCATTTGGAAACTCGGGCACTGCCCGAGGGCTTGGGGTCAGTAGAGGGACCCATGAGATGCACCTGGTACCTTTTTCATAGGCTTTTTTGAACCTGGGCAAGGACACAGGGGCCCCATGATCCCCTATTGCCCGGGGGATCCATGAGTTGTCAGTCCGCCCCTGCATCAGGACCAAACAGAAACATTCCTCAGCAGTGGCTTCACCTGGCTCTTTTATTTATTTAGCATCCATCCTTGTAATTAGTCTGTGCTCTAGTTGCAAACATCTCAATGGGTTGCCAAAGGCAATCTGTGAAAGTGAAGCAAGGTGTTGATGAGCCTAGTGGAAAAATGTACTTTTACTTTTTGAATTTATAGCATGAATGATGTGTAATTAGCAATGAGGCATAAGTATTTTTTGTGTATTTTATTATTCTGCAAATTTACATATTTGTCCCTCCCCAACTGAATTTATTATATTACATCATATTGAGACATTCAAAGAAGGTCCATGTAAAGATGAAATTATAGTTTTACTTGGATAGGAAGATGATCTTATGTGTATGGGCTGCTTCAGCCAGTCCTGGATCAGATTTCTCACAGAAAAAAACTAATTTCCCCCAAGAAAAGTCAAAACTGGGGCTGTTAGCATGTCAACCACGTCTCTTCTGTCCATCCTGTTAGCCCAAACAACAACTCTAACAACTGTATTGCAACCCGAGCATTCTTGTTCCTGTCAATGCCATTCAATACTTTATCACATTATAATTTTCACCTAAAAATATACACTTTATGACTATGAACACAACATTTCTAAGTTGTAAATTTGTTATTTTTCACTACAAGTGGCTTTTTGACTGTTGAAAGCCTCATTTGTACATGAATTATTTTATTGTTCCCTGGGTTATTTTATCACCACCCTAAACAGGTCCTTTTCCTTTTCTCCTAAACAGACACCTTATTTAAAATTCACAGTTATCCCCAGCCTGAAGCTAGTCATGTTTTAAGGAGTGATAAGCCATTTGATAATCTTTGTAAATTGACTTTTACAACCTAGAAACCTCAAGAAACAATAAAATAGCATATGTGCTGTAATTAGAATGTGCCTGTTGTTAATTCATCTGTGCAGTACTGCTTTGGTGAACTGAAAAATCTATGCTCAGTTGTAAAAATAAGCCATTAGAGGATGTATTTCTAATAAAACTATCAATTTAAAAACTTATGAATATCCAAGTAAATTTCTGTTACAAGCATTGCCTTTTTTGGGTTTTATTCTTATGTGCTGTTTGCTTGGCATTTCAGCTTTGTTGTATTACATCTTACTAGTTCTTCATTGCTAAAGGGGTTATTGGTAGAAAAATCTCTTCCTATTTCTAAGAAACAAACAAGGAGATACGTTTTTTCCCTCCAAGGCCTTTCATGCAGCAGCTTTAATACCATGTGCCCCTGGGGTACAGAAGATAATAATGCTTCAAGTGTCCACTGAAAGAGAACAAAGAAAGTCATCATTTATCATGCAGTTTCTGAGACAGATAATTTGACAGGAGCTATTTTATTTTGACTGGAGGCTATGAAGTAGAGGGGATAATTTGGAAATATACTATAATCACGAAGAAATGCAATTTGCATTTGGAAGTCAGACAAGAAATTGTTATGTTCACAGGATGACTAAAAGGACATTACAGTTTTTGTGTAGAGGTTGTGTACATTTTTCTCTATTGTTGTCCAAAGAATATTTTCAGGTGTGATTTCTGGAAATGTGGAATGAAAATCTCTATCTTTACTGTGTAACATTTCCTTCAAGCTGGCCTATTTTATGAGGCAAAAAGCAATGTGAAAAATGGAGTATGTAACACACAGATGGCAAAAGGCAGCCATTGTCTACTTTTGTGAAACCTAAATTAATAAATGACTGTTACTGTAAGTGACTGTACATCATTGAGAGTTAAGTTGAATAAACCATTCTGCATCACTCATTGTTGAATAGATACAGTATTCTCCCATCAGACTGTGTTATGCCTGAATATTCTCTTCAGTTTCTGCTACTTAGCACAGAGTGCTCTGTCTAGTTGATGTGATTGCATCTGCCATTGTGATACCACTGCAGACACAAGTATAGACAGCTTTTGCTATGTTGCACAGTGTACCATCCTTCGAGGGAAGGGGGCACCCAAAGCTGGAAATTTACCACTTTAACATTATTATGCATATTAATATTTATCAAAATATATATTTTAAACATATTTCTAGCTGAGCTCTCTGATTTGTTTTTAGTTGGGCACTTTTGTCCTGCTAAATCCTCCCCCAACTCCAAACTGCTTTAGACCATAATCACCGTCTTTTTATTGAACTTTTGTATAGTGTTAGTTCACCTTCACAGAAAAAATTGTAAAAATGAACTAACACTAGACACCCTCCCCACCCTTCTCGGTCCCCACTGTACTTACCTCTAGAGATGCTGAGCTGTCAACACCCCCACAGCTGGTCCAGCAGTCCAGGGATTTGAAGTCCCCACTCTTCTCCCTCTTCTCCATGCAGCACTTCTTGGACAAACAAGAACAATTCTAATTGGTGAGCTCTGTCACAGTGAATCATTCTTGTCCTTCTCAGATGCTCTGCATGAAGAAGAGGGAGAATTTCAATTCCTTGACCACTGGACTAGCTGTGGGGGTGTTGACAGCTCAGCAACCCAAAAGGGTGAGTACAGTGGGGACTGGGAGGGTAGAGAGGGTGTCCTGTGTTAGTTACATTTTTTCCGTAAAAGTGAACTAACTCTTTAAGGCAAACCAGTACTTTACCCATGCCAAGAAAAGCAACAGGTTCATCTTAAAGAAGCTGAAATAAAGTCCGCTATACTCACTTCCCCTTCAACAATGCAATGCCCACAATCTCTCGTAACAGCACCAACAACTTCTTCTGTTTTGGGTTAGGCATCTTTGGTCATCCTGCACATGCACATGGGAATTAATTCTCATGTTGAGAATGTGCATTCAGCTGCACATTTACATTCTAAAGAAGATAAGAGGCTTGTATTGTAGTAGAGACATTCGGTTTGATTTGCTAAATGCAAATAGGCTGTTTTCCTTGCAATGTAATTTTCTGCTGACTTCCATCATCCAATCATGATCATGCAAGAATATCGTTGTTTTTATTTTCCTTGCACATTATTCGGTATTCTTTACAAAGTGAATTTTCACTGCATTCACTAAGCTAAAGGAAAATTCCCTTGCAAAAGGAACCTTTCCTTGAAAAGTGAACAGCTTATTTGCCTTTAGTCAACCACATAGCATGTCTCTTCTGCAATAAAAGAACCTTCCTGCTAGCAAAGTTCCATTTTAATGCCCCCCCCCCCTTCCAGCAGTACATACAGTACGCACCTTATTTCACTTCCCTGCCACACTATTTAGATATTTTCTTTACTCCTGGAGGCTGAATGCAGCAGCGGGGCAATGAAGAAAAAAAGTACTGTTGGAGGGGCAATAAAGGGAACATGTTGCTTTCCCTCCTGTTCAAAGCCTCTATACCCAATACTTCCTGGAATAAAAGAGCATATGACTTGCTCCCCTTTATCTCATATGACGGCGCTTGCAAGTTGTGAAAGGCCCAGTGCAATCACATACACAGGTCTACCTTTTCTTGGTCGTGGGGACTAAATGGAGTGGCTGGAACTAAAAAGGGCAAATCTTGAGGGCTAAATGGAGCAGCTAGGGTGCAAAGTGACGTACAGATAAGCTGCTGATTCTACATTGGCAAAGCTTCGGTTTGTTTTATGTAGAAGGGTCAGGACACCCCAGGGACGGACTGACCATTCAAGCACTCGGGCACTGCCCGGGGGCCCAGGGTCAGTAGGGGGCCCCATGAAATGCCCCTGGTACCTTTTATTGGCTTTTTCATAGGCTTTTTTGGGTGTGGGCGAGGACACAGGGGCCCCATGATCCCCTATTGCCCAGGGGCCCCATGAGTTGTCAGTCCGCCCCGGGACACTCCTTTCTATTCAGGGTGAAGAAGAACTCATAAAATGCAATTTGTATTGCACACTACTGACTTTTACTTGATATGCTGTATAACAAGGTTCTTTAGAGCCTTATCAAATATAAAGCAGCAAAGGGACATTTTCTAGCCTACTCCACAAAACAGTAACAGAGAAATAGTGAGACTTCCTTGCAGTTATCAGAACAAACCCTTTGTACAGAAAAGGATCCTGTTTCTCTGTTTGTGGAGCCATTTATCTGATAGCCAGCAGATGCAGATCAGACTCCAGCAGTGTTGCAGATCATATTGCTTATTGTGATGCACCAACTCAGCAGTATGGATTCCCTGTCTTTGGTACCCTGGTGTCACTAAGACATCATTGCTTCTCTCTGATATCAGATGTTATAAGGAGATGGGAGCTGACAGAGAGGTTCCATCCACAAGGTTGCTTTTCACAAAGTCATTATGAATGGCAGTAGTTTCAGCGAGAGTTAAAAAATGTGCTTTTCAACTAAGCTGCGGAGGAAGGGTTACTAACTGGCTGGACCTATATGTTCATATCAAATTCCTATGATTCTCCCAAAGTCATATATCTTGGAACAGAACTGGACCTCTCAATATTGAGCAACAGAAGGTTGTAACTTAGTGCCAAGGGTCAGTTGCCTACCTTGCAACATGTAAGTAAATAAAGTAATGACCCTGCTCTATCCTGCTCTACCTTAGATGCTGGTTACCCAGGCCTCACTTCTAACCATGCACTAGAAGGGAGAAGCTTGTGCAGTTTCTGCTTTAAAGAGACCCTGTCCCTTGACCATTCATTTCAACAACAACTTTCCTCTAAGATTATTTGTGCAGTTAATGTATTTTATGTATACACATACAATGAGTGCACATCAAATAAAAGTCCACAAACATCAAGTGAAAACATCATTGATGTGCAAATCTTCTAAAAAATAGGAACAAGTGAAAACATTCAACTATCCACTGACTGACTGTGAATGTATCTTGAAGAGACGACCAAGACACTCATGCCCTTCACCTCAAATAAGGTTGGTCTCTTACCAAATATGAAAGATCCCCACCACAGGGATCAGCCAGGCATGTAATTCACAGACCTCCAGACATTCATTGATGGCAATAGCAGGACACCAACTTCCAGTTTCAGTGATTCCAAGGATCAGCATGCCAGATCAGGCCACATCCACACTAATGGAGAAGAACAGAGGTTATACATACTGTAAAACTGCCAAACGGTTTATTTAAAACAATAGCCAGGTATTCACAGAGGTAAAAGAAAATACAGCATGTCACAACATGTACTGATGCCTCCCCATTGGCCACACAGTGAGCACGCTGATGTCACAAGTTAAGCCCCGATGTAACTTTTTATTGATGTGCAATGGTGGCAGCGTGGGAGCCTAAATGCATAAACTGCATTAGACGTCACAGGTATTTGCTTCTGAATCCCTGATGACACTGTTTGATGGCAAAATATGTCAGGCGGGGCTTAACTTTAGACTATCCATATCAAATTCAGATCCATGTAGCCATTACCTCCTGGAATCCATCTGCTCTTAGCTCAGGCATGCATTCTTGGAGGGTGGGCTTAGCTAAGAAAAACCCTCCTCCCCTTCTGAAGACTCCTGAGATGTATGAAATCATTTTCCTAGGTCTGGAAACCAGGAAGTAACTGAAGAAATGTAAAAAAAAAAGGCTAAAACAAGTAAATATGATATACTTTCCTATATAAATGTTGATCGAGAGTATGAAGGCCCATTTAAACGTTTCTGTGCTTTTACCTGATTTTTTTAAGTTGATGACAGGGTCTCCTTACTTAAGAAGGAAACTTAGCTTAAGTCTGCCATTTTTGCATCCTCTAGTGTGACAACTACATGTGCAGCCCCTGCACAGCAAATTCACCTATGTGATGTGGTCACCTATGTGATGTGGTGCAACTGATGAAGGATAAAGGAAGCACATTATAGAAATGAGTAGGTATGTTATTACAATAATTTAACAACCTTGTAAAACTGATTCAGTGGGTCGAATAATTGACAAGGTGGGATGAGTGATATAACACAGCATATTCATTGCTCAATAAAATTAATTAAATCTCTGGTTTTACAATACTATTATAAAGCTGTGACTAACACTTTACAATGTGAGCAGTAATGATTGAAAAAACAGCTTTTCTTTCTTCTTTAAGAATTAGTATAAAAAAGCTGGCTTCTACAATATGTAGCATTTTACCTTGTCATTGCAGACCTAGGCTTTACATTTTAGTTATTGCAAATAATTGTGATTATGTCATAATATCATTAGATATTGATTATAATTAGATATATAACACTGACGTATGTTCAGTTCAGAATAGAATCTACAATATACAGTATATACAGTGTATGTGTGTGTGTGTATATATTCACTATATTGCCAAAAGTATTGGGACGCCTGCCTTTACACACGCATGAACTTTAATGACATCCCTTAGTCTATGGGTTTCAATGTTGAGTTGGCCCACCCAGCTATAACAGCTTCAATTCTTCTGGGAAGGCTGTCCACAAGGTTTAGGAGTGTGTTGAATGTTGGAATTGGGAATGTTTGGCCATTCTTCCAGAAGCGCCTTTGTGAGGTCAGGCACTGATGTTGGACGAGAAGGCCTGGCTCGCAGTCTCTGCTCTAATTCATCCCAAAGGCGTTCTCTCGAGTTGAAGTCAGGACTCTGTGCAGGCCAGTCAAGTTCCTCCGCCCCAAACTCTCTCCTCCAGGTATTTTTGGATTTTGCTTTGTGCACTGGTGAGCAGTCATGTTGGAACAGGAAGGGGCCATCCCAAAACTGTTCCCTCAAAGTTGGGAGCATGAAATTGTTCAAAATGGTATGCTGATGCCTTCAAAGTTCCCTTCACTGGAACTAAGGGGCCAAGCCCAACCTCTGAAAAACGACCCCACACCATAATATCCTCTCCACCAAACTTTACACTTGACACAATGCAGTCAGGCAAGTACCGCTCTCCTGGCAACCGCCAAACTCAGACACGTCCATCGGATTGCCAGACAGAGAAGTGTGATTCATCACTACAGAGAACACGTCTCCACTGCTTTAGAGTCCTGTGGTGGCGTGCTTTAAACCACTGCATCCGCCGCTTTGTAATGCACTTGGTGATATAAGGCTTGGATGCAGCTGCTCGGCCATGGAAACCCATTCCATGAAGATCTCTATGCACTGTTCTTGTGCTAAGGTCACACAAAGTTTGGTGGTCTTTAGCTATTGATTATGCAGACAATTGGCGACTTCTGCGCACTGTGTGCTTCAGCATGCACTGACCTCGCTCTGTCATTTTACATGGCCTCCCACTTCGTGGCTGAGTTGCTGCTGTTCCCAGTTGCTTCCACTTTGTTATAATACCACTAACAGTTGACCATGGAATATTTAGTAGCAAGGAAATTTCATGGATGGACTTGCACAGGTGGCAACCTATCACAGTACCACACTTGAATTCACTGAGCTCCTGAGAGTGACCCATTGTTTCACAAATGTATATATATATATACACTGCTCAAAAAAATTACAGGAACACTTTGATAACACATCAGATCTCAATGGGGAAAAGTATCATGCTGGATATCTACACTGATATGGACTGGGTAATGTGTAAGGAATGTAAGGATGCCCCATTGTTTGATGGAAATGAAAATTATCAACCTACAGAGGACTGAATTCAAAGACACCCCAAAATCAAAGTGAAAAAATGATACAGCAGGCTAGTCCATTTTGCAGAAAGTTCATTGCAGCAAGTCAAAATGGTAGTTTGTATGGCCCCCATGTGCTTGTATGCATGCCTGACAACATCCGGGCATTCTCCTAATGAGACGACGGATTGTGTCTTGGGGTATTTCCTCCTAGAACTAGACCATGGCATCACTGAGCTCCTGGACAGTCTGAGGTGCAACCTGGTGGATGGACCGAAACATGATATCCCAGAGGTGTTCTATTGGATTTAGGCCAGGTGAGCGTAGGGGCAATGCCCGCTCTCTACATGAGGCCGGGCATTGTCATGCACCAGGGGGAACCCAGGATCCACTGCACCAGCACAAGGTTTGGCAATGGGTCAGGACTTCATCCCGATACCTAATGGCAGTCTAGCTTGTAGAGGTCTGTGCGTTCCTCCATGGATATGCCTCCCCAGACCATCACTGACCCACCACCAAAACGGTCATGCTGAATGATGTTACAGGCAGCAGAACATTCTCCACGGCTTCTCCAGACCCTTTCACATCTGTCACATGTGCTCAGAGTGAACCTGCTCTCATCTGCGAAAAGCACAGGGCGCCAGTGGTGGACCTACCAATTCTGGTGTTCAATGGCAAATGCCAAGCAAGCTCTATAGTGCCGGGCAGTGAGCACAGGGCCCACTAGAGGACTTCAGGCCCTCAGGCCACCCTCATGAAGTCTGTTTCTGATTGTTTGCTCAGAGACATTCATACCAGTGGCCTGCTGAAGGTAATTCCTTAGGGCTCCGGCAGAGCTTATCCTGTTCCTCCTTGCACAAAGGAGCAGATACCAGTCCTCTTGATGGGTTAAGGTCTTCTACAGCCCTGTTCAGCTCTCCTAGAGTAGCTGTCTGTCTCCTGGAATCTCCTCCATGCTCTTTAGACTGTGCTGGGAGACACAGCAAACCTTCTGGCAATGGCACATATTGATGTGCCATCCTGGAGGAGTTCCTGTGCAACATCTGTAGGGTCCAGGTATCGCTTCATGCTACCAGTAGTGACACTGACCCTAGCCAAATGCAAAAGTAGTGAAAAACAGTCAGAAAAGATGAGTAGGGAAACAAATGTCAGTGGCCTCCACTTGTAAAACCATTCCTGTTTTGGGGGTCATCTCAATGCTCCCATCTAGTGCACTTGTTGTTAATTTTATTAACACCAAAGCAGATAAAACTGATTAACAGCCCCCTCTGCTACTTAGGTTACCAGATCAATATCCCAGGAGTTTAATTGACTTGATGCTATACTCTGATTAAAATGTGTGGCTTTAATTTTTTTGAGCAGTGTGTATATATATATATAGATTGTAAGCTCGAAGGAGCAGGGCCCTCGAATCCCTCGTGTATCGCATTGTATTGTTATTGTACTGTCGCATGTTCTGTCTCCCTTTGTAATGTACAGCGCTGATCGAACCGTTGGGAGCTTTATAAATACTGTATAATATTAATATATAGTATATATATTATAGACAGAAAGCACAATGCAGAGAGCATGTAATATATATCTATTTGAACACTTATTGAAATATACTGTATGTGAACGCACAATCCCTGTTTTTAAGCAGACGTTTGCTATGATATGGAAGGACTATGATGTGATTATGTCTCTGCAGTATTTCCTTTAATATATATATATGGAAGCCATTTAGGACCTGAACACAGATACTGCATATCTCCATTTTTATTGTAAAGTACAGGTCAGTGATTAAAAGCCCTCTCTGTGCTTTAACCCCCTTGAATTTTGTGTATATTGGTGGTTTTGAGGGATACAACTGAGGATCGATATTGATCACTGTTCAACAAATTTTTATTTTTTGCCAGTTTTGGAAACAAAAGGATCCATTTCTTAATGAATTTCACATTCTGAGTTCAAATATAACAATGAAATTTGTCAATTGGCTCTAGTTTTTCTGTAAACGGAAAGTTTTCTACTATAGGCGTAATGACTACATAATGCACAATAATTATATAGATAGATGTCTTTCCACAAATATAAAGCAAGTGATATTGACTACATAACAAAGCCTAAATGGCATAATATATTGCATAGGATTACCAAGAAAAATTATAGCCATAAGCTAAGTTGAATCATTTTAATACTTAGGATTCTCACTAGTTTTGTCTTCAGTTTGTGTCGGTTTTGCTTCTCTTGGCTTTTCTCTTGTATTCGAGGAAAGGGCTATCTCTTACAACTGCACGTGACTAAACGCTTCAGGTTCTTCCTCACTTGACTCAACGACGAAGGATTCTGGTGCTTTAGGATTTGGTAGCCGCTCTCCATGAGGAACTGGACGTATTGCCGATGCAATATTTGGATAGTGCACAGATAACTTTTTCTTCTTATTTAGCCCTTTTACAATTGGAGGCACCATACAAAAGTAACAATTACTAACATGATCTGTTGGCTCTCTCCAAATCATTGGCACAGCGAAAGGCATAGATGCCTTTTTTCCATTCAACCATTGCTCCAGTGCCGTTCCACAAGAATTGCAGCATATATGTGGTGCCCAGCTCTTGTCCTGGTCTCCTATCTTGCAGCCAAAATACAAGTTGTAGGCTTTCTTAATCATTCCTGTTATCCTCCTTTTTTGTGAGATAAAAGTTATTTCACCGCAAATATAGCAGAAATTATCTGCTTTATTCACACAAGTTCGAGGCATTACTGAGTAGCCTATATAAGCATAAAACGAAATGTAAAGACGCTGTCGAACTACAATCAGCTACAGATACTGCAGCTTTTATGCAGTGAAGTGATGCAATTAAATGCTAATATTGCATCATCTCAGTATACATGCAATTTTCTATTGGTCACCAGTATCAATTGCGCAATATGCAGCTGAAGTTGCATCATCATTTTGAATGGCTTACGTCATTAGATGGGTGAATATATCATGGAAACTAGAGCCAATCAACATTTTTTAGGGTCATTTTCGTGTTCAGCACCCCAAAATTATGTAAGATTAGCTAATTTTATGCCCAAAACTTTTTACCTGTTGAACAATGTTATCAGTGGTGGTTATGGTGGTGGTGGGGGTTCCGGGACAAGATGCATCCTCCTCATCACTTCTTCAGCATTCCTATTGGTCAATGAGGTTGTCCAGTGAGGCTGTCCATCATAGTGATGTGCTAGTAGGAATTAGGGGTGATGCCGAAAGCTCTGAATTTACCTGGAAGTGTCTGAGATTTGCTTGTCACAATGATTTTACAGTTTGCTGCTGGAATTTGCAAAAATATACTATACCTGCAGCATATTTTCTTAATTTCTATGTTTCTTTAAGAAAGTAGTCAAATTATTGCTAAAAAATATAACACTGGTGAAAAAGGTCACTTTTTTATATATTATGTTAGCTTCCCAGTATGCAAACCATGATCTCTACAGAAAACATCAGTGTGTATATATTTATTTTATGCAGAGAATTAAAGACCAAGATTGAAGGTTAAGAAAATCTTCTGGGATGCCTGGAACATCTTCAAAGTTCAGTCAGGTCCTTGACACTATTTGATCAGGGCTAAGCACTTTGAATTGTCACAGATGTGCTTCCTCTCCAGTATCTATTATTCCAGAAGCATGACTGTTTTCACTTGGGCTCTACATTTTAAATGGTTCAATCATTATGCTTTATTTGTTTTTTATGAGGTTTGTGCAGAAAAGAAATTTAGGAGAGCTCTACAGGGATTAGATTGAAAAAAAAAAATGGGATAAATAAATGTTACAGTATACAAAAAAGTGAACAAATAAAACAAGATGTACTAACAGTAGCAAGGAAGGACAGCTTTAGGAAATAAATCGAACATAAACTTTAACGAGAACCTACTATCTCAAAAACAATGGTTGTTTATACTGTGATGTTGAACCTCTGGCCTCTCTAGTGTCACCAACCAGAACTAATATGCAGGTTTGGAGCAGGGGCGGACTGACCATTTGGAAACTCGGGCACTGCCCGAGGGCCCGGGGTCAGTGGGGGCCCCATGAGATGCCCTTGGTACCTTTTTTTTATAGGCTTTTTTGAGTTTGGGAAGGACACAGGGGCCCCATGATCCCCTATTGCCCGGGGGCCCCATGAGTTATCAGTCCGCCCCTGGTCTGGAGTGATGTCTTTACCGGGTTCATACTTCTGGGTTCTGGGTTTGTGTTACACCAAGCAATGAAGCTGAACAATCAGCATCACAGTCGGGCATCTAGTATTTCCAAAATGTAACCCGACTAAAAAAAAGTCAAATAAATGCTCCACAAAACACTAAAACATTCTACTCATAATACATGAAATATAAAGAATGAAGAAAGGAAAGATGAGGCTGCTGTTACCATTGAAATATAGCAGACAAACTTTTTAAATTCACCAATTCTTAAAACACCATGGTAAAATTAAAAACCCCCAACTATAGCCAAAAGATATGCAAAAATCATAATCATCTATGAATACATACAAATTGAGAAGCAATATACAGAAAAACAGTAAACATGTACAGTATGTATATTAAAAAGTAATCTAGCTCCTTGCCACAAATGTGTTTACAAGTATTTTATTGGCATGTGGTAAAATGCTTATACAAGGACATACAAATTAAACCTATGATATTATAGCATTATGATATGAACTGTAGCTAAAATATGTAGGCATGTATCAGTATTTTGCTTGCCTATTTCATACTTTGGTATTGAAAATGTCCATCCATATTTAATCCAAACTACTTTATGCCTGAGCCTCAAGGCACATAAAATGATCATCTAACTAAATGTATACAGTGTATGAGAGATTCATTATTTATGTCATTTTTTTTGTTCTAAAAGGAAACTAGTATAAAAAAAATTTAATCCGTTCCTTTTTTTCCATCCTGTACTGGTTTAAAATGTATTATATTTTCCCATATTTTACATCTGAATCCAACTGAAAAATCTTATTAGCATATTCTATAACATTTCTCTGAATAACACAGTCATACTTTATTTCCACAATCACTGGGAAAGTTAAAACAAAATCTTCTGTAGCTTTCTTAAACACTGACATTTATTATGATATATGATGAGTTTAAAGTTCTAAACTACAAGCATGACTGCCTACACAAAATTTGGTTCAGCATCATTAAAAGCCACAATTACTAAACATAGTGCTTTATGACTTGTTCTTCTAATATAAATGTACACATACAGGTTAGTAACCAAAAGAAGGAAAATATGGTCTTGTATCTTGTAAGAAAAATAATAATATTATATTTGATATTATATTATATTATATTATATGTAATAATCTATACTAATAACATTTATAGTGATTGTTCTTTATATTTTGCATGCCTCCTAGGGAGCTAAATTACAAGCTGGTTCATTATAGATCTCCATAATTCCAGTGACAAAATATTCCCAACAGAATTCATAGTTTTACACAATTGCCACAACCGTGGTGTTGTGTTTACAAGAGGATTCCCTCTAATACAATGCAGAGTAAATAATTGTTTGGGTACTCCAGCTGTATAAAGCAAAAGTCTATCTACAGCATTACAGGTCTGCAAAATGAATTACAAATATTTCACTAATACCAAAACAATAATATTTTTCGAAGTTGTTGCTTTTGTAAATTAAAAAGCACTCCCTAGCTCCAGAATTGTGCCTAGGCTGAGAGAAGAATAAGTCTGCTACAGGCAGGAGGAAGCATTTTCTCAGTCTCCCTTCCCACACTGACTAGTCCCTGGGACTGTAGGGACATTGTAGCTTTTACACTTTCACCAGGTAAAAGATAGGATTGGGGTGTTGATCTGTATGAAACAACACAGGTACACATAGCCCACAATTTCAGGACCCATTCACACTTGTGTATTGCAGTGTTCCAAATGTGTTCCTTATCGTGTATTTCTGCAACACATGGCAATGCACCTGCTCTGCTTCATTGTGAATGGCACCCCAATGCAATGTACAGTAGAGCCCAGTGCACCACAATGCATATATAGTGTGTTTTAATGTGCTGCTTTCATCTGTTGTGGTATGTTAGCAGTCCTTTCTAAACCGCCTCCCGCCTGCCATATAAGGTAATGACGGGCGCAAGGCAGTTCTCTCATTCTGGGAAGACGTCATATGATTGGACACAGCGGATCACCGATCAATGGAAATAGCCGAAGATGTCGGCTCGGTCATGTGATCAGCTGTGTCCAATCACAGCTGATCGCATGTAAATAGGAAAATGCCGGTTATCGGCATTTCTCACCTCACAAGTTGTCACGCTGACAGCTCGTGAGGAGTGGAGAGCCAGTAATCGGCATTCCTCAGAGGGGACATGTACACTGATCATCAGGGCACTGTGGATCAGTGTGCCCTGATGATCAGTGTAGGCCCAGCAGTGCCACCTGTCAGTGCCACATATCAATGCCAGTCAATGCCACCTAAGTGCACATCAATGCCACATATCATTTCCCATCTGAGCTGCCTTTCAGTGTCACCTATCAGTGCCAGTCAGTGCCACATATCATCGCCAGTCAATGCCACCTATCAGTCCTGCCAATCAGTGCCACCTATCGGTGCCAGTCAGTGCCACCTATCAGTGCCAGTCAGTGCCACCTATCAATGCGCATCAGTGCCGCCTATCAGTGCCCGTCAGTGCTGCCTATCAGTGTCGCCTAACAGTGCCAGTCAGTGCCACCTAACTGTGCCTATCAGTGCCGCCTATCACTGCCAGCCAATGCCACCTATCAGTGCCACTTATCAGTGCCACCTATCAGTGCCATATATGAGTGCTGCCTTTCAGTGCCCATCAGTGATGCCTGTCAATGCCCATCAGTGCCACCTACCAGTGCCCATCAGTGCCACCTATAAGTGCCCATCAGTGCAGCCTATCAGTGCCCATTACTGCAGCCTCATTAGCACACATCAGTGAAGGAGAAAAATCACTTATTTACATATTTTTATAACACAAACTAAGAAAAAACTTTTTTTTTCAAAATTTTCATTTGTTTTTGGTTTGTTTAGCAAAAAATAAAAAACCCAGAGGTGATTAAATACCACCAAAAGAAAGCTCTATCTGTCTCAAAAAAATGATAAAAATTTCATATGGGTACAGTGTTGCAGGACCGCGCAATTGTCATTCAAATTGTGACAGCGCTGAAAGCTGAAAATTGGCCTGGGCAGGAAGGGGGTATAAGTGCTCTGTAGGCAAGTGGTTAAATAACCAGATGCCTTAACGCAACACACATTAGCAGCATTAATACACTGAAACAGAACCCTTAACGCCCAGCAATTCCAACAAACTACCCTTGTAGACTAGACTCTGTGGGCCTGCAGTTGTCATCATTGACATCATCAAGCACAAACCAGGACCAACAGCCCTGCATTGTAAGTGAGGCAGGCAAGGGACCACCCACAACCCGAAGCAAAGGAGAGTGATGGAGTGAAGAGTAAGATAAATATTACATCTTATTCTTCATCCCCTAGCATTAACAAGAGTTTAACCCTTGCAATATGAAGGGGGGGGGGCACTGCAAAGAGCATCTTCTTGTAACTTTGTGTAGTTTGTGTTTAAGCAGTACCCTGAAAAATGTACCTTTTGTCCTAAATTCTTCAGTGAACTTCCTGTTTGCTGTCAGCAGTTGACATACCTATGTACCATCTTGTAGGGCAAATCAAAACATAATTATGTATATCAAGTATGAGGGACTGCATGCTTCCCAAATATCCTTCAAAACCCCTCTGTTCCTTTGTGCACTTTAGTCGGCCCTTTTTTTAGTCTAAGGTACAGATATCTATGAAAATATTCTATTTAACTACAAAAATAGAAGAACTTCTGCTTGATTTTTACTGTAGTTGCTGACCAATGCTTGGGGTCCAGCTCTGTCTTTTTGCAGCTGGTTCTTCTTACTGCTGCTGGTCACTGGCACTGCTGTTTTGGATATGGGAGCCAGCTATGGCCTCCGGGGGAACCTCAGCCAGCTTCCCACTGCAAATGTATGAATCCTGTAGCCTCCTGGGACATATGACATGTGAGAGGAGACTGCAGGAGGGGAGGAAACAGGTCCAGAGACACCATTCCAGGGGCAGACTGACAACTCATGGGGCCCCCGGGCAATAGGGGTTCATGGGGCCCCTGTGTCCTTGCCCAAACTCAAAAAAGCCCATGAAAAAGGTACCAGGGGCATCTCATGGGGCCCCCTACTGACCCTGGGCCCTCAGGCAGTGCCCGAGTTTCCAAATGGTCAGTCCACCCCTGCACCATTCTTGCCTAGTCGAGGATTGTAGAAGTGGGAGTGGGTTCCAATAAAAATCAGTGTTCGCTCCCCCCCTAAGAAAAACTTTAATTTAGGGAAAAGTGGAAGTGAACCAGTTAAGTTTGCTTTAATTACCTCATTCTACTATACTGCTATTCAGTTCTGTTGAAAGCCAGAAGAAAAAAATGATTGTTAGAAAATTAAAAAAAATTCTGGGTTTGTCCTATAATGTGGCAAAGGTGTTTCCATTTCCTAAATACATTGTGCTTGAAGGTGTCCCTCTTTTTCATCTCAGAAAGTTGGGAGGTAAGAGATTGCAAGGAAAAGCTCCCTCTATTCTAGTTTTATATTGTAAAGCGCTGAGCAAACTGTTGGAGCCATATAAATCTTGTATAATAATAATAATAGTAATAGTTCTACTGCAAACATTATAGCGATACCTGTTTGATGGTATAATTTTGTGTGCAGGTTTTGTACCTGGCACAATATTGTTTGCTTATTTCTATAGAATAATTGATGATAGTTCTTCAAGGTAAAGAGCATCTAATTTACCCTGACCAGTATTTCCCGTGCTACCAGAATGACCTTCTTGTATTGCTCATTTTTATGTTATTGTTGAGTGCACTATCCATGTTGATATTTCAGTCGATAATCTGCTAAGTGGTGCAGTGTGACCACCAGAGCATGTAGAAATAGCTTTATCAAGGGGCTCTGCTGTATTTAGTTACATTGTTCCAGAGAATAAGGCTTTTCATTTGTACTCTAGTGAAAATACAGTAAGAAATATTGATCTCAAAGTGACAGAACAATATGTCTAATTAGAATAGCCTATGCTGAATATATAGTACCAAAGATAAGTGATCCACTGAAAGAGCTCTATGTTGAAAGAACAATTTGTCAGTTTTACATCTCCTGTGCTTGTCAGAAATGTATTTATGTAATCAGGCTACCTTGATGTATCTATAGTTTTATTTCTCACAGTTATAATATAGAACATCTTGAAAGTTGTTTTATAAAGGTACAGGTTCCTTCATGTTTCAGGAACCAATATTCTACAGCTTTATTAGTATATTAGAAAACTATTGCATGGGCATTGTGGTCTCAAACAAAATTGCATACAGTATATGGTATAACAATGTGCTCTTTAATTGGAAGGTGGGAAGTTGTAATGATGCTCCATACCACCTCCAATCACAAAATTCCTTGAATTATTTAAAAAGAATGCAAAAGGTTTTCAGAATGGATGAGCTATAGAGCGAGCTACCCACTGTGATCAACTCCAGCTGGAACCTTAGGTTGGTATTGAAAACAGGAAAAAGGCAAAGTGCTCCCCAAATGTCCTTGACCTCTAAAACGTAAACAAGAAGTATAGACAAAGCTTGTTTGGCTCAACTTCTCCCATGGATCACAGGAGTGCAGTTTATTCTGGAACCAGTCAGAAGTTGGAATGTATCAGAAGTCAGAACCTTCTTCTAATCAGCTTCACCACAACCATTAACAGGTGAATGTGAAAATAGATATTTTAGCTGGAGTTATTAGACATTAACTATTGGTGAACCAGATGTGTGTCTACTGATGGACCATTGGGAGTTCAGTATATTTTGTAGATTATCATTGTCATACAAGTAACTAGATTATTTTTAAACTGCGCTCAGGACAATAATACTAAATGACAAATAATCTGTGAAAACAAAAAAAAACAAGTGTGTATATCCTGTGTGATATTATTATTATTATACAGTATTTATAAAGCGCCAATAGTTCACTCAGCGCTGTACATTACAAAGGGGGACAGAACATGTGACAGAACAACAACAATACAATGCAAAACATGAGGGGATCGAGGGCCCTGCTCTTTCGAGTTTACAATCTAGGAGAATATAACCTGATAATTAAATTACAAAGGCTGCCACTCCTATAAAGGGTATTACCCTCATCAACTATACAACATACATTTAGGAGTGCTGCCAAGTGAGACATACAGACCAAATCAAAAAATAAATCAACATATATTATATATATAATTAGAGATGAGCGAAGTATTCAAAAATTCGATTCGACTGATTCGGCGAATTCGTAGAAAAATTTCGATTCGAGTCGAATATATTCGCTGTGAATTTAACTTAAAAAAGGGTGTTTCTAGGCTTCAGAGAGACTTAATATTAGTGCTGAACACTGTACCTTTAATTTAAATGCCCTTGGAGTCTGCTGGGGAAGAGAAATAATACTGTCAGGCAGTATGACATGCAGATGAGTGCCGTCGATCTTAGAATCACCGCACACTTCACTCATTTGGCCAGTCACGGGGCCAAAACCAGAGTGTGGAGCCACAGTGTGGCGGTGGAGGCAGCAGCAATGGGAGGCCATACAGCACCCTATGACAAAAATGGAAACCACCAGCAGTGTGAGGAGACCTGAAAGTGGCACATGGCAGAGTGTGGCGATAGAGACAGCAGCAATGGGAGGCCGTACAGGGACCCATGACACACTCTGGACCTGGCAGCAGCATGAGGAGGCGGTACAGGGGCCCATGGCAGATTACGGGCCTGGCAGCAGCATGAGGAGTCGGTACGGGGGCCCATGGCAGATTACAGGCCTGGCAGCAGCAATGGGAGGCCGTACAGGGACCCATGACACAATCTGGACGTGGCAGCAGCATGGGGAGGCGGTACAGGGGCCCATGACAGATTACGGGCCTGGCAGCAGCATTTGGAGTTGGTACGGGGGCCCATGACACACTCTGGACCTGGCAGCAGCATGAGGAGGCGGTACAGGGGCGCATGACAGATTACGAGCCTGGCAGCAGCAACTTGGACAGGAGGACGTTCAGTTTCTGCACCGTCTGGTGCGTGCTCGCAAACAGTTGTCTCTTGGAAACGGATTCCAAGAAAGACTGCTGACGGAATCCGTGAAGAGGAGTAGCAGGAGAAGGAGCATCTGAACGAGCGGAATATGCCAACAAGCGACAACAGGGGCCCATGGCAGATTAGGGGCCTGGCAGCAGCTATGGGAGGCCCGTAATCTGCCAGCACCCTATGACAAAAAATGGAACCCACCAGCAGTGTGAGGAGAACTGAAAGTGGCACATGGCAGAGTGTGGCGATGGAGACAGCAGCAATGGGAGGCCGTACAGGGACCCATGACAGACTCTGGACCTGGCAGCAGCATGAGGAGGCGGTATATAGGGGCCTATGGCAGATTAGGGGCCTGGCAGCAGCTATGGGAGGCCCGTAATCTGCCAGCACCCTATGTCAAAAAATTCTACACACCAGCAGTGTGTGAGACCTGAAAGTGGCACATGGCAGAGTGTGGCGATGGAGACAGCAGCAATGGGAGGCCGTACAGGGACCCATGAGAGACTCTGGACTTGGCAGCAGCATGAGGAGGCGGTATAGGGGCCCATGGCAGATTAGGGGCCTGGCAGCAGCTATGGGAGGCCCGTAATCTGCCAGCACCCTATGACAAAAAATGGAACACACCAGCAGTGTGAGGAGACCTGAAAGTGGCACATGTTTGGGGCATGATTCATGGCGGATTTAGTCAGTTGTGTCAGGAACTGGTGGTTTGAAATCCAGACTAATCCACGCCTGATTCATTTTCACAAACGTCAGTCTCTCCACACTTTGGGTGGACAGTCGTGTCCTCCGCGGAGTTGCAATACCTCCTGCCGCACTAAACACGCGCTCCGATGCCACGCTACTGGCCGGGCATGACAGCCTTTCAAGGGCAAATTCAGCTAGTTGGGGCCAAAGGTCAAGTTTCGTTGCCCAGTAGTCAAGGGGATTGTCTACCTCGGTTGGCAGGGTGCTGTCCAAGTAGGCCTAAGCCTGTTGTTTGAGGTCCTGCTCCAGGTCCACCTGATGCTGCTGCTGCTGCTGCTGCTGCGGCTGGTTAGTAGTTTCCTCACTGCGCTGGTGAAGAAAGCTACTCATCATCGACTGCAGACTGAGGCAGCCGCTGCTGGTGGAGCTGCCACTGCTCCTACCACCCCACCCCTCCCCTGCTGCCATGGCAGCGGAACGCGAGCGCACAGGGCCCACAGTGTCTGAGGATGGACGTTGGCGCAGACAGGCAGAGACCAGCTGACTACATAGGTGGTTTTTATAGTACGTTATTTTGGCCTCCCTCTCAGCAGGTGTGAAAAAGGCCACCATTTTTGAACGGTAGCGAGGGTCCAACAAGGTGGACAGCCAAAAGTCATCCCTCTGTCTGATGGTTATTATTCGGCTGTCGCTACGCAAGCAACCGAGCATGCTATGGGCCATTTGTGCCAAGGAATGCGAGGGACTCCCTGCCTCCATCTCCACAGCATACTGCCACGGTGCGTCTGGGTCCTCTGTCTCCTCCTCCTCCTCCTCTACCAGATGCTCCTGCTCCTCCACTCCTGTCCGCTGAGTGGAAAAACCACCCATTTCACTCAATAATTCCTGAGCACCAATGTCCTCCTCTACCTCCTCCTCTTCTTCCTGTCCTGCCCCCACAGGGGTCATGTGGCGTTGAGATCTGTGCGCCACGTCTACCGCACCCTGACCAGCCATTGTTAACAGCATTTGTTCCAGGACGTGCAACAGAGGAATGACGTCGTTCATCCCATAGTTCTGCCGACTCACGAATAGCGTGGCCTCCTCAAAGGGCCTGAGCAAGCGCAGGTGTCACGCATGAGCTGCCAATGGCTGACATCTAAGTTACACAGGGAGTACCTTTATCCGCTTTTAACATCAGGAAATCGGTGATGGCCTTTCGCTGTTCGTAAAGGCGGTCTAACATATGTAGGGTTGAATTCCACCTTGTTGCAACGTCACAGCATGAGGAGTCGGTACGGGGGCCCATGGCAGATTACGTGCCTGGCAGCAGCAATGGGAGGCCCGTAATCTGCCAGCACCCTATGTCAAAAAATTCAACACACCAGCAGTGTGAGGAGACCTGAAAGTGGCACATGGCAGAGTGTGGCTATGGAGACAGCAGCAATAGGAGGCCGTACAGGTACCCATGACACACTCTGGACTTGGCAGCAGCATGAGGAGGCGGTATAGGGGCCCATGGCAGATTAGGGGCCTGGCAGCAGCAATGGGAGGCCCGTAATCTGCCAGCACCCTATGTCAAAAAATTCTACACACCAGCAGTGTGAGGAGACCTGAAAGTGGCACATGGCAGAGTGTGGCGATGGAGACAGCAGCAATGGGAGGCCGTACAGGGACCCATGACAGACTCTGGACCTGGCAGCAGCATGAGGAGGCGGTATATAGGGGCCTATGGCAGATTAGGGGCCTGGCAGCAGCTATGGGAGGCCCATAATCTGCCAGCACCCTATGTCAAAAAATTCTACACACCAGCAGTGTGTGAGGAGACCTGAAAGTGGCACATGGCAGAGTGTGGCGATGGAGACAGCAGCAATGGGAGGCCGTACAGGGACCCATGACAGACTCTGGACCTGGCAGCAGCATGAGGAAGCGGTATATAGGGGCCTATGGCAGATTAGGGGCCTGGCAGCAGCTATAGGAGGCCCATAATCTGCCAGCACCCTATGTCAAAAAATTCAACACACCAGCAGTGTGAGGAGACCTGAAAGTGGCACATGGCATGAGACACTGTGGACCTGGCAGCAGCATGAGGAGGCGGTATATAGGGGCCCATGGCAGATTAGGGGCCTGGCAGCAGCTATGGGAGGCCCATAATCTGCCAGCACCCTATGTCAAAAAATTCTACACACCAGCAGTGTGTGAGGAGACCTGAAAGTGGCACATGGCAGAGTGTGGCGATGGAGACAGCAGCAATGGGAGGCCGTACAGGGACCCATGAGAGACTCTGGACCTGGCAGCAGCATGAGGAAGCGGTATATAGGGGCCTATGGCAGATTAGGGGCCTGGCAGCAGCTATGGGAGGCCCATAATCTGCCAGCACCCTATGTCAAAAAATTCTACACACCAGCAGTGTGTGAGGAGACCTGAAAGTGGCACATGGCAGAGTGTGGCGATGGAGACAGCAGCAATGGGAGGCCGTACAGGGACCCATGACAGACTCTGGACCTGGCAGCAGCATGAGGAAGCGGTATATAGGGGCCTATGGCAGATTAGGGGCCTGGCAGCAGCTATAGGAGGCCCATAATCTGCCAGCACCCTATGTCAAAAAATTCAACACACCAGCAGTGTGAGGAGACCTGAAAGTGGCACATGGCATGAGACACTGTGGACCTGGCAGCAGCATGAGGAGGCGGTATATAGGGGCCCATGGCAGATTAGGGGCCTGGCAGCAGCTATGGGAGGCCCGTAATCTGCCAGCACCCTATGTCAAAAAATTCTACACACCAGCAGTGTGTGAGGAGACCTGAAAGTGGCACATGGCAGAGTGTGGCGATGGAGACAGCAGCAATGGGAGGCCGTACAGGGACCCATGACAGACTCTGGACCTGGCAGCAGCATGAGGAAGCGGTATATAGGGGCCTATGGCAGATTAGGGGCCTGGCAGCAGCTATAGGAGGCCCATAATCTGCCAGCACCCTATGTCAAAAAATTCAACACACCAGCAGTGTGAGGAGACCTGAAAGTGGCACATGGCATGAGACACTGTGGACCTGGCAGCAGCATGAGGAGGCGGTATATAGGGGCCCATGGCAGATTAGGGGCCTGGCAGCAGCTATGGGAGGCCCATAATCTGCCAGCACCCTATGTCAAAAAATTCTACACACCAGCAGTGTGTGAGGAGACCTGAAAGTGGCACATGGCAGAGTGTGGCGATGGAGACAGCAGCAATGGGAGGCCGTACAGGGACCCATGACAGACTCTGGACCTGGCAGCAGCATGAGGAGGCGGTATATAGGGGCCTATGGCAGATTAGGGGCCTGGCAGCAGCTATGGGAGGCCCGTAATCTGCCAGCACCCTATGTCAAAAAATTCTACACACCAGCAGTGTGTGAGGAGACCTGAAAGTGGCACATGGCAGAGTGTGGCGATGGAGACAGCAGCAATGGGAGGCCGTACAGGGACCCATGACAGACTCTGGACCTGGCAGCAGCATGAGGAAGCGGTATATAGGGGCCTATGGCAGATTAGGGGCCTGGCAGCAGCAATGGGAGGCCCGTAATCTGCCAACACCCTATGTCAAAAAATTCTACACACCAGCAGTGTGTGAGGAGACCTGAAAGTGGCACATGGCAGAGTGTGGCGATGGAGACAGCAGCAATGGGAGGCCGTACAGGGACCCATGAGAGACTCTGGACCTGGCAGCAGCATGAGGAAGCGGTATATAGGGGCCTATGGCAGATTAGGGGCCTGGCAGCAGCTATAGGAGGCCCATAATCTGCCAGCACCCTATGTCAAAAAATTCAACACACCAGCAGTGTGTGAGGAGACCTCAAAGTGGCACATGTTTGAGGCATGATTCATGGCGGATTTAGTCAGTTGTGTCAGGAACTGGTGGTTTGAAATCCAGACTAATCCACGCCTGATTCATTTTCACAAACGTGAGTCTCTCCACACTTTGGGTGGACAGTCGTGTCCTCCGCGGAGTTACAATACCTCCTGCCGCACTAAACACGCGCTCCGATGCCACGCTACTGGCCGGGCATGACAGCCTTTCAAGGGCAAATTCAGCTAGTTGGGGCCAAAGGTCAAGTTTCGTTGCCCAGTAGTCAAGGGGATTGTCTACCTCGGTTGGCAGGGTGCTGTCCAAGTAGGCCCAAGCCTGTTGTTTGAGGTCCTGCTCCAGGTCCACCTGATGCTGCTGCTGCTGCTGCGGCTGGTTAGTAGTTTCCTCACTGCGCTGGTGAAGAAAGCTACTCATCATCGACTGCAGACTGAGGCAGCCGCTGCTGGTGGAGCTGCCACTGCTCCTACCACCCCACCCCTCCCCTGCTGCCATGGCAGCGGAACGCGAGCGCACAGGGCCCACAGTGTCTGAGGATGGACGTTGGCGCACAAAGGCAGAGACCAACTGACTACATAGGTGGTTTTTATAGTACGTTATTTTGGCCTCCCTCTCAGCAGGTGTGAAAAAGGCCACCATTTTGGAACGGTAGCGAGGGTCCAACAAGGTGGACAGCCAAAAGTCATCCCTCTGTCTGATGGTTATTATTCGGCTGTCGCTACGCAAGCAACCGAGCATGCTATGGGCCATTTGTGCCAAGGAATGCGAGGGACTCCCTGCCTCCATCTCCACAGCATACTGCCACGGTGCGTCTGGGTCCTCTGTCTCCTCCTCCTCCTCCTCTACCAGATGCTCCTGCTCCTCCACTCCTGTCCGCTGAGTGGAAAAACCACCCATTTCACTCAATAATTCCTGAGCACAAATGTCCTCCTCTACCTCCTCCTCTTCTTCCTGTCCTGCCCCCACAGGGGTCATGTGGCGTTGAGATCTGTGCGCCACGTCTACCGCACCCTGACCAGCCATTGTTAACAGCATTTGTTCAAGGACGTGCAACAGAGGAATGACGTCGTTCATCCCATAGTCCTGCCGACTCACGAATAGCGTGGCCTCCTCAAAGGGCCTGAGCAAGCGGCAGGTGTCACGCATGAGCTGCCAATGGCTGACATCGAAGTTACACAGGGGAGTACCTTTATCCGCTTGTAACATCAGGAAATCGGTGATGGCCTTTCGCTGTTCGTAAAGGCGGTCTAACATGTGTAGTGTTGAATTCCACCTTGTTGCAACGTCGCAGATCAGGCGATGCTGTGGAATTCCGTTCTGCCGCTGCAGCTCAAGGAGGGTGTGCTTTGCGGTGTAGGAATGGCTGAAATGCATGCAAAGTTTACGTGACATTTTAAGGATGTCTTGCAGTGGGATGGTGGATTTTAAGAACCGCTTGACAACCAGATTGAACACGTGAGCCATGCATGGCGCATGGCACAACCTTCCTTGACGCAGAGCAGACACCATGTTCTTTCCGTTGTCGGTCAACATGGTTCCGATTTTCAGTTTGCGCGGAGACAGCCATCTGTCGATTTCTCTGTTCATTACACTCAGAAGTTCCTCCCCTGTGTGACTACGTTCGCCAAGGCATACCAGGTGCAGAACAGCGTGACACCGTTGCGCCCTGCACATGTGATATGCCGGTCGGGTAATGGGACTTGGCACGGGGGTGGCGGCTGAGGACACGGCGGAAGAAGAGGTGGTAGAGGCGGACATCTTTGCCGGACCAAGGACGTGCAAACGTGGAGGCAAAAGCGGCGTGACCTGTCCAAGTTGCTGGTGCGGCTGTGACGGCACCACGTTCACCCAGTGGGCCGTAAATGACATGTACTGTCCCTGACCATAGTTACAGCTCCACACGTCGGCGCTGCCGTGCACTTTGGCAGAGACCAACATGCTCAAAGACTGGCCCACCATGTCTTCTACATGTGAATGCAGGGCTGGCACTGCCTTTTTGGCGAAGAAATGACGGCTTGGCACTCTCCACCGCGGCGCGGCACAAGCCATCATTTCTCTGAAAGGTGCTGAGTCCACCACTTGGAAAGGGAGGGACTGCAGCACCAGCAACTTGGACAGGAGGACGTTCAGCTTTTGCACCGTCGGGTGCGTGCTCGCAAACTGTTGTCTCTTGGAAACGGATTCCAAGAAAGACTGCTGACGGAATCCGTGAAGAGGAGTAGCAGGAGAAGGAGCATCTGAACGAGCGGAAGATGCCAACGAGCGACAACTCCCCTCAGCAGAGGTGTTGGAGCCTTGACTGGCTGATGGAGGGCGATTGACGTCGGGTGACGGAGCAAGTAACGGAGCGGGTGATGGAGCGGGGGCTGGGGCGGGCAGAACCGCCGTATCTTTATCACGGTTTTCCCAGGCCACCAAATGGCGACGCTGCATATGCTGCCGCAACGCTGTAGTCCCAACATGGGCCCCCTGGCCACGCTTGACTTTCTGGCCACATAGTCGACATACGGCTACGTTTACTTCCTCGGGCGGCTTGACGAAAAATTGCCACACCGCCGAGTAGGAAACTTTGCCCCCGATACTCCTCACTGGCTGACTGCTGCTTCCTCCGTGCACACCGGCACCACTACTGGCCGTGGTGGTAGGCTGCAGTGGAGCTGGTGCTCTACTCCGTGGACGTTTGGCTCCACTGACACTGCTGCGACCCTGCTGCTGTCTCCTGGGCAACCCACCGACTGTTTTGCTCGCTGCCAAGCTGCCACCCTCTTCTCCTGATGATGCGGAAGAAATTGCCTGATGACGACGAGGCTGCCAAGTGCGATCAACCTCCTCATCATCAAGTAGGGTCTCCGCCTCACTACTAGCCCCCTCGGCTGCGTCTGGGTCAGGAGACAGACCTGTCTCTAGACCGGCTACCGAGCCACTCTCCTCGCCACTACTTCTTCGCCTGGCTGCTGAAAAGGCGGATGTCTCCCCCCGTTCCTGACCGCCCTCTGTTAGCTCTTCCTCACTGTACAGTGGGGCTGAGCCCACAGCATGCGATACTTCGCTTGGTGAGGGAACACCAAAGGACAGGGGCAGGTAGAGGACACGTGATTTCAGTGGGCTTGGTCCCGGGCCATGCCAACTAACGGTTGTGTCTGACGTACCCACCGACCGTTGGCTGTAGGTGTCAGAGGTGACCTGGGAAGAGGAAGACGACCGAGCCAACCAATCGACGACGGCAGGGTTGTCGGTGGAGACACGACCGCTGGATGACACCGGGAGCACTGGCCTCTGGCTGCGAATAGTGCTGCCTCGACCCCTTCCTCTGCTGCCACGTCTGCTCGCTCCTAAAACATTGCCTCCTCTGCCACTCCTCTGCATGTTGTCTGACATACTCTTTAATTAAACGATTATGTGTCCCTGAGTAACAATTCTGTGTCCCTGAGTAACAATTCTGTGTCTGTGCGAGTAACAATTCTGTGGCCCTAAGTAACAGTTCTGTGGCCCTCAGTAACAATTCTGTGTCCCTGATTAACGTTTCTGTGGCCCCAAGTAACAGTTCTGTGGCCCTCAGTAACAATTCTGTGTCTGTGCGAGTAACAATTCTGTGTCTGTGCGAGTAACAATTCTGTGGCCCTAAGTAAAGTTTCTGTGGCCCTAAGTAACAATTCTCTGGCACTCAGTAACAATTCTGTCTGTCCCTGAGTAACAATTCTCTGGCACTCAGTAACAATTCTGTCTGTCCCTGAGTAAAAATTCTGTGGCCCTAAATAAAGTTTCTGGGGCCCTGAGTAACAATTATCTGGCACTCAGTAACAATTCTGTCTGTCCCTGAGTAACAATTCTCTGGCACTCAGTAACAATTCTGTCTGTCCCTGAGTAAAAATTCTCTGGCCCTAAGTAAAGTTTCTGTGGCCCTGAGTAACAATTCTCTGGCACTCCGTAACAATTCTGTCTGTCCCTGAGTAACAATTCTCTGGCACTCAGTAACAATTCTGTCTGTCCCTGAGTAAAAATTCTGTGGCCCTAATTAAAGTTTCTGTGGCCCTAAGTAACAATTCTCTGGCACTCAGTAACAATTCTGTCTGTCCCTGAGTAACAATTCTCTGGCACTCGGTAACAATTCTGTCTGTCCCTGAGTAACAATTCTCTGGCACTCAGTAACAATTCTGTCTGTCCCTGAGTAAAAATTCTGTGGCCCTAATTAAAGTTTCTGTGGCCCTAAGTAACAATTCTCTGGCACTCAGTAACAATTCTGTCTGTCCCTGAGTAACAATTCTCTGGCACTCCGTAACAATTCTGTCTGTCCCTGAGTAACAATTCTCTGGCACTCAGTAACAATTCTGTCTGTCCCTGAGTAAAAATTCTGTGGCCCTAAGTAAAGTTTCTGTGGCCCTTAGTAACAATTCTCTGGCACTCCGTAACAATTCTGTCTGTCCCTGAGTATGAATTCCGTGGCCCTAACTAGCGTTTCTTTGTCCCTAAGTAAAGTTTCTGTGGCCCTCAGTAACAGTTCTGTGTCTGTGCGAGTAAGAATTCTGTGTCTGTGCGAGTAACAATTCTGTGGCCCTAAGTAAAGTTTCTGTGGCCCTAAGTAACAATTCTCTGGCACTCAGTAACAATTCTGTCTGTCCCTGAGTAAAAATTCTGTGGCCCTAAGTAAAGTTTCTGGGGCCCTGAGTAACAATTCTCTGGCACTCAGTAACAATTCTGTCTGTCCCTGAGTAACAATTCTCTGGCACTCAGTAACAATTCTGTCTGTCCCTGAGTAAAAATTCTGTGGCCCTAAGTAAAGTTTCTGTGGCCCTAAGTAACAATTCTCTGGCACTCAGTAACAATTCTGTCTGTCCCTGAGTAACAATTCTCTGGCACTCAGTAACAATTCTGTCTGTCCCTGAGTAAAAATTCTGTGGCCCTAATTAAAGTTTCTGTGGCCCTAAGTAACAATTCTCTGGCACTCAGTAACAATTCTGTCTGTCCCTGAGTAACAATTCTCTGACACTCCGTAACAATTCTGTCTGTCCCTGAGTAACAATTCTCTGGCACTCAGTAACAATTCTGTCTGTCCCTGAGTAAAAATTCTGTGGCCCTAAGTAAAGTTTCTGTGGCCCTGAGTAACAATTCTCTGGCACTCCGTAACAATTCTGTCTGTCCCTGAGTATGAATTCCGTGGCCCTAACTAGCGTTTCTTTGTCCCTAAGTAAAGTTTCTGTGGCCCTCAGTAACAGTTCTGTGTCTGTGCGAGTAACAATTCTGTGTCTGTGCGAGTAACAATTCTGTGGCCCTAAGTAAAGTTTCTGTGGCCCTAAGTAACAATTCTCTGGCACTCCGTAACAATTCTGTCTGTCCCTGAGTAACAATTCTCTGGCACTCAGTAACAATTCTGTCTGTCCCTGAGTAAAAATTCTGTGGCCCTAAGTAAAGTTTCTGTGGCCCTGAGTAACAATTCTCTGGCACTCCGTAACAATTCTGTCTGTCCCTGAGTAACAATTCTCTGGCACTCAGTAACAATTCTGTCTGTCCCTGAGTAAAAATTCTGTGACCCTAAGTAAAGTTTCTGTGGCCCAGAGTAACAATTCTCTGGCACTCCGTAACAATTCTGTCTGTCCCTGAGTATGAATTCTGTGGCCCTAACTAGCGTTTCTTTGTCCCTAAGTAACAGTTCTGTGGCCCTGAGTAACAATTCTGTGTCTGTGCGAGTAACAATTCTGTGGCCCTAAGTAACAGTTCTGTGGCCCTCAGTAACAGTTCTGTGTCTGTGCGAGTAACAATTCTGTGTCTGTGCGAGTAACAATTCTGTGGCCCTAAGTAACAGTTCTGTGGCCTTCAGTAACAATTCTGTGTCTGTGCGAGTAACAATTCTGTGTCTGTGCGAGTAACAATTCTGTGGCCCTAAGTAAAGTTTCTGTGGCCCTAAGTAACAATTCTCTGGCACTCAGTAACAATTCTGTCTGTCCCTGAGTAACAATTCTCTGGCACTCAGTAACAATTCTGTCTGTCCCTGAGTAAAAATTCTGTGGCCCTAAGTAAAGTTTCTGTGGCCCTAAGTAACAATTCTCTGGCACTCAGTAACAATTCTGTCTGTCCCTGAGTAACAATTCTCTGGCACTGAGTAACAATTCTGTCTGTCCCTGAGTAAAAATTCTGTGGCCCTAATTAAAGTTTCTGTGGCCCTAAGTAACAATTCTCTGGCACTCAGTAACAATTCTGTCTGTCCCTGAGTAACAATTCTCTGGCACTCAGTAACAATTCTGTCTGTCCCTGAGTAACAATTCTGTGGCCCTAATAACGTTTCTGTGGCCCTAAGTAACAATTCTCTGGCACTGAGTAACAATTCTGTCTGTCCCTGATTATGAATTCTGTGGCCCTAACTAGCGTTTCTTTGTCCCTAAATAACGATTCTGTGGCCCTCATTAACAAGTCTGTGTCCCTGAGTAATGGTTCTCTGTCCCTAAGTAACTTTTCTCTGTCCCCAATTATCGTTTCTGTGGCCCTAACTCTGTCCCTGTCCCTAGTACAGAGCGGTCTGCCTCTGTTCAATAACTGCAGGCAAATGAAGAATTCCAAAATGGCCGCTATTTATAGCTCGACCATTACACAGTGCTGGCTGGCTGGCTGCTGATAGGCTGATGCGATCACATGTAGTTGAGGAATGCATTATGGGTCAGCGCGCCTTGTCTGCGCGCCTTCCCAGACATCCCCGCTCCGTCGCCGCACATGTCAGCCGCCATTTTCTGAAAAATTTCGATTCGCGCGTCCGAATTAGGCTATTTTTCGGATTCGGCACGAATCGAAATTTTTCCGATATTCGACTCGAATTCCACTTCGGATACTTCGATTCGCTCATCTCTATATATAATATATATAATACATTCAATAAAGTCCTTGGTGTCAAACTTATTGCTGAAATAGTGCACGTGCTGCTTCCATATAAACTTTGTGATTCATGATCTGTGCTCCCCACCATTGGTCCCACTCACTAACCAGCTACTGTGGACTCCATCTCGCTTTGGTG
This sequence comes from Staurois parvus, assembly GCF_062004578.1. Taxonomy (NCBI): domain Eukaryota; kingdom Metazoa; phylum Chordata; class Amphibia; order Anura; family Ranidae; genus Staurois; species Staurois parvus. The sequence goes on along the minus strand of NW_028317941.1, from coordinate 17,069,409 downwards.
GGGCAATATCTGGTTCTGCTTGTAATCTTCCTAGGATCGGCTTTGCATGTCACCCTCAGTCATCCCGGTATGTCAATGGAGTATGATGTTTGCGTATATAAAGAATGGAGGAAGGCATCCAGATAGTGTAATACTGTTTATTAAGGTTACAAAAATATAAATATTCCACTCACATAGTTCCAGAGAAAAAGAGACATAAAACACCGGACTAGGAAGCAACGCACCATCGTGCATTCCAAATATACGTCACCATGGTCCGCAGCAGACGCGTTTCGTCCCTCCCACTGGGCATCCTCAGAGGTATGGCATATACAGTATACTATATGGTGGGATACTTATTTAATATTTCCAGAAGTATTCTTTTACAACTTATTTTATGACAGTTTATACCTTAGTAAAGGAATAATTGCACATAGCAAGTTGTAAGATAATATATTCTTTTAGCTGGATTAAAAGCCTAGTTGTGAGAATTACACTTAATTATCACCTGTTGTGCACCATTGCTGCCCTGTTTAATCATACCTTTTATAATTAGTAATGTCACACTTATTCTTACAAAAATATCACATTCTCTCTGCCAACAAGAAAAGCAAACTGACAGCTTTTTAAACCTGCAAGCAACGTGTTTATTAGGTCATAATTTTATCTCATATTAATCATGCTGTTGTAAACTCAGCTGAAAATATATTTCTAACAATTTATAAATGTGAATGATTTCTATGGCCATGGGTAGCACTGAGGTCTGTCTAAGCTGCCAAACCAAACATTTTACGTGACTTAATATTATTATTATACAGGACTTATATAGCACCAACAGATTCCGCAGTGCTTTATGAAATGAGAGTAGACATTACAGTTATAATACAATTTGGTACAAGAGGAACCAGAGGGCCCTGACTTATGATTTGAACATATCAGAAGTTGGAATCTTCTTTTAATTAGCTTCACCACAACCATAAACAGGTGAATCTGAAAACAAGAGATATTACAGTTATGGTTTTTAGTGATTATCTATTGGTGAATCAAAGGTGTGTCTACTGATGGACCACTGGGAGTTCAGTTTATTCTAAAGATTGTCATTATCATACAAGAGACATCAGAGCTCAATGCAGTAGATTAAGTTAATTGAGCTCTATGTATCTAAGATGAATAATTATATTTACAATATAATATTCTATAATATATTGCGATAGAGGAAAACTATCCATAAATAAAAGAGTTGCTAATCTCTGGTCCTCAAGGGCTGTCCTGGGATCCTCACAGAGCCTTGGGTTTAACAACAACTACAATGAATTTAGTAAGTAGTGGTTGTATAAAAAATATTGTGTTTAATACTCAAGGATCAGAATTGTTGACCTTGCACCAGGGTTTGCTGTTGTTCTTTCAAATGATCAAGGCACATGCAAGAATCATTTTTTCACTTGATAATAAGCTTTGTATACTGTATAATGTAAGGATCTCATTGCCATCTTATCACCTTTCCTTGCACAGTTTCCTCAGATTATATTGTAGTGTTCTTAACACCTTTCACAATGTAATTGTCATACAGCAGTGCAGCTTTGTATTGTACACCCTCCCAGTATATGTGAATGTGAAGTAATGCAGTTACCACCATTAAATATATACGTAGATGAAAATACACACTGTATAAACAATGGTTTTTCCACAATAAAGAGGAAAATGGAAAAACGTTAGCCTTGTTTTTGACAGCGAAAACAACCCTTAAAAGGAAATCGGAGGCTAGAATATCATAGTCCTGGAAAGGCACAGCTGCTCCAAGCACTACATCAGCCTCAGTATTGCTTTTACAGGGCCAATAAAAGCTGATTAGTTGGAGCCTGAGTTGGACATCTACTGCAACTTGACATCTGTCCACAATTGAAAGAATTTTCCATTTTGCTGCATACTTCAGGAATCTTGTATAATGTCACATGTGTTATGCTAGCAATGTTACAGTATTTTTATAACAAAGTTTTATATGCTATTTACTAATGTATTAAACTGTATTATGGAACCATTTGATTATGTGACACACCATGTCAGTTTTAGTACCCCCACCCCCATCCTCCTTTTTTTTCATACCGAACAAGAGTAATAGATCAATTATGAATGTGACAGGTGCATCTGAAATGGTGAGCACAAACTGTAATGTAGTAAATTTAGATTCTGACAGCAGAGAACTTTCTCTTCCTCATCAGAACGTCATTTCAAGTACTTTTAAGAACCTGTTTGTCATCTATAGAGAATACATCAGGAAACAAAACACCTGTGTTGAGGTAGCTATTCCCTGGCTCATGCATTACATACTAATTATTAGATAGTGAAACTGAACCCCTACCCTGCCACTTCTGATGAAAACACTTTGGAACATTTGTTTAATTCAGTAAAGTGAGTGCCAGCTGATGATTTTATGTACTTTTTAAACAGGTCCAGTAGATAACGAAAAGGAAAAATTATTGTAAGCCTCAAAGTACTGGCTGTAAAACAACCCAAAAGCCATCATTATTAGGATAGCCAGACAGGCAGATATTCTTTAGGCCCCAGCATTGTCTTATTCCCAATTTCGTGTTGGCTGCTGTGGCTCATCAGATGCATCACTATCAGATTTTTTTTGGCCCTCTAGATTAGTCAACTCTCTATATTAACATAATGGAAAGAAATTGTACATTTTTTGTATAGTTGACCATCTGTGGCTGATGCAAACAGTTGCTCTATGATGTAAAAGCAGGGCAACCTAAAGGTATTCATAATTCTAATGCAAAGGCTTGTGGGCTGCAAACATCTAACAGAGGTTACAAACATTCCAAAATGCATGCATTAAATTAAAGCTTATTTTAGTTCTTTATCTAGGTTAATGTGTGCTTTGTATTTAAACAAATATATATATAATCACATTAATGCTCAAACCACTTGTCCCTTTAAAACACAGAATCAAATAATTTTACAGGGAGCTGAAATATTACATTACGTACAGCCTCATTAATTTAGTTTATGTGATTTAAATTCTGGTGGCAGATCCAATGTATTAAGGGGCCTGGGGCAAATGCCTTTTCAGCCCTTTTAGTAAACCATTTTTGTACAAATCTATTTTGACTGCACTGACCTTTATTTGAAAATAGAACCTATTTAACTTCAGAAGGTATTTAACGTTAGAAGGTATTATTTTAGATACAAATTCTGAAAGATCACCTTTGTACTTAGCTTAGATAAATGTTGATATTCTCAAATGTAAGTCTCTTTTTTCATATATTTCCCTTGTCAAAAAGGACTGCAAATATTTATATAATAATTTAGGGACTGTGCCATAAGCAGAAGTGTAGCTATCTTAAATTTAGTGCTGTTAGGCTATAGTCAGCTTGAGTTCTGTAAACTGTAAATTCTGCTGTGCCTGGGTTTTCCCCAAGCCCAGATTATTGTTGACTTCAGCCTGTTGTTAGAGAGTATTCTTGACAATACAGCAAGAAGATACAAGTTAGGAATATTTATGTCTCCCTGACCAACCACTAGGAGGTTTACTGCAGTGGTGCATGCTGGGAGAGGATATTCATATTTGGGTGACCTTCCAGAAAGGTCTTCTGTCCTTGCTTTCTGAGCCGTTGCTGGGAGCGAGAGAGAAGGTTGTATTGGAAGCCTCTGCCTCCTATGCCTGTTGCCTGGTGAGGTTGAAGACAAGAGTGAGCCTGAATCTGGGGCCTGAAGGGCTTGCACTACCTTGCTGGAGCTAGAAACTAGTCCTCTGATTTCAGATTTTTTAACCACTTTAGCTCTGGAAGGTTTTACCCCCTTCATGACCAGGCCATTTTTTGCTATTAAGCACTGCGCTATTTTAACAGGTAATTGCAATGCTGTAACTAAACAAGATTTATATAATATTTTTTCACAAAAATAGAGCTTTCTTTTGGTGGTATTTGATCACCACTGTTTTTATATATATACTGTATTAAAAAAAAAAAAGGATGGTCCATGAGTGGTTAAAGCTGATATCCAGGTAAACTGTTAATTACACGGATGAAATACATCTAAAGTAACACAGCTCTGGTGAGGCAGAAAGCCTAATTTTCTCCTGTTTTAGTCAATTAACACTTCCAGGTCTTGTTCCTTGCCCAGCTTGTGACTGGACAGTGAAAGGAGAAGCAGCAAGCTATTGAGCTCATCTCTCTGCTCTCTTGTTTCCTATCAGCAAGCTCCTTGTTGGCTCATGAGCACTACAGCCCACCTGACTCTCTCTCCCAGTATGAGCTCTTCTGTGCAGGGAGATGTAAGAGACTAATATCAAATAAAACTACAGGTACTTACATTGCTTGCACTAAAAAAATTTAATGATGCATTATAGAAAAGGGAGCTGTAAAAACCTGTTTTCTTTTTTCAGCTTTAAATAAGGATTGATTTTCAAACTTGATGAACTTGTGTCTTTACTCAACCTGTGCAACTGATGTATTACTTGTTTAATTTTTGCCCTTACAAGGTTGTTTTAGATTATGCATTTCATATATGCTGTATACCAGGAGTGCTCAACCCATGGCCTGTGGAGCCCTCTGATGTGGCCTGAGGTACCCTCTGATGTGGTCCGCAGAGCCCTCTGATGTGGCACACAACCTCATGTTCTGAGATGGCGGGTCTGCAAGCCTAGATTGCAGGTTGCCAACCCACCATCCTAGAGCATCAGAATGCATGGCGCTAGCAGCAAAGAAAGCAAGCGGCTGCCGAGGGAGCAGGAGATGCATAAGCCGAAGCTTCCTCTGTAGCACTAACTCCTGTACCAGGTGGAGTGATGCTAAGCGCACTTCACCTGGAACCTTTCTATCACATTTTGCTTTACACTTGGACAGGAGAAGTGGTGGGGGGTGGTATATACAGGAACTGATGCTCTCCATTTTTCTCCTGCAACCGCTGAAAGCTGGCTTCTCCTCCTCTACCTCCTGCTGACATTTAGCAGCTGCAGCAGGAAAATGTTCATAATAAAAAATTTTAATTCTGAACCATTTTATTTTCATTGTGGCCCATGACTGGTTATCAAATCACTTAAGTGGCCCTCACTCTTCAAAAGGTTGAGCACCCCTGCTGTATACTATATATTGTATAATTTAATCATTTCTAATAGAAAATAATATAGGCCTAAAAAACATACAAACCACCCAAATTTACTTTTCATTGTTTCATGTGATGGACAGGTTGATTTAAAGCTTTGCTAACAAAAGGGTAACAGAAACAACTGGTTAGGCAACTTCCAGTGATCAAAGTATATATGTAAGTGTGATGCCTGGAGACACATGAATCACAAAAATGGCTGCATGTCTTAAAACGTATTTTAAAATGACAGCAAGATGAAAAGATGCTGTCAGAGTGAGCTGTAGTTTGTGCATTTTGCTGCTATTTACTATTTATGTTGCTCAAAGACATCCTGAATGGGAAGGGCTCTAATTTAGCTATTATAATCTGCCTCGCTTTCATATTGCATTGCCCAATATCCCCCTAGGACCGTGGATATGGTAAAATAGATTTAAAAAATGAGGAATACCATACAGAGGAAGATTTCTGAGCTGATGCAGCTTGCTTTGTATGAAGCTTATTCAGATTCAACAGTCCAAGTAGCCAATGCATTTTAAATCTATAGCATGTCATCAGGAAATTGAATTAACTATACTAAAGAGACAATTTTCTTTGCAGGCTTCATGTAACATTACTGACACACAGATTAGGCAATAGTGATAGATTAGGACATCTCTGCTGGAAAAACAATCAATGAGATAAAACAAATGCAGTTTTTCAGCAGAGCCTGAGCTGCAAAAATGGAAGAGTAAATGAGTAGGTCTTTTACAAGACTGGATCGCAAGCACAGAAGCATGTACAGTAGCAAAGTCATATTCACAACATTGTTACCTTGCACCCCATTTGCAGAAAGCATTATGGAAAATTTTCTTTTTAATCACCTGGCATCACATGTCTGAAATTGACGCGTCAATTTTTTTGCAAAGGGATGTACAATGCCCCTTCATTAAACAAGGCATGGAGCAAGGCTCCAGATATAAACCGCATTTAACTATAACAAACATCCAGAATTTTTTAAAATTAAAGTCAGATCAGTATAAGATGACTTGTCATTGGTTGGCATGGATAGAAACAGTGATCACAAGTATCTTCTACATCCCAGGTATGGCGTTAGAGCCATATTTAGATTAAAGTCCAACTCTGGGCAATTTCTTTATTACTAAAATAAGCTGGAAACGTAAAGGGCTTTAAAGCCCGCATGAGGTAGTGATTGACGCACCAGAGAAGGATGCAACATTAAAGTACTTGTATATATAACTTGTACCTTTTATTTTATTTTTGCAGTGGTTAACCTTTAAGCATTTGGGCTATTAGGTAATAGAAAGGAAGGGTAAGTGGGGCACATGTGTTCCATAGTGGAGAGGAGTCTCTATAGTCTATGTTGTTTAAGTAATGTGCAGCCATCCCTTTCCTTTCAGATGTTTGTTTGTAGTCTAATGAGGTGTTACAAAAGCAGGCAGCATGCCGCATCCATTAGTCCTTCATAACTATGGTTTTCTTTAATTAATTAATAATGTACTTTGGTTGGTAACAACAAGGATGAAGCCCTTCAGAAGAATAACGTCTCTCACATGTACCTATGGCATTATGATCTCTTGTATGCAGTCTGAGGGTTGAAAAACCAAATGGAGTCTCACAAAAATATTTTGGGCTCCCCAGATTGTTAGACATTATGGTTAGTCACTTGGAATCTATTAAGTGAACTCATGAGCCATTTTAAACGTGTTAATGATCTGTGTAAAGCTACCAAACACATGACCATTCCAGTCAGATCTGCTTGTCTGTTTTTCAGGTGGGTCTGAATGGAAGCTCAACGTTAGTCTATGGGTAGGCAGATGTAAATAGATGTGCGCCTGTTTATATCCAGTTACCTCCAAGTTTTTCTAGAGCCAAAAAAAGGCAAAGGTTTGCATCCTTTGCAGTTTTTTTCAGACCTGAACATGATGGACTGGAGGTAAAAGGATGTATACAGATGCATGTCAGTTTACAGGGCATGCGCATAGACCCAATGTGGGTATATTAAACTTTGTTTTTTATCTCCACCTTCAAGATGGAGGAAGAAATTGAACAGACATTAATGTCACCAAAATTACATCTGGTTTAGAGATCCTCAGTTGGAATGGACACCACCCATGTGAAAGCACCCTAAGCCAGAAAACCCTCCCCTGTACACCAACCTAAACTGATTTGACTTTACTACAAAGGAATTGGTTTCACTGACTTCAGGAACAACTCCACTGATAGAACCCATTGATCACCTAGACACTCTTTTTGCACGGAGCATTAAAAGTGAGTGAGTCACAGAAGTTAATCTCTTAGTAACAAAAGGAAAAACACTTTGCGGTAACATATGAAAGTTTTTTCTGGTTAACAAAGATAATTGCAGGGACCTAGTGGTGACTTCTCTTGGACAGGACGTTTAAGAGGCTTAATGTCTGATAGACTTTTTTAACATAAGTGACATTTAGAACCATTTTCTGAAATGTATAAAGCCTGACAAATGGATCCAAGGCATCTCTGAAAGCTTTCACTTTTTCACATTTGCATTTAGAGACAGACTATGAATTTCTGCAACACAATTACACAGCCACTGAATTTCACGTTTGTTTATTTTTAAATTAAAATCCTTTTTTAGGTCCTTACAGGAATTCCAGCAACCCTATCCCAAGCCATGATAAAAGGGAATCCTTTGGTCCCCAAACACATTGGCTACTACATTTCTGATGATTGTCACTACACTGTCAAGAATAAAAAATATATGGACATCTGAGATGATCAGATAGACACTCTATCCCATCTGTTCACCCAAAACTTTTCACATTGGTAAATTCCCATCCAATGGGATCACCCCACCCCCCAACTTTGTGTTCTCTGAGAAGTCAAAGCAAAATTTTGCATCAACTTGCATATGAGTGTGTGAGTATAACCTGTGCAGAGGACTGATCAATTAGACTGGCTGCTGCTAGCAAAATCACAAATGTGTACCAGTGAACAAATGTGTGAGTGCAAACATAAAAATTGCTGCACTGCCTCTCCCAAAAACTACTTTAATTAATTAAATAAATGAATGAACTCCCTACTACACAAAGGCTCCCCACAAATGTGCATGTGCTATAATGTCCCGTGGGCTGGCAATTATAGCCCTCCTCCCCAGTGACTAAATCCCAAATAAACCAATAAGGTGCTTAAATGACAATAGTGCTAAAATAGCACATATACAATGCCATGAAACTGTGTATACAGTGAAATTGTATAAAACAATATATATATACTGTATATATTAAAGTCCCAATATTGTGGAAACATTTAAAAGTTCCAAAAAATTTAAAGTTCCAAAAAAAACCCAAAGAAACCCCCATCCACATCCGGTGTAAATACTAAGTGATACAGTAGTAAATCTTCTTATCCATAGCAATTCTCTGTGCTCTAATTAGTGTTCCCCCTCCAGATCCCCACTCACCACAGATAATTAACCCACTGGAATGGTAGGTCAAATATCGCATGAGATGTTGCAGCTCTCTCCTACAGGAAAGTTGGCCGTCTGTGTGGTCTTGACACCTCTATACGCTGATGACAGACTCCATAGTGGAAACACCTCTAGATCAATCGTTTGCTACAAAACTCCTCCACAGCCTCCACAGTACCCCTCCACCACCGTAAAAACATCAAAGGGAAACTTCCATAGCGTAACACCAAATTTCTTAGGTAAGAAACATTTAAAATTGCACTTACATATGACATCATCATACAACGAAACATGTAGAGCGGGGCTTGATTGCTCTACACTTGTCCCCTGAGAAGGAATTGCTTTTTGCTGGGATTTAAAGTACCATACACATGGTTTTTATGTAAGTGCAATTTTAAATGTTTTTTACCTAATAAATACGGTGTTATGCTATAGAAGTTTCCCTTTGATGTTTTTACGGTGGTGGAGGAGTACTGTGGAGGTTCTGGAGGAGTTTTGTTGCAAATGATTGATCTAGAGGTGTTTCCACTATGGAGTCTGTCATCAGCGTGTAGAGGTGTCAAGACCACACAAGACGGCCAACTTTCCTGTAGGAGAGCGCTGCAACATCTCATGAGATATTTGACCTACCTTCCAGGTGGTTAATTATCTGTGATGAGTGGGGATCTGGAGGGGGAGCACTAATTGGAGAACTTCACGCAGAGAATTGCTATGGATAAGAAGATTTACTGCAGTATCACTTAATATTCACACCGGATGTGGATGGGGGTTTCATTGGGGTTTTTTGGAACTTTAAATGTTTTTGGAACTTTTATATGTTTGCACAATATTGGGACTTTAATATATATATATTGTTTTATACAATTTCACTGTATACACAATTTCATGGCATTGTATATGTGATATTTTTAGCACTATTGTCGTTTAAGCACCTTATTGGTATTTTTGGGATTTAGTCACTGGGGAGGAGGGATATAATTGCCAGCCCACGGGGCATCATAGCACATGCACATTTGTGGGGACTCTTTGTGTAATAGGGAGTTCATTTATTTATTTAATTAATTATATAAAGTCGTTTTTGGGATAGGCAGCACGGCAATTTTTATGTTTGAACTTGCATATGAGGTTAGCCATTTTTTAGTCCAATATCTAATTTTTGTCAGATTTTTTTTCTACATCACACATCCCAGGAAGCCTTGCCCCAGATATCACACATATGTAGATACACCAGAAGCTGGCAGAGAGCAGAGGCATTTCTGTGCATGAATGGGGGACATTGTGCATATGAAGAAATGCTGTGGGCCTCTGCCAGGTTCCATAGATCCATGGCATGCCTATATAAATGCTGGATCTCCCTTCCAGATGGCATAGCAAATAAACTTCACTTGCAAGAAGACAACACTGCATTCCATGGACTAGTATTTTTTTTTAATTTTCATACAGAGACAATTTATACTGATTTTAAAATTAATTCAGGATACCTAGAGTGGAGGTCCTGTTTAAGTTAGCCAATAAAAGGTATCACTCAAACTCCAAAGTTTTTGCATTTAAGTCTAGCAAGGTGTTTTTTTACCTTTTTCAATCAAGGCACCCTTTGAAATTATGTCTTGAGGCACCCCATTCTACAATGTAAAAAACTGAACTAATATTTTCACATAACGCAGGAACATCGACACATGTAGTACACTCAACATGTAGTGACCTATTCTTCCAAAGCAAATATACTTATACACTTGTATTGACTAGCATTCCAGTGTTTCTCTTCAGTTTCTCTCTCTCACTCAGCTAATGTGACCCCAGTGCTGATAGATAGGGGCAGGGAGGGGGCATCAAGGATGCTATGCAGGACCCCAAAGTCCTTATCAACCAATGACATAATTGGTTGTTAGGACTCCGGCAACTGGAAGGTTGTAATGGTACACAATGATAGCCTTTGGCTTTGTGTAACTAAAAGGAAGACTTGATCCACCTGCTTGCTTGTATACAGTTTTGGGGCAATTTTAAGGTATTTTGCCAAGGCATCCTGTAAGAAACCTGAAGGCCCCCCCAGTTTGCCTAGTCACCCTGGTTGAAAAAAAGCTTGTCTAGCATACAGATGTCAAAGCTGCTTGCGCAGCACATAGCTAACAACTGCATTATAGGTAAATTAGATAATGTATCTTTACCAGGCTTGTGTTTTTTCTGTAATTACATCAATCCCTTATTCATCCAATTTATAATTAGACCTCAGCTGGTATGATAATTTACAAATAGACTTTTGTCATTTACTCAGGCATCCACCAGAGTAAGGCTTTATGGACTCAGTCAACATCTCAATTAGTTGTGACTCCATCGCCACTGTCTGCAAAGCAAACCACTGAGATTTTCATTGCACTAATATGTTATTTTAAGATATTATAGCTGAATCCATGGGCTGAACTATATGAGTAATTGAAAGTGCATGCTGCTAGCAATTTAACTCTTTGTTACAATCACCGAGGTGGTGGTCAGCAAGAAGGTAAATTGCTCATTAGCATAGAAATAAACTCAACCACGTAATTTAGATTTAGGATAAAGATGCTGAGGTCAAATCTGGTTAGTGGAATTTATTGAAAGGCTAGAAACAAACAGCTGACTTAATCAATCTCCAGCCAGACACCTTAAAAAAGGTTACACTTTATTTGAACAAATTTATTTTGCGATTAATGTAATGTAATTAGTGCAATTTGAATAGCAAAAAGCAAGGTCAGATGTCAGAATGAAAACTGTAGAAATTGTTTGGATTTTAAAGTACCACGGATGTTAAAAGCTTCTTCTTTTTTTAGAGTTTCTATTGTGTATAAAGGCTTTAATCTATTAGCAGCATACCTTTTGTGACTATTTTGTTAGAATGGAATGTCTCTCGAAGTAATTGTTCTTAAAAATGAAAGGAAATTCATAAACTTCCATGCTTTTACTTATAAAAAGCATTTTAATTTTAATACGTTTGTCTCAACATGCAAATGTAGGCATTGGACCCTCTTTTGTACTGTAACTGCTTATATCTGGTTGTTCCCTAATGGATAATAATGTTTAGATTTATGGTTTCTTTTTAAACTGTCACTGTTTTAACTGTCAGGGGACAGTAATTACATTCAATAAGAAATTTCCCTGGTGCTGGTGACTTCCGTCTTAATTGAAGTCCGAAGTCCCCCCTCCATCATAAACTAAAAGCACTTAATAAATGGAGGATGGACAGATGGAATGAAAGGTCCGCCCTTCATTCATAAAACAGTATAGTAAAGCTTCAATGAATGGAGGAGGGGGGTGGAAAAGGTGGGCAGAGTTGGCGCTCTTGACAAACACCTATGACAAGTCCAGCAGCTGTATTAACCCCTACAGCACCAGAAGATAACTTCTAGGGGTGTGCTGGAAGAACCATAGGACTTCTGGTTTCAACTAAGAAAGCAGCCACCAGCACAAGGGACACTTCTCATTGAATAGAAGTATGTCCCTTCTGCTGATTTAAAAAAAAAAGCAAAATGTAGGCTTTAAGTGGCAACAAAAGCCCTTATTTTGTTCCAAACCCGAGGCAGTATTTTGTAAATAGATTTAACCTGTTAGCATGATCAACCCATGTATCAACAATTTAAAGTTTATGTATAGCCACTTGGAAGATGTCCCCTTACTTTCAGGTACCAGATGAAATATTTTGTATTTACCCTTTTTCTATCCCTTTAAGTTGGTCTGGACCAGGACAGATAGAGAGGGTAAATCTACCCAGACAGCAATATAAATCTAACAGAGATTCTAACCCTTCCCTACGCATACACTTTATTTAATTACACTACATCTACACAATGGACTATAACTGATGGGTCTAATTTAATAAATTGTCACACAAAATCAATTATTCTGTGACATATGTGACATTGTAGCTATGAACAAGGAGTAAATGATTGCATTGGGTAGGTGCTAGCCACTAGAAAGCAATTATGAAATCATTGGATGGTTCATAATTGTTCACTGCTGTATAATCATAGATAAATTAATACCAACCATACTGCCCGGTACATTCACCCAACATGCACTAGAGCCTTGGTACCTGCAACCTGTGGCCCTTTATTTTGCTGACCACAGTAGTAAGACTTCCATGCTTTCCATTCCTAGATGCCTGAAGGAAAATATTAATTAGACTGTCTTCTTCTAGTAAATGTTTTTTTTTTTTTTTTTTTTTACTTTGTGTCTTTTTTTTGTACTGTCTATTCCTTTTCTCATTGTATGTATATTCTTCTCTTATCTTTTTTGCAATGGGTCTAGCAAAGTGCATTATCATATATGGTAGCATTCCCAATATGGGAGCATTGATTTGTAAAGAGGCTGTAAAGGCAGCAATCTTTAGAAGTCTTCTGTAACATGTCCCCAATCATTTCTATATCAAAAGAGATGGAGGAAATGCTTTTTTTCTTTGGTGGAGACACTGTGGTTGTATATGTCTCTTGGATGATCCAATAAAGTAACTCAGAAGAGCACAGACTGGAATGTGGTTCCTAATAATCTATTTTCATCTTGCAACAAGCAAAGAGAGGCTTTTTGAACCTGAACCCAGGGCCCCAGAAGATCACTCAAAAGTGAAAAGTCTAGAGAGGTGCATCTGGACTGGGATACCGCTAACTATTTCTATAGAATGTCAGCAGTCTCTGACCAACTTCTGTAGCACACCTACAGTATCTGGCAGCTTTCCATAGCGCTGCTTATTCTATGTGTAACTCTTTATATTAAGTGAGATAAAGTGTAAACATGAAATAAAAAAATTAATTGCAGTTTATCAGTCCCTGGATTAGGTGGCTGCTTAGTTTTCAAATTCCATAGATACAGTGGAGAAATGAGCATATCCATGAAGGGCCAGAAAGTGTGTTATATTTTGTAAGATTATCAGGGAAAAATAAAAGAAAGAATGAAAACAAATGCAGACATTACACTGAAGGGCTACTAATCTACTATATAATACATTTTTGTTTTTTTGGCTTAGATTCGCTTTAACAACTACTAGAGTTGAGGATGTGTATCATCCAAGGCATCGGCCTTCCTTGTAGAATGACTGCTAGCACTAACATATTACCAGTTTGGGCTACTAATTTTTAAGTCTGCAACACCATCAAATTTGCAACGAGCAGATGGAGAAAATAGGTTACCACTGAATTGGTTTTATAGCTCTTTTATATATGTGACTTGGGATCTGACGTCTGAGACCCCAAGTTGCATGACATGTGAAATCCCATGTTAGTCAATGAGAGGTGTCCTAGTTTGTACTACTGAAGTTGCTCCGACTTTAGACAATGTTCCTCTACTACTTCAAGACAACTTCTATCCGACTTGTGCCCACAGACTTTAATGGAAATCGCCTACAAATCGGATCATCATCTATATTGATGTGATTTGGATCCGACATTACAGGATGATTACCCAGGCAAAGTCGCATGGCATGAAAGTCACTCATTAAGTTGCATCAAAGTTGCATCAAATCGCCATCAATTCTCCAGGAAGTTGCCTGGCAAAGTTACACCGAAAGTCGGTCAATTTTCAGGTCGCAGTAGTGTGGACCGAGCCTTACAGTTTTTTATTTTCTTTGTTACGGTGCAATGTTGTAAACATTCAGTTGTGCGACCAGAGAAAAAGACTCACATAGCTCACTTGATGGCATACCTGCTCGCAAGTGTAAGATAGCTAGAAAGCTCAAATTCCCAAAGTGACATGTCTATGTAAAGCCCCCTGTGTGTTATAGCAATCCCTTAGCTTTCAGTAAAATGTGAATATGGATTTACTTAGCTCTAGCTATAAAGCTGTAGCATGATGAGCCATGTGAACTGCTGACTCCTAGGTGGGAAGCCCTGGAATTGACATGGTTTAGTCAGTGCCTTATATCAAGTGTATTTTTAATACCCCTCTCTTGCCATTTTACTGAATGACTAGGGATTGAAATAAGAATATTATAGCAGAGATCTACATAAATATAGCACTTTAGGGATTTGAACCAGTGACCTTAGATTTAGAAGACAGATGCGTTGCTGATGGAGCTACAACAGCATCACACATCAACAGAAAGTCATAATACAGCATCTTTACGAAGGAAAGACCTGTCACACACACAAGTGATTCCTTATTTTTTAGTTTTGAATCTCTGTAGTTTCCTTATGATATTCTGGCAGGAAGGAATATATTCATGAAAAAAATTGCTCAACAATTTGTCCAGTGGATGTGCATGTACATTCATTCTGTGTGAATGGTATTAGACTGTTTTCTGTGCTAAATGAATAGTTTTCATTGATTTAAAACAGAAAATTCCACATTTGCCTACTAGATAAAGCTAAGTATGTTAGGAAGTTCCTATTATACTTAACACCATCTAATGGTCGAATGCAGGAGATTCTGTTTTAAATCAATAAAAAGGTATTCATCCAGCACAGGAAATAGCTTAATGACATCTTAATGACATTCTCTCTTGAGAAGAGGAGATTAAGGGAGGATATGATCAACATGTATAAATACATCAGTGGTTCATATAGTGAACTCGGTGTAGAGTTATTCACCCTGAGGTCATCACAGAGGACAAGGGGGCACTCTTTACATCTGGAGGAAAAGAAATTTAATCTCCAAACACAGAAAGGTTTCTTCACAGTAAGAGCTGTGAAAATGTGGAATAGACTCCCTCAAGAGTTGGTTCTGGCCAGCTCAGTGGATTACTTTCCTAGATACATAGAATATAACTGGATACTAACATTTATAGGTAAAGTTGATCCAGGGAATATCCGATTGCCTCTTGAGGGATCAGGAAGGAATTTTTTTCCCTGCAGGAGAAAAGTGGATCATGCTTTGCTGGGTTTTTTTGCCTTCCTCTGGATCAACTGTGGGTATAGGATTATAACTTTTTTTTTTTTATTTAATGGTTGAACTGGATGGACTTTTGTTTTTTTCAGCCAGACTAACTATGTAGCTATGTAAACGTATAGAAAACCCTCAGCGCAATAAACCTCCTACAAAACAAATTGTGCAGCTAGCATATAATGTGTTCCCAAATGTAAACCATAACTCAAAATAAAAAATGCAGCGCAACACTATAAACTCAAATGGTGTTAATAATACAAATGTACATATATGAATAGTGAAACAGAAATGGTGTTTGTGAAAATAGATATGTGCTACACCCAATACCTTCTCAACGCATACACATAAATAACCATAGACTTGCACATAACAGTGCTAAAATGAATACAAATACCAAATAAATTGTACTTAATAGTGAACTGTCCCTTTAAATCTCAAATATCTTCAAGTGTGCTTGTGGGATGACTCCTGATGAAGTCACGTGACGTGACGTAACACGTAGGGTACGCCAATGACGTCAAGTCGCAAACCAAAAGTGCTTGTGCTTGTGCACATTTTGGAAAAGGGATTCCTGTACATTGTTCACAAGACATGCTGTATAGTGAGTTTTTACCCTGCAGGTGGACACTTTTAAATGTGAGTTTACTTTGATTGTTTTAATAAAGTCCGTTTTACTTGGCAATACTACACTATATGGAGCATTTTTTTCCTATGATTGTGGAGCATTCTGGAGAGTTTAAAGTGTTGACGGTGGGAAAAGGGTAGTTTGACCTGGCATTACGGGTCGAACCTGGAGGTGAGCGCAATAGTGTGTTGGAGGTGAATGTACACTAAGGGGTGACACAGGAGCACAGTACACGTGTATGCAGTAGTGAGATTATACTGATCCACTTGGAGTAAAGCATATTTAAAGGGGCGGTTCACCATTATTTGGAGATTTCATTTATGAGACACTTGTTGTTGGTGTAGCTGGACCACAATATATAGGAGACATACCACACAAGCACACATGAAGATATTTGAGATTTAAAGGGACAGTTCACTATTAAGTACAATTTATTTGGATAAGATATTGGGTGTAGCACATATCTATTGTCACAAACACCATTTCTGTTTCACTATTCATATATGCAAGCTTGTATTATTAGCACCATTTGAGTTTATACTGTTGCGTTGCATTTTTTATTTTGATTTATGTAACTTTGAAACTATCTGTTTTTTTGCTACATTCACACAGAACGAATGTACATGCAAATTGCTATGCAACTGTTTATAAATACACCCTAAACAGTGTGTTGTGCTCTCCCTGCTTGCATTTCCGAAACAAGACACTCTATATATTATAGTGCTTGCCCCCCCCTTCCATTTTATTATATTATGGGCATACGGTGCCTCAAAGTTCCTTCCTCTCCAGCGTTCCAGTTCACTGTCACTTACATATGTGTTATGCTGACGTTTCAGAGCCTGATGTGCTGCCACTGCTAGTCTCCAGGTCAGTTAAAGATAGCAGCACAGAAGGGGAGGTGATAGAAATGGAGCCATGTTGTACAAGCTGAGATAACTAAGCCCAGCAGTCACCTGTACTCAAGCCAGTTGGAATACTGTGAAGCATGCTACCTGGTGGCTGAAAATGATAAATAAGAAATATTAATACACTGCTCAAAAAAATTAAAGGAACACTTTTTAATCAGAGTATAGCATCAAGTCAATTAAACTCCTGGGATATTGATCTGGTCAGTTAAGTAACAGAAGGGGTTGTTAACCATTAGCCGCCCGGCCAATAGCCGTTTGGCGGCTTGAAAAGCGCTGCAGCTTTCCGGGTCCACGCCATTTGGCGTGCTCCCGCACATGCGCCGTTTGCGCTATTGCAGAGCGGCGCAGCAGCGGGATCTGTCACCGCCCGTGCACCTCGGACACGGCCGATGACAGATCCGAGTACCGGCTCCCGTTGCCGGTACCATGTGACCTGCCGCGACCAATCACAGCAGGTCACATGACAGTTGTATACAATGGATGGCTTCATTCATGATGCCATCCATTGTATACTAGTGCCTAGCTGTGAATGGTCACAGCTAATCACATGCACATGTCATGTGATTAGCTGTGACCAAATCACAGCTAAGCACAAAAAAAAAAAAAAAAAAAAAAGCTGAATGAATCGATTTCATTCAGCTAAATGCTTGCTTATAGCAAAGTAATTCTTTGCTATAAGCAAATTGTGTAAAAAAAAAAAAAAAAAAAAAATACTGATCACTTCCCCAAAGTAGTACAATGTTACTATGGTAACATTGTACTATTTTGGTCATAGTAAAATATGAAAAAAAATCTTAAAAAAAATAAAAAAAAAATGTAATAAAAAATTAAATATAATAAAAAAATAAAAAAAATTAAAAAAATATATAATTTTTTTTTTTTTCATACTGTCACCAGTCAGTGTCCCTGTTCACCGCCATGCCAGTTATATGATGATGCTGTACTGCACTGGTGACAGTATGTAAAAAAAAAAATAGTGAAAATAATATTTTTCATTTTTTCATTTTCGGAAAAATTATGACAAAAAAATACAACTTCAAAAAACTCGCCATGCCTCTTATGAAGTACGTCCGACTGTCTACTCAGCAAAAAGGGGTCATTTGGGGATATCTGTACTATTCTGACATTCTTGGACCTCAAGAAATTAGATTGGCTGTCAGTACTTCAGGATTGATCAATATTCAGATCTATACCATAGTTTGTGAACTCTATAACTTTCCTACAAACTAAATAATACATCCTAATTTGGGTTATTTTCACCAAAGACATGTAGCAGAATACATCTCGGCCTAAATTTATGAAGAACAATTATTTATTTGTAAACTTTTATAACAGAAACAAAGAAAAATGTGTTTTTTTTTCAAAATTTTTGGTCTTTTTTTGTTAATTTAGCAAAAAATAAAAACCCCAGCGGTGATTAAATACCACCAAAAGAAAGCTCTAGTTGTGTGAAGAAAATGATAAAATTTTAGTTTGGGTACAATGTTGTATGACTGCGCAATTGTCATTCAAAGTGTGAGAGCGCTGAAACCTGAAAAATGGCCTGGGCAGGAAGGTGTAAAATTGCACGGTATTGAAACGGTTAATCAGTTTCAGCTGCTTTGGTGTTAATGAAATTAACTAGATGTACTCCTCCTGGTATATGACTAGGTGTACTAGATGGGCAACAATGAGATCAACCCCAAAGAGGAATGGTTTTGCAGGTGGAAACCACTGGCATTTGTTTCCCTACTCATCTTTTCTGTCTGTTTTTCACTAGTTTTGCATTTGGCTAGAGTTAGTTTCACTACTGGTAGCATGTGGCGATACCTGGACCCTACAGAGGTTGCACAGGCAGTCCAACTCCTCCAGGATGGCACATCAATACGTGCCATTGCCAGAAGGTTTGCTCTGTCTCCCAGTACAGTCTTAAGAGCATGGAAGAGATTCCAGGAGACAGGCAGTTACTCTAGGAGCGCTGGACAGGGCCGTAGAAGGTCCTTAGCCCATCAGCAGGACCAGTATCTGCTTCTTTGTGCAAGGAGGAACAGGATGAGCACTGCCAAAGCCCTATAAAATGACCTCCAGCAGGTCACTGGTCTGAATGTCACTTCCCAAACAATCAGAAACAGAATTCATGAGGGTGGCCTGAGGGCCCGATGTTCTTTAGTAGGCCAATGGCACTTGGACAATGGAAATCCTTGGACCTATTCTCAGACCCTACACTGGTGCAGAGGGTCCTGGGTTCCTCCTGGTGTATGACAATGCCTGGCCTCATGTAGAGAGAGTATACAGGCAGTTCCTGGAGGATGAAGGAATTGATACCATTCAATGGCCCCGACGCTCACCTGACTTAAGTCCAATAGAACACCTCTGGGATATCATGTTTCGGTCCATCTGACTCCGCCAGGTTGCACCTCAGACTGTCCAGGAGCTCAGTGATGCCCTGGTCCAGATCTGGGAGGAAATACACCAGAACACCGTCCGTCGTCTCATTAGGAGCATGCCCAACATTGTCAGGCATGCATACAAGCACGCGGGGGCCGTACAAACTACTGAATACCATTTTGAGTGGCTGCAGTGAAATTTCAGCAAAATGGATTAGCCTGCTGCATAATTTTTCCACTTTAATTTACGGGGTGTCTTTGAATTCAGTCCTATATAGGTTGATCATTTTCATTCCATCAAACAATGGGGGATCCTTATGTTCCTTACACATTAATCAGTCCATATCAATCCTTTAGACCAGGGGTCTCCAAACATTTTAAACAAAGGGACAGTTAAATGTCCTTCAGGCTTTAGGGGGACAGGAGTGAGGCCAGTGGGAGTAGAAAATGTCCCGGCGTCAGTGGAAGTAAACAATGCCCCATTATTAGTTTTACCAGGAGGAATAGTGCCCCACTGTTGGTTTTAGCAGGAGGAATAGTGTGTCATGGTTGGTATCAATGGGAGGAATAGTACCCCATTGATGGTGTCAGAGGAAGGAATAGTACCCCATTAATGGTGTCAATGGGAGGAACGGTGCCTTATCATTGGTGTCAGTTGGAGGAATAGTGTCCCAAGGCCCAAATAGAGGCAAACAAAGGGCTGCACCTGGCCCCCGGGCTGCAGTTTAGAGACCACTGCTTTAGACTGTAAGCTGCACGAGCAAGGCCTCCTATTCCTTCTGTACTGAAACGTATTGTAATTGTACTGTAGGTGCTATATAAATCCTGTTTTATAATAATAATAATAATAATATCAGTATAGATATCCAGCATGATATTTTTCCCCATTGCGATCTGATGTGTTTTCAAAGTGTTCCTTTAATTTTTTTGAGCAGTGTATATAAAATGTATTTAGCAGCTTTCAACATAGACTAATAGATTAAATGAGAAACATTAATTTTATTTAAGTCAAGAAAACAAATTTAAAAAAAAATTATGAATTCCTTTTAGATTGGATCTTCAAGGGCATTTGATCATGTTTTGCTCACATAACAAGACAATGTTATCCTACTAAGACAGCATAGTGTATTTTTTTTACTGGCCTCCAGGTCAGTTGTAAAACATTAGTTAGTTTAGAAAGATGAAGAAAAGATATTTCACCTGCTTGAAGGAAAACAAGCTGAGATGCTGTTTCAAAGTATCTTTCTTTTCTGTGTAATGAAGATTAACAATAAGGTAAAATCGTATAGCAAGGGAATAATCATTTTTTCATTGTGATATGCTGTCTGCTTTATTCATTATAACAAATCACATGTATAGTATTAAAGCAGAGATTGGTCAAGAACAAATCCTGCACATGGTATTTAGCTAATAAATCTAATATATCCAGTTAAATATACCTACCGTATATATTGCAACAGGATAAATTGAAGTATGGAGGTCAAAATAGACATTGGGGTTGGTTTAATAAATGAGTACATTTCAGCTAGCCTATATTTACTTTAAAAAACCCAATCAGATTCAAGGGATTTTTATTCTAAATCACACATATTGTACCTGAAATGGCATGAATGGAATGGGTTATTAAATTGAGGTTATGGTGATGTACACACCGTTTAGGGCAAAGCACTCAGTTTGAGTCCGTCCCTCCTTTACACAACAACACATGTTCAGCACTTGGAGTTTAAAGGGACCCTGTTGTAGGCTATTCATTTCAGCAAAAATCTTTCCACAATATTATTTACATTATATTAATATTTCATATTTAATTCCCCCACTATAATGTACAGCACTGAGCAAACCTTTTGGCACTATATAAATACTGTATAATAATAATAATAATAATAATTTACCTGTAAATGCCCTCCTTTTTTGGTATAGACACCAAAAAAAGAAAAAAACAGACTGCTGATGGGCACAACCATCTTGTATGTGATGTCAGCAGCCCCAGCAGACTCAGAGCTGTCACTTCATCCCTCCAAAAGATAGTCAGGGAGGGGTGAAGATGGTGGTTCAACACAGAAATTAATTAGATACTCCAAGAAGAGGGGAGGACTATGATGTGGAAGGAGGGAGGGAGCTTCAAGAGTAGTCACATACTGTATATAGCAGATTCAAAGGCACATTGCAAGTGAATACAAATATTGCATTCTTCCTACCACTCCATCCCCCACAGCTATCTCTTCCTGTGCCACCATCCCCTCTCCTAGATTGTAAGCTTGAAAGAGCAGAGCCCTCGATCCCCTCATGTTTTGCATTGTATTGGTATTGTTCTGTCACATGTTCTGTCCCCCTTTGTAATGTACAGCGCTGAGCGAACTATCGGCGCTTTATAAATACTGTATAATAATAATAATTGCATGGAATGTAATAAAGTTACAAGTAAGCATTTAAAATACTTGATTGTATGTGCTTTTACTAAAATACTAAAAAAGTTGGTAGGAAAACCTATTTCTTGGCATGAAACTCACTCTGTGTGCCAATGCTGGGCCAAATCAATACTGTCAGATGAGGAATCCACAGCCCCATGTAAACTATGACTCTAGTGATATAGGGATTTCCTTTCACACCTAGAGGCAAAATAGAGCAAACAAGGTGAGCGATAGGAAATGAAACATTCAATGGGCAGGCCATTCACTTACAGGCCTACCACTTACGATATGGCATAGCCCAGAATTTCTTTCTTGTTCTGCGGAGGGTATTTATTTGGATATGCCTTAGATTCTTATTTACTCTAAGGGGACATTTTCTAAAAATTCTGACTAATTATATCAAAGTTATGAAATATGTTAGAATTCTTTAAAAAAAAGCTATACCGAAATGAAAGCTAAAATACAGTATAGGTACGCTGTGTTCCTTTAACCTCAAATTCACCTCCATGTTACTACAGTAATGTAATCGCTGAGTGCTATTGGAGACAAAGGAGGCTGACACACCTGGAAGTGTCATTTCCTAGCAGACTTGTGGGGGCAAATTCCATTTGACTAGAGCAGCAGTTGGCTATTAGACAGATAAGTACTAACACTTTTCTTTTACCAATGTAGATTTTCTGGAGCACTTAAGCTTAGCCACAGGGAAGTTTATATTTCAGTATTGACTGGACTGTATCAGTGAATATAATTGATTTGAAATATTGTTTTAGTATGAATATAGGCCAACTGATTCTCTTTCCCCTGTAGTTGATATCTGTTTGTTGGCATAGCTTACTTCCTTATGTTGTATGCTACAGACCTTGCCACAGGCAACAGAGATATCAAAACAGGCTTGTTGGCAGAATTAGAGCAAACATTTTGCAGTAGATTGCTTAACCACATTCCCAGTATACTGAACCCGTCTGCTAGATAAACAATTGACATTTGATATGTGACATTGGTGAGTTTTTCTTTTCATCTTTTTGAGGAAATGAAAACATGATATTTGAAAGGGGGAGCATCTGAACGACAAAACTGGATCACCATCTCACTGTATAGAAAGGCAACACTCTGCCAATCCGGCATCCCAAGGTGCTGGCTTTATTACCTTAACTCTCTTCCATCTTTCCTCCCCCTTGCCTCCCCCATTTCCATTCTAGTCGTTTCCCCTCGCTCCCTCCCCCCCTTTTTTGTTATATTTTATTTTGGGCTGCTCTGTTTTTGTCCTTCATTTCTTGGTTGCCCTGCACTGGTACCCACCTTTCTTTTGATGAGTCACTCTTTGACATACCCTGACAGTACGGGCTGCACAGTTCCATTCTTCAGCTTGTGCTGAATCTGGATCTACCATCCTTTCCAACACGACTCCTCTGCATATGGACTATTGTAGTCTCATGTGTTTTTTTGTATATCTGGTACCGGCATAGGGGCATTTGTGACCCCCTCCTGCTGTACTTTGTGCAATTTCATTATGTTCTGTACTAGGCTCTTGTAAATTTTGTAAACCTTCAATAAAAATGTATTGTAGCAAAAAGTTAGTACTCATAGAATAAAAGTAAGTGAGCATAGCAAACTCTTATGGCCTACTTAGTTTAACCAACACTTTTCTATGTCAATCACGGGGGGAAATCACGATTAGGGGAAACCGATGCCCTAAGTACAACCCAACAGTGGTGCTCCCCTTGACCCCTCCATTGCTCAATTAAAACTTTAAGGCTTAATAAATGTTGAAAGTCAAATAGAAGCTTCAAAATGTATTTGGGAGATGAAGGCGGACGAGCCCCATAGAAGTCTATGAGGCTGTGCAAGACAGGTCCTCTGGAGCAATGTAAATAAATAAAACAGGCTGCAGCATAACAATCTCGGTAAGAATACATCTGTTGAGGAAAGGGGGGAGGTTGAATCGGTTAGCTCAGGGCAAAAGGGCAAGAAGGAAAAGTGCATTTTAAAACAAAATTCAGACTAATTCTGCGAAAATATCTTAGAATTCTTAGGAATAAAATTACAGATACACCTGAAATAAATTTCAACTATAGCGTAGGTGCACTGTGCTTCTTTAACTTCACGCTCACCACCATATCACAACAGGATGCAGGGGTGATGCTTTTAAGGGTATGATAGATAGAGGGAAAACTCTGTGGTGCCCCCTTCTATCGGTGCCCCAAGCACATGCTTATTTTGTTTAATGGTTAATAAAGCCCTGACCAGCTACATGCAGTTGCAAATCGGGAAGCACAGTTGCTAAATGGTTAACACTTCCACCTGGCAGAACTAGGGTCGTTGGTTCAAATCCCAACCACGGCACCACCTGCCTGGAGTTTGCATGTTCTCCCTGTGCCTGTGTGGGTTTCCTCCAGGTACTCTGGTTTCCTCTCACACTCCAAAGACATGCTGGTAAGTTAATTGGATCCTGTCTAAATTGGCACTAGTATGTGTATGTATGAATATAAGTTAGGGACCTTAGATTGTACGTCCCTTGAGGGTTATGGACTGATGTGAATGTATATATACGTAAAGTGCTGCACAAATTGACAGCGCTATATAAGTACCTGTAATAAATAATATAAAGGTCCATTAAGACCTGTGCATTGCAGTACTGTGCTCCTAAGTGCCTGTTTTAGTGCACAGTGTGTGGTAACACAAATCTGTCATTCTCTTAGAACAGGGGTGGGCAACTGTGGCCCTCCAGCTGTTGGTGAACTACAAGTTCCATCATGCCTCTGCCTTTGGGAGTCATGCTTGTAACTGTCAGTTTTGCAATGCCTCATGGGACTTGTAGTTTTTTACAACAGCTGGAGGGCCATAGTTGCCCACCCCTGTCTTAGAATATTATCCTAAAGCACAACAGTAAGCAAATTGCATGCCTTGTGCCATGGTGCTCAGAGTTACAAAATGGTCAAGTCCATTGTTTCATGTATTAAGGTGCATTGCTATCCCATTGAAAATGAATGGGCTTTCTTCATGCAGTGCACCTTACCCCTTAAGGCGTTGCACTGACACAAGTGTGAATGGTCTGGATTAGGGTCATTACAGTGGATGAGTGAGTTTGCTTTGAACATTAAAAATGAACTAAATAGTGTTTTCAGTTTGTGGGGTTAAGATTTAATTTAAGATATTTAAGTTCTACTTTAAGGTGTTTTTTTATCTGTTAATATTTATGTAATCTTCCTTGATCACCTAAAACTGCTACTACATCATAAAAGAAACCTTTCATAAACTTTACTTTCTGTGCTCAATGTGTAATCCATTTTAAAAAGTACAAATAGTAAGTAAGGCTGGTCATAAACAAAATTCGTGTCGATCATCAAATCGTTCGTTTTTTGCATCATTTAGTGTGCCAGTTGTGACACGTAATTTTCATGCCACAATCAAAAGTGCCAGGTCCAACATGCTGTTTTTTTTTTTATTAAAATAATTGATGGCACCATCGTTTGAGCTATTTTCATTTTTCAATCAACAGAACCTTTGTTTTTCAAGTGGTCTATGACCAGCCTTAGACATTTTAATGTTATTGTAATTGTCTTTCAATCAACTAACACTTTACAAAAAGAACACATATTTTTAATTCTTGATTTTTTTTTTTAAATGATAACAGTGGGTGTAGGATTATAACATTTTTTTTTTTCTTTTAATGGTTGAACTGGATGGACTTTTGTCTTTTTTTCAACTATGTAACAGATATTGTATAATTAACAGCACACAATCCAAATCAAATACTAGGTTGTAAGAAATGAATCAATGTTCTGTATAATATATATTTTGTTGTGCTGTGTTTTATCTATGACATTGTGAATCTGTCATTTGGTCCTCTATCTCACTTACCAAGATGATCTTTTTACAGGACAGGCCAGATTTATAATATCATTGAACTACTCCCTGAACTATTTTCATATTTATTGTAGAAAATAAAATATAGAAATTAAAACCAGCTCAGACGTATAAAATTGGGGACTTGATGGCAGGGAGCAAAATAAAGCTATGTAATCTGGACAAGGAAAGGAAAAGCAATATGAGGAGGAAGAAGCAAAACAGCAGGATAGGAAAAGACTTGTAAAATCTGCTATATGTCATATTGGCTAAGTGCTGAAGTTTAATTATTACCATCCTTTTTCTTTATGGCTAGTCATAACCTTCTACTCTGCGCTGCTTGGAGGGCAGTTTATGTAGAATGAATCAGTCCAATTTATCATTTCAGCATTGGTTTTGTGCATAATTTCTAAAGTGCATGCCAATATAGAAGGAATGGTTAAAATGATGAATGTGGGAGACTATCGTCTGCTTTACAAATTATCTCAGTAGGACTCAAGTTGTTTTTACTTAAGCGCACTCTTTTCCACTATGGAACCTTAGGGTTATTCAGGGTTATTAAAACAAGAAAAAGTGGAATTTATATGTTTATTTTGCCAAGTTATTTTAAAATAATAAGTCATTAAAGGTGACAGTTGTGAGACTAATTTCTTTATTTATGTAGTACCAAAATCAAATTTGTTTTATCAAGTGGATTAGCGCATTATTTCATCCATTTATTTTCTGTGTTTTATTATGCTGCCATTCTGCTTTACTGCTTTTTATACTGAATAATATTGTTCATTTGTTGTCTGTTATGTTTCCATCTGCTTCAGTTCTTAAACTCAATATTGTTGCTAATTTTATTGTTACGAAAATGAATTTCCATACAGAATATTGGATTTAAAATTTATTTCATAAATAACTTTTAACCCTATGTGAGTTTTTGAAAATGGAACTCCAGTCAGAAATATTTTCGTCCCTGTTGTCATGACACCCAAATGAAGACTGGTACCCTGTTGTGTCTTTAGGGCAGGAGTAAAGCCAAATCACTCCAATAGAAACACACAAAAGAATGAAAACATTATTTTAGTAGCAAGGGTCAGAATTTCCAGTATTTTTCTATTTCCATGCTACCCAAACATAGAATAATAGTCATGGATATCACTGAGACTAGTCATTCCTAAATATTGTGATTTAAAACCTACATAGGATCCATGGTTTATAAAATTCAGCCAATGCCTAGCTTGCATTTTAACAGTCATCGAAACTGTGTTAACTGCTTTCCTGATGCCCTATAGTAGAACTACTGCTACAGAGCATCACGGCTGCACAAAATCACGTGATTTGTATTTCCTGGTAGGAGCGCATGCACTGCCCTACTTGCACAATGTCAATCACTGGATCCCAGCCGGAGATTCCCTGCCAGCATCCGGTGATCGCCGTGTAGAACTGGCAGGGTAGAGATCTGTGTGTAAGCAACACAGGTCTCTCTCCTGCCAGCAAGGGCATGCTGCTGTGTATTTCTGTGCGCAGCAGAGAAATACACAGCAGCATGTCTCCCTAGTTAAACACACACAGCACATCATGTAAAACAGCACACAGTACACTGTTAACCCTTTGATCACCCCAGATGTTAACCCCTTCCTGTCCAGTGTCATTAGTACAGCGTCAGTGCTTTTTATTACCACTGATCACTGTATTAGTGGGATTTTATTGGCAGTTCCCACCCAGTGTCAGAATGCTGCAGTCCTGCAGTCCTGATATAAGTCGCTGATTCACACCATTACTAGTGTAAAAAAAATAAAAAAATTTCAGTATATATACTGAACGCTATAACTTTCATGTAAACCAATTAATTTACATGTATTGGGATTTTTTTTTTAGCAGACAAGTAGCAAAATACATTTTGGCCTAAATTCATAAAGAAATTAGATTTTTTATTTTTTTACTGGATATGTTTTATAGCAAAAAGTCAAAAATATTGGGTTTTTTTTTCAAAATTGTCTTTTTTTGTTTATAGCGCAAAAAATAAAAAATGCACAGGCGATCAAATACCACTGAAAGAAAGCTCTATTTGTGGGAAAAAAGGATATAAATTTCATTTATGTACAGCTTTGCATGACCGCGCAACTGTCAGTTAAAGTAACGCAGCGCCATATTGCAAAAAAATGGTCTGGTCCGGAAGGGGGGTAAATCCTCTGGAGGGCAAGTGGTTAATGATGTTTGAGTAGTTAATGATGTTTGAGTAGTTGGGTAGTAGTAAAAAGGGATGAACTGGTGACCTTGACTTTAGGAACCATATGACCAACAGCTGGATAAAGAAGTATAGCCAGTCCCTGTGGTACCAGTTCTGTGCTCTTTGTTCTGCCAGGAGTGAATAGGGCATTGGCTTCCAGTTCATGCAGATACTGCAAGCCATATAACTGGCCATCATCTGGCGCCATCTTAATAGCATCATGGGCCCCTAGACAAAGTAAATCACTGGGGCCCCTACCAGCCTGTCCCAATTTACACACCTGCTCTCAAGAATTAATGTATAAATAGTTGATAGAATTAAACATATATATAAATTAGTACTTTTAATAAAAATCCATTTTAAACAGTAAGAAAACATGCCATAAATCAAAAACTAATCAACACAAAGGGCACAGTATCAGGAGGGCACAATACTGGGATAAGGAGGACACAGTACAGGTTCCAGGACACTGCTTAGGACACAGCCATCCTGGGACAGCTTAGTAAAAAATGTGACTGTCCCAGCTAATCTGGGACGATTGGCAAGTATAATGTAATGCAAACTTATCATGGGGCACCCATGCACCTGAGGCCCTGGCCTCATCCAGCCCAAAGGACTGAGGACATTTTTTGGCATAAAAGAAATACTGTGGGCAACAGCTCAGAATTTAAACTGAGTATTGCAAAAAGCTGTTTTATTTTCTTTTGATGTGCAACTCTTCTTTTTTTTTGGAGTGGATTGCTCTGCTTTAAGACTACAGGACAACCATAATTTAAAAGATAGATGCCATTATTTAAAGTGTAGATGGTCAGCTATAATAACTAATCTCCCTAAAATTGTTTGAGTTGCATATAATAATCCAAAAGTATGTTACAATGGTTTGTTCACATACAATCTTTTCACTAAAGAATTTGTTTCACATTCAAAGACTCTTAGGGGGGAGCACTCAGAATCTGGTACAGCTGTGCATGGTAGTCAATCAGCTTCTAACTTCAGCTTATTCAATTAAGCTTTGACAAAAAAACTGGGAGCTGATTAGTTTCTATGTAGATCTGCACCAGATTTTGCAAGCTCCAGTTTTTTGTAAATCTACTTAGTCCAATTTTCCAAAAAGTAGTCCATGCACGGCCAACCAAACATTCTGTCAATGTCAATGGGAAGACTGTGCATGTAAATTCCTTATCTCTTTCTGTATTTTATGTTAGGATAGATTTTGAGATTTTATCTTATTAATTGGTTGTTTTGACTATTTGTTTTACTTCATTTTTGTAACATGAAAACACCTCTAAGAACAGAAGACATTTTGGTACAAAAGGAAACAATTAACATGCAGTCTGAACTGTTCCAATGCAGGTAGCCTCTTGGCAAATTCACAGCGCGTCTGTTGACTGACGGAATAGGTTGACAGGCTTAACAACAGAGCCTCAGTTGTGCACGACCCTCAATGTAAATTCCATATTTTGTTACTCAATACCATGATAAAATCACCTAAGGGAAATCATACAATCTTCCCGTGATAAAGTACAGGAAGAAGGGGAGCTCACAACATCTGTTTTTAGTAATAACACTGGTATTTTTTCATTTCTAGCACATCAGCAAATATTACAAGCCACGTGTTTTGTTGAAATATTTATATTGCCCAAAAACAATTTCAAGACTTTTTTTTTAACTGACCAAACGGAATCGAAAATGATTGAGGCAAGGTTCACCAGTTTTTTGATTAGCAATCGAGAGACATATACAGTTGAATTCTGTATTCTATGATGTTCATTTCTTTAAGCAGACCTATCTCCAGTATAACAGTTTATAGGTGACCAAGCATGCACCAAGCATAGACAGCTTTATTCGATGTTTACATAACTTTCTTTCACATAAAAAAATTTCTTAAACTATGATTATCTAAAATTATGAATGTAAACATGTCTGTATCACTTATTAATTTTTACATTTTTCCCCCACATTGATATTACAGTGTAAATCCTTCTATATCCATTACTTCTTGTTGGAGAAATGGGGGTGGGCATGGGAAAAGAGGGTATCATTGGGAGATTAGCCAATATGTACCTGGTCAAATAGTTAGTTTGTCAATTCAGGAATCTTTAGTTATTTGATTATGTTATGGTAGTAGTAGTAGGTACTTTTATACACAAAAACTACTTTACTTGTATTATTTTCCCATAAGCATGGGTAAACATGTTATGAGAGTTTATGATGTGTGTGTGTGTGTTTGTGTAATTTTGTTCTGCATGAAGATATCTGTCAACCTTTTCCTGCTTATGCTTCAATAAATGATCCAGGTCTTCTAATTGATTTAATTATAAATTAGTCATTCATTTTTTCAGTTTGCTTGTTTCCTTCTCTGGTGGGCTAGGTGCCCTGTCTTCTACTCATTCTCTTGCACTTTGCTAGGCAAATTTAGTTTTTGGCCCCTTCTGTAGTCAAGGGAGCAGTAATTGTTTGCTTTAGTCTGTTCAGGGTTTGAGAGTTTGACTGAGAGTTTGACTACTTCCCTCTGCTTCTAGAAGAAGTTTCCAGAATATGGGGCTTGGAGAGTCAAATGACCAGTCTGAATATTTATTATGCTCTAGCTAATACCTGGCGGGGAGTGTGAAGAAGGTGGCTGGGAATGTGATAAATAGTTTGAAGCCCTGGAGAGATTGTTCTTTCTTTGTCAGGGAGGGGTCTGAAGTTCCTGAGGCAGCCTGTGGACTGTTTAGCTGTTCTTTTAAGTCTAGGAAAGCTGAGGGCCTGGAGAGATTTTCTAAGGTGCTGGCTTTGGGACTTCCCCAAAAGGGACCAGGTATTGAGAAGGATTGTCTCCCTCACTGGACTGTGTCTGAAGGAAGCTGGAAGGTCTGCAGATGTACTAGGGACTTGTGAGTACAGACCCTATATTGTAATCCCTGGTGACTGCGTGCTTTTGGGATGTAAGTGCCAGAGGTATCTGTGGACAGATCTCATGCAGCCTCAAAATTCTGGCCATCCCCTCATATCCCCAGAAGAACCCATGCATGTGAGCCTAGAGAACAGTGTTTTCTGATTACCGTGCAAGCTTTTTGGAGTATCCCATGCTCTAACCCATCTCCTGTTTAAAGTTCTTCCAGCAAATATTTCTATAAGACATCCCCTAAACTGAGTTATTGGAGCCAGAGTGCATGCACTGGAGCTTGTGGAGATAGGTAGCCTCTATACTGTTTGAGAAGAACCAAATATTACCAGCACCCTGTAGGGGGGTAGTGCTAAACACATTTTCTGCACGTCTGGTCTACTGCAAATAAAACTTGATGTCCTCATCTGCATTCACTAGTTTTGGCCCCCTTCTTCCGCTGCCTGAGACATTTACACCTACCCAAACGTGCAGGTCGTGGAAGGTGAATATAACTAGCCTACCCTGTCAATGACAAACATTCCTTTAGGTTTTCCCAATATATCGGTCTTCTTTCATAATGGCGTGCACTAATATGTGAGTACCTGCATGGAGAATGGAAGTTGAGGGCTAGCCAGTACCCCTTCTCCTCTTGGGCTTCATTTAAATTCTTAAATGTGATAGGCAGGCTTGTTAACTGGTAGTGAGACTCTAAAGGCTGAAATAGGCAGACTAGTCTTTGAATTTTCTTCTCCAAGTTGGTAGGTGTACAGCAGAGTGACCCGGGACCCTAAAACCTGGGGATCTCTGACATGCAAATACTGAATTGACTTGAAATAGGAAAGCTGAGAATTGGCTAGCCCTTTTGTGTCTCGCTTTTGCCTTACTGTAAAGTAGAACTTACACTGGGGGAGGAAAAAGCCACACAAAGAGCCATCAGTAGTGCAGCAGACCTGAAGGAATAAAAATCAGGTCTACTGCCATTCCAGATGCGGCCATGCTGTGTAAACCTTAGGAGTGGATGGACAGTCATATATGGAATTTGTTTTACCTAACAAAGAATTTCATTGTACTAAGCTGTTTGCCTGCAGTCCATATTTTTGTTATTACTTCAGACAGCAAGAGAAAGGCATGGGAAATTGTTTTAATTACCGAAATAGGTGCTGTGTGGTTAAAAATTGGAACAAAGGTTTGTGGTGTGGCTTAACCCCCCCCCCCCCCCCTTTTTTTTTTTAAACTGAGCTATAAAATTGATACCAAAAAATCTTTGCTGATGGTTAAGATAGAAAATAGAAAATAGAGCATAAATATTGAAAATGTAACAGTAAGAGTAATGGTGACCTAAAAATACTCACAAAATCTATCAACCATAGTTAGCTGTTGACAGCTTGATATAACATCCCTTAACTATCGTATGCTACAATTATGGCCAGTGTAGTATTCTATGATATTTTTAGATTTTGTTTGTATATGTATCACCCCTGAAATGATGATGTTGCTATCCTGCCATCATTAAACATTCTGTTTGCTATAAGGATTAGTGACCCCATCTCTTCTGGGTCACAAGATATTAATATAAAATTGAATCAGCTTGGGGTCACATGAAATCCAGAAGCCCTGAACAATATCTCACATTTTATGACCCGAGTCTATTGTCAGAAAATGTATTTCACATGTGAATAACATTTAGTAATAGGAGCTTTCATGCTGTAAAATATCACATCAGAACAAAAGAGATGATAACCTCTACACGGGAAAATCATGCATTATACAGATAACTCTACCATGATGGCATTGTAAAGTAAAGTACAATTGTGTGTGTGCTAGCCTTGTACTCTATTATTATTAAAACATAAATTTGAATTTGAATATCATTTGAATACATGAACAACTCAATGTTATCATCATTGTGCTTATGACAGAATTTGAAGACCACTACAAAAGCCTTGTGTGCATTGTATTCTCTTTTGTGGGTTTGTTTCTATGTATATTGTGTTTTATTTGTTATTCCAGTACTTTAAAAGGAAACCTGTGCTGAGAAAAATATGCATGATGCCATTCCTGAGCTTCTTTAAAAATGCTTGTTGCCAGGCTGCAATACTGATCCAATGGCTTCAGTAAGTAATTGACCTGGACCAATAATGTGGAATAGAAGTTCTGTTTTCACTCTGACACCACTTGTGGCATGCTTGTCCTGGGTCAATGAATAAAGAAGAAATCAGTAGTTTTAGGGGTTAATTTACTAAAACTGGAGAGTGCAAAATCTGGTGCAGCTCTGCATAGAAACCAATCTGTGTCCAGTTTTCTTTTGTCAAAGCTGAAGTTAGAATCTGATTGGTTACTATGTACAGCTGCACCAAAATTTGCACTCTCCAATTTTAGTAAATCAACCCCATAGCGTTTTAGTGAACTCGCAATGCTATTTACCGTGATCCTCAGCACTCAAATTGATTCTTTTTAGATTGCCTCTGGCAAAGACCACAGATGAGCTTACAGGATGCAGCCTTCCTCCCTCAAAACTACACCTTTGCTGAGGAATATGGGATGTGTATAATTACAATCAGGATTCACGTTGTGGTGGAACTCTAAGGAGACAAAGTCAGAGGATAGCCCCTTTTAAGCTCAACACACACATTACAACCTACCAACAAGTACATAGTATGGGGCCTGCCTGATTAGATACAAATTAGTTGGATAGTCCGGGTAGGTCGTCATATTTCATAGTTTTGGTTAATCTAAGGTTGATTATACAAAGATCATATGGTCAGATAGTACATGTATGTTCTCACCAGAACAGGTTTACCTAGTGAAAGATTTCCCATCAATTCTTGTAATTGCAACATTTTCTGAGATTTTCAGAGACAGTGGTCACTTGAATCAAAAGAGAAGGTGACACACAAAGCAATAAAAACCTTACAGAGATTCTAACCTTTCTGTATTTTATATGTAGCTAAAAGAAAGTTCTGGCTTTACATACACTTTAACTGCAAGCCCAAGAACAAGCATTGTTAAGGTAGACTTTGTCTCCTAAATGCATCTAAATGGTATATTTTCATATTAGACCAGAGCTTGCCTTTAAAAAACCTTAAATATGTGAATAATCGTGTGTTTATATGTATACAAAAAGGCTGGTAATGTTTGGTCTAATATTATAATTTCTATTGTTAATAGAAAACCCTTTAAAATTTGTATCCGGTAAAGTTAGGTAGCCCAAAATGTGGCAGCTTAGTAGAATAATAATGATTTACTGCCTGTAAAGCATCTTACCACCTTCTTAAGAAACTCATATGACAGTATTAACAGCATTATGTTAGGTTGGGGACAAGTAAAAATAATGACTTCATTAATGGGCTAAGGTGGGGATGTTGAATAGTTTTCGCAAAAAAAAAAAAAACAGTCATCAATGACATGATCAAGCTTTTCAGGTCACCTCATGCATGATTCATTTGTCTTTTGTCCCAAGGAACATAATTAGAGAACTTGATACTCTTTCCACATGAGCACTATACATGCTTTGCAGCATTTCAATAGGACAGAAGCTGGCTTCGAACAGGCCACTTCTGTGGGATTGCTCATCTCTGTTCTCCATCATTTATTCTTTGGATACCTCCCACTTAGATATGGAACCTCCTGTGGTCATAAATTGGAACCTGATACCTTGCACCTGACTCCATCTGAGACTTTAAATTAGTTACGGGCCAGTAGGATGCAATTCTATATTTCTTTCCTTTTTTTTTTAAACAACAAAACAGGAGCTTTAAGGATCGCCAGGCAATGAAAGACTAATAAAAAGTCCAGAAATTCATTGAAGGATTTATTCTATTTGTTTCTTGTGATTCTTTTTGGCTAGCACTAGAAAATATACTTCATGCCTTTGGTAAATTATAAAAAGTGCAACTAGCCATACTAAAGAACCACTAAAGCTATATTTTCTTACACAATGACATTATTACAAATATATACAGATATATATTCACCAGTTCCTAAATTTTAAAGCAAACATGCAATTAGGAGTAAGTCACACCTAGTTTACCTAAATGTGGCTTCTACATGCCCATTAAAGCCAAGTGTATAATTCAAATTCTGACTTGCAAAGAAGTTAAAACCTCTGGTTATGTGGATCCATCTCTTTAGGCCTGTAAAGCATGTACATTGCATTATGATGTTCATTTGGTGTGTGCCATAATGATTATAGCATGAGGTTGGCATTAAGGATGACCAGGGACACTGGAGATACTTACAGAAAAAAGCAAGATAAGTATTTTGTGATATTTGCTATTAGAACTTTAAAATAGTAAAGTAACCAGTAAGGATTGAGTTAGTTTAGCCTCCGCAGCAGGGAGGGGGGGTCAATCTTGGTCCATTCCTCACCTCCTGAGCCAGCAGGGAGAGGGTTTAAAAGGTCTGATGGACTGATAAGAATTGAGCTTTGTGGAACATAGCACCATGCAGCAAATATAGAGCTGTGCCCTTATTTTTATTAGTAAAAAATTGCAAATAATCAATAAAAAGGCTTTGTATTCTGAGCTAATCAAATATGGTTTCCCAAAGGAAAAGGTGGCTAAGAGGAACTTCTGAGAGATCTGAGAAGGAAAACTGATTCTACAAATTATTTTATTCTATTTTGTAACAATTTTAAATGTATGGTTGCCTGTGCACCTCTCAGTTCCAGCATTCATGCAGTGCACAATTATTATAAATTATTATTTATAATTTTTTATGCCAAAATTTTAAGAAACTGCTACATTTAGAGGGTGAACCCTTATTTTTAACGGCATAGTGCATTTTTTGAATGTTTAAAAACAAAGCTCAATAATACTTTCAAGTAAGCTGTGTTTTACAGTATAGTTGGCCAAAATACTGTATATTAGATTTTAAAGACGAGAATCTTTAAAGTCTCTTAGGCAAACAATAGGATATTATATAACACATTAAAGTTTGGTTCAGATCAGCCAAACATACACTGCAATGAATATTTAAACATGAAATCCTCTAACAAACAGCATCCAATTTTTCAAATAGTTTACAATAATAACTGAGCTGGCAGTGCAGCTTATAATATAATTGGCTTCATGTTATGTTGAATTTCAAGAAAATCATGTTTGTATTAAAATAACTATTTTTATCGTCTCATGACCTTGCCAAGTCAAAAGAAAAACAAAATATTATAAGAGGGTACGGTAGAAGTAATAGTTGAGGGCACTAAAACCCTATGTAATTCAATACTTTTATAGGCCTATGTGAGTATCCATAATTAATAGATATATTATAGTCTCAGGTTATGCATTGCTAGGGGCTGGGAGGTGCTGAGAAAATGTTGGTAGGTTCTTATGTTCAACATTCCTAACATTTTTCATTAGTTAGTTATATATAAAACATCATTGAATGCCTAGATGTCTAGGGTGGAGAAAATAAAATTAGAGATATAAAAATAAACTGGTGATAAAAAGGCATAAAACAGAAAGCTATAACTCCGAAAATTAAAATATATTGAACATCAGTGGATGTCTTTGTCTAGGGTGGAGAAAAAATTATAGATATAAAATAAACTGGTGATAAAAAGGAATAGCACAAAAAGCTTTGAATTGGAATTTTTAGCATGATTAGATTTACCCTTTAGAATTGTCTGTTTATTTTCCATCGTTAGCTGATTTATTGTGTTTAATCCTGAGCAAATGTTTCAATTTATGCCCTGTACTAGACTCCAATATGTGTACTGTAGCTTCACATGGTTTACATGTCCTGCCCGGCCGCTTTACTCATTCACAGTATTCTGTGAATGAGAACACCACAAGTTCCAACAGCCTTTGCAGCTGTCAGCTTGCAGTTCTCAATGAACTGCAATCCGCTGACCACTGGTGAATTGCTAGAGTGCTAGAGAGGCTCCAGAAACAAAAAATAATAAATGCACATTTTTTTAACTGCACAAAAATGGGTATTTATTTTTTTTTTTAAAAGGTGAACTTATCGTTTAAGTGGATAATATTGCAGTTTCCAATCCTTAGATATAATGGTTGCATTAGTTTTTCCTTGTTTGGGCTAAGAACATTCTCAGCATCTGCAGAAAATACATGCTTATTTTACCAGATATTCAATGCACTTTCTGTGACCTGAACTGGAAGCATAGAGTAGTTGTATCTTTCTTCTGCAAACTACAAATTTCCCTATCCCCCATGTAATGGAAATGAACAAAGGCTAATGAAGTTGTGGTCCAGCCTGCGTGTCAACCCTGACTCTCTCCATAGATACAGTGGTCAAGTATTCCCCACTGCACTCATTATATTTAACTTTCTCCTTTCATCACTTTAATGTATCTGCTTATTTCTATGAGCACCTATTACAGGTTGTATAGCCTCAGCATGCAGCCCTTATATCCAACTCCCTCCTGCGTCTTTGTTGGTGAGGGTGCTGCTTTCCGTTGTTGGACACGGACTGAGATCTTGCTTTCTTAACCTGCATTAAGGAAGACAGTATAGTGCTAACATTGTAATTAGCCATCAGAGCTTTCCCTCTAAATGAATTCCACATTACAGTTCACATGCAGAACCTGGCACCCTGGTGTTGAATCTCAGTAGTATGACTCAAACAAGGCTTAGTGATGCTTTCCCCCTTCCCCCAGGCATCTTGGGTGCTTCTTCTGCCTGCCTTTTAGCCCAATACTTTCTGGAAGCATGTAAAAGGGTACGATACTGCATAGCAATTCTCCCAGTGAAAGTGAATGTACATTCTTTCTGAGTAAATGGGACAAAACAAATGTTGATAAGCTATATCCTGTGCTTTTTGAATGCTTTTTGATTGATTTAAAATGGAAAACACTTTTATTCACTAGAAAGGAATCTAGGCAGAATGCAGTATTTTCCAGTTAAAAAAAAAATGTTCAATTGCTACAGGATATAGCCTAATAACATTTGTTTTTACCCCATTCGCACATTATGAATGTACATGCATAAACACAATATATTTATAAATACACCCCTTAGTGTAGGGAAGAGACGATATACTGTATACATATATACATATACACTATATTGCCAAAAGTATTGAGATGCCTGCCTTTGCACGCACATGAACTTTAATGGCATCCCAGTCTTAGTCTGTAGGGTTCAATATTGAGTTGGCCTACCCTTTGCAGCTATAACAGCTTCAACTCTTCTGGGAAGGCTGCTCACAAGGTTTTGGGAGTGTGTCAATGGGAATGTTTGACCATTCCTTCAGAAGCACATTTGTGAGGTCAGGCACTGATGACGGACAAGAAGGCCTAGCTAGCAGTCTCTGTTCTAATTCATCCCAAAGGTGTTCTGTTGGGTTGAGGTGAGGGCTCACATGTGCAGGCCATTCAAGTTCCTCCACCCCAAACTCGCTCGTCCATGTCTTTATGGACCTTGCTTTGTGCACTGATGTGTAGTCATGTTGGAACAGGAAGAGGCCATCCCCAAACTGTTCCCACAAAGTTGGGAGCATGAAATTGTCCAAAATGTCTTGGTATGCTGATGCCTTAAGAGTTCCCTTCACGGCAACTAAGGAGCCAAGCCTAACCCCTGAAAAACAACTCCACACCATAATCCCCCCTCCACCAAACTTTACAATTGGCACAATGCAGTCAGGTTCTGCAGCCAGTTCTCCTGGTAACTGCCAAACCCAGAAATGGCCATTGGATTGCCAAAACAGAGAAGCATGATTTGTCACTCCAGAGAACACATTTCCACTGCTTCAGAGTCCAGTGGTGGCGTGCTTTACACCACTACATCTGACGCTTTGCAATGTCACTTGGTGATGTAAGGCTTGCATGCAGCTTCTCGGCCATGGAAACCCATTCCATGAAGCTCTCTAAGCACTGTTGTTATGCTAATCTGAAGGTCCCACATGGTTTGGAGGTCTTTAACTATTGACTCTGCAGACAGTTGGTGACTTCATACACTTCCTGCACCTTCATACCTCAGATCAGCTCCAATTCCTGCAACTTTAGACCTCAGATCACCCCTAGTTCCTGTACCTTCAGACCTCAGTTCAGCCCCAATTTCCTCCTTTAGACTCAGATCACCTAAATTCTTGCACCTTAAGACATCAGTTAATCCCCAATTCCTGCACCCAAAGACTCATATCAGCCCTGATTCCTGCACCTCAGATCTCAGATCAGCCCAATTCATGTAAATTTAAACTTCAGATCAGCCCCTATTCCTGCACATTCAAACCTTTGATCAACACCAATTTCTGCATCTTTAGACCTCAGATCAGCCTTCTGTACCTTACGGCCTCAGATCATTCTCAATTCTTGCATCTTTAGGCTTAGATCAGCCTCAATTCCTGCACATTAAAAAAAATCAGTCCAGCTACAAGGCATACAAGTTCAGACCTCAAATCAGCCCCAACTCCAGCACCTTCAGATCTAAGATCATCTCCAATGCATGCACCTTCAGACCTCAGATCAGCCAGAAGCCTGTAAATATTATTCTACTTCTGACCAGATAGATTTTGGAAACCACCAACAGCTACTCGTCTCCTCTTGATCATAGCTGTGCTTCCAAAGTTCTGCTCTGTGGTTCCTAACCTTCTACATCTGCCCAGCAGCTTCCTGGTTGCCACAGTGACAACCTACAGAGTGCCTGGACAATCCTTAGCCAGAGCCACCAGTATAGGATACTGCTACACTGACAGGAAAAAGTGTCCTCAGTGCAGAAGGGGTGGTGGGTGCCATTTGAAAAGGCATTGCATGCTAGATTGGGCACTTGTGGCAGGGGTATCACTTGAATGACAGCTCTGAGTCTGTTAATGCTGCTGGCATCACATCCAAGATGGCTTCACCCAGCAGAAGTCTCAGGACTTTTGGATGTCTTCACAAGGAAGGCTTTTGCAGGTGAATACCATGTAAAAAAATATGTTGAATGTGCATACAATCAAGATTGAATGAATGGTCTGCCAACAGGGTCTCTTTAAAGGATCTAACCTGTTTTAAAACAGCTTTAAAAAAAATACAGTTTGAAGAAATATCACATGGAAATTATAAGTGGCATGGCATAAAAATAATCTGATGGGATGTGTAGCAAAAGAAAACGTGAGGTATCACATAATTTTGTAGACATTTCTGCCATAGTGTTTTCAAATTTATAGAGAATTATATTACTCTTATCTAATCTTTTTTTCCTTATGTAATGTTTTAGTGGAGATATTTTAGGCATAGTGTGTACTGACACAAAAATGTGATGGAGAGGAGATTGCTGAATAGTTATGATGAAATCCTGTACTACGACAAAGCCTCTGTCATCATGACTCAGATAACAGGTACAATTATATCAGGCTAACTCCATTCATCTGGTACATATACAGAAGAAGGGGGCTGTTCTTATAAGCAATTGTAGACTTTTGAATGCTTTGACATCAGAGATTATACAAGTGGATGATGAAGAATGAGATAAGTATGCATTTCCCACATCCCTCTGTTTATACTGTCATTCCAATTCATTGGTGGCTAGAAAAGAGCATAATAAGGTTTTACAGGAAATTATTCTGTCAAAATAGACAGAACAACTTAGAACAACCAACACTTATATGCTGCCCATAGCCTCTACCCCAAATCGTGTATCACCGGTCTTTATATTGGTGCAGAGACACAATTTTGTGCTACTAAACTAAAACCCAATGCAATAGATTAAAATGCAATATATTTCAGCTTTCAGTCCATATTTGTGGTGGCTGCTTTTTTAAGGCATAGACCATTTTCAGCAAATAAAGAAAATATCTATTAACCTTACAAGAAAACGAGTGTCCTTCTTGCGTCCTGTGAGCTGTAACAAAGAATACTTTTCTTCCTAGCTATCATCTGTAATTACTACCAATTACTCTGCCCTCCATGTAATAGATAGATAGTAACAGATAGGGACATGTTTAGAGCCCATATCATAAGAGCAGCTTAGGTTGACATTGACAACCATGGTTCACCCCATAGATACAGTGGAGGATTAACATAGCCACCCAGTGATAGGAAGTGTGTAATTTGTAGGCTTACCAGATGAAAATAAAGCAAAAAGAAGCTTGAAAAAAAGTGAATGCATCCACCAGAGCAAGGACTAGCAATCTGCAATATATTAAATTTTTGGTTTTAGGTTTAGATACACTTTAAATCTTAGGGCTCATTCACACTGTGTATTTAGGGGAATATAAGACACAAATTAGTGCAGTTCTGTATTCATCAACTCAAAATTCAATTATTTTGTTATGCAAGCAGTTAAAGTAACTGAATTTGACTTGATATCAGCCTCTTCTAGTCTCCGTACAGCAGCTGGGAAAATGAGAATAAATGCAAGAAGCCAGTAAGTCGTGCTGTAGTGCTCATCAGCAAACAAGGAACATGGATAGAGCAGAGTGGCATGAGATGGGGTGATCACTGTGCTGTTTTTCTTTCCCTGTCCAGTCACAGGCTGGAGGTGGGTACATGACAGGCTGGACTTAGAACAGGTGGGTTAAATGATATTGGCTGTCATTCCACCCAGAAGACTGAGGACATCTAGGGGTGGGAAAAATGCACTGTGGGGACAGCACAGATTAAAGGTAAATAATACAGAAAAGGCTGCTTTATTACGGTATCTTTTAATGGGCTATTCACTTTTGTTTAATTGGAGTTCTGCTTTTATAAAATTCCAATGACTGTGCAGTAGGTTGACCCGTGCATAACAATGCTTGTTAGGTAATGATTGGTAAATTTGTGCAATAGTCACTTCAATCATGCATTCATTCAAAAAATACATTATTTCCCTTGAACATGATTGCATATTCAAAATGATTACAATTTCACAGTATTCACTAAACTATCTGAACACACACTTTTTCAAAGTGAACAGCCTCTACCCCTTTAGTAAATCAACTCAATGCTGTGGCACTTTTCAGCAAATTTAATACAAAAAAGTGGGCCTGCCAGGCTAGGAATAAATCCTTATTCAATGCTATCCAAAAAGCTAAAGTTGCCTATTTTGTTATGCCAAATATTTAATGATGTAATCAATCTTATGAAATAAAGTAGCATTTCTCAGCTCTGGTCCTTAAGTTCCCCCAATAGGTCACATTTTCAGGTTTTTCTTTGACTTGCACAGGGGATTTAATCAGTATCTCTAGCACGGTAATTACTCCAGCTGTGTTTTCTGTTTGAAATCCCGAAAACATGATCTTTTTCTAGGGTTGCTTGAACACTGGAGTTGAGAAATGCTGAAAAACGGCAATATGATAATTGTAGTTCCTCTTAGCAACCAGCCATCAATAATCTCTCTTAACTCTTCCCAATGCATTTAACTGAAAAACTATAACAGTGGATATACTGTGACTGTATGGATTAGTGCACTATTCCATATAATGATGTGTATATAAGGTGTTATTAAATATAGGCCTTATTTATAAAAGGCACATTACAAAGATGAAGATGGTAAAAGGTAATTGTGTTGTGCTGCCATTGGACGCCCTCCATTTCATTACATTACAACTGAAGTACTGTGCATTTTTTAACACTGCAGGATACATGGAAGATCCCTCTGTCTATTTTACTGGTTCAGACATGCTCAACTATGACAAGCTGGGTTGGAATCATGGTGACCACATAAAAGTACACTTATTTTCACATGAAACGTTGTGGTTTTTCTGAAATGGTCAAGGGAATTATAGATATAAATAGTGCTTAGTGAAGCTTTTCAAATAGGTATTAAAAAGACACACATTTGCAGTATATGTAAAGCCAATAAGTAAAACCTCATATAATCTTTAACATATTAATATTC
The DNA here is from genome assembly GCF_062004578.1 of Staurois parvus. Classification (NCBI taxonomy): domain Eukaryota; kingdom Metazoa; phylum Chordata; class Amphibia; order Anura; family Ranidae; genus Staurois; species Staurois parvus. Next base: position 17,027,052 of record NW_028317941.1, on the reverse strand, counting down.
AATATCTTAAATCTACAGTTTTCTGTAGTCATTCTAGTGATCTTCCTCGTTCAGGCATCTCTTTTTATAAGGTGACAACTGTCCATCCCTTATCTACAGTTCTTACAGTTGCTTTCCAGTGTAGTCACCCTGTCATGTTCACTTCTTTTGGAGACTATAAATGCTCATGCTGGGCACATATGGTCCAGGTATGGTGATGCTGTGAGACTAGTTTCTCATCAGGTCCACCTCCCCTGTGATTAACAGTGAATAGCAGCGGGTGAATTCCATAACTGCTAGATGCTATGTAATTGAATGTAACTGCTGTCAAACACAATAGAGGTGGACCTGATGGGGAACTAGTCTCTCAGCATCTCCATAAGGCTCCATTCACTGTAAACGTTCAGCTCAATGTCATTGGTTGCTAGAATGCTGGTGGCCTGTGTCCTAGCAACCATTGAAACTATGTGGCCAGTGACCAACAGTGTCTTAGCAATCAGTGACAGGTGCTTGGGGTTGGCGGCGGATGTGGCCTGCCTTTGTATGCCAACTTAGACGTGAACTTTATTACACCCAGTTTTGCTGTCTTCAAATTGGTGGCTGATTCATTTTAATTTGTCACATCCATAGGGACACCTTGTGAAAGTGGCATAAATACGAACTACCCGAATCTGTTGCACATGTCAGAACTGTTAAAAGAACTATAGCAAGGCTTTCATGTATTAGATGCAGGACTTTCCTGTTGCGCCAATAGTTTTTATGTCCTTTAAACATTCAATCAGATGCAGATATTTAAACATTTCCTGAACATCAAAATATTAAAGGTGATCTTAGAGAAAATAATACTCCTTTAAAGAAAGATAAAGCTAGCACTTTCATGCCATGCCTGAAAAACCTAAATGAATTGCTACCAACTGTCTTAAATTGCATTTACTTAGCATTTTCCCTAACCCTATCATTAAATATTTTACAGGCTGTATGTGAAAACACTAGGGCAATTCCTATGTATTAAAGTGGACCTTTCCTTTCCTGCAGCATGTAATTTTACAATAATCTTCTTCCTTGGATCAGCTGACAGCTTCCCATGCTTTTCCAACACCATTTTTATGCTGATGACACACAAATCTCTCTCTACTCCTCAGCTCACCACATCAGTTTCCGCATGTATCACTAATTTACTAACAGACATATCAGACTGGATGTCACACCACTTCCTAAAACTCAATCTATCCAAAACTGAGCTCATAATATTTCCTCCCGCACATGCCTCTTCCCCTGATTTCTCGGTCAGGATCAATAGCACCACTATCAACCCATCCCCGCAAGCCAGGCTGCTAGGGGTAACCCTAAATTCTGAACTATCCTTTCAGACCACATCCAATCCCTGTCCAAATCATGCCACCTCAACCTCCGCAACATCTCCAGAATACACCCCCTTTTACCCAATGATACCACAGAGCTTCTAATTGATAATTAAGAATCTGCTTGCGCTCCTATGTAAAATACAATTGGTAAACGTGTGAAGCTGCTAACATCTGATCCAATACCCCAAGATCAAAACAATGCAGAAGAAATACAAATGATGTAGCGCTAAAACACCCAGTAAAAGCGTCAGTGCCTTAGGACATGCAGCATGATGTTAAAATCCTATATGAACATAATACATATATGTGCGTGATGATACTGACAAAATGGAAAACAGATGTGTAACCCCTACACACAGTGCACATATATGAATATAAAGTCCAGTGATCCTGTATCAATATTTGCACTCAAACAGAGTCCTTGGACTGTATGTGGGCCCGCACACCACCACGTGCAATCCGAAATCAGCTGAAGTGGCCTCTCACCTCCTCCCTGCGACCCTGCAGGGCCACAGAGCTTTATCAGATCCCCACTGAGTCAAGGTATGCTTCTTCTTGAGTGGATGGTTGGTATATCCCCAGTATACAGCTTCCACCTCTCCTGTGGTATCCTCCGAGGTGAGCTGAGCAGCCACTGTGTGTAGGGGTTACACATCTGTTTTCCATTTTGTCAGTATCATCACGCACATATATGTATTATGTTCATATAGGATTTTAACATCATGCTGCATGTCCTAAGGCACTGACGCTTTTACTGGGTGTTTTAGCGCTACATCATTTGTATTTCTACCACAGAGCTTCTAATTCACTCATTGGTTATCTCTCGCCTCGAATACTGCAACTTCCTCCTCATTGGCTTACCTTTACATAGGCTATCCCCCCTCCAGTCCATCAGGAATACTGCTGCCAGACTCATCCACCTTACCAACCATTAAGTGTCTGCTACCCCTCTCTGCCAGTCCCTCCACTGGCTTCCACTCGCACAACGAATACAATTCAAAATACTGACAACAACTTACAAAGCCATCCACAACTATGCCCCCAGCTACATCACCAACCTGGTCTCAAAATATCAACCAAACTGCTCTCTTCGATCTTCCCAAGACCTTCTGCTCTCTAGTTCCCTTGTCACCTCCTCCCATGCTCACCTCCAGGACTTCTCCCGAGCTTCTCCCATCCTATGGAACTCCCTAACCCAATCTGTCCGACTATCTCCTAATCTATCCACCTTTAGACAATCCCTGAAAACCCTTCTCTTTAAAGAAGCCAATCCTGCTTATAATTAGTAAACTGCCTTTTATTTCCTCCATCAGCTCATCCCCCACAGCTATTACCTTTTGTATCACTCAACCCTTCCTCCTAGATTGTAAGCTCTAACGAACAGGACCCTCTGTTTACTCTTGTACCAAATTGTATTGTAACTGTAATGTCTACCTTCATCTTGCAAAGTGCTGTGCAAACTGTTGGCGCTATATAAATCCTGTATAATAATAATAATAATCTGCTCTATCAGTTACTGCAAATGCATTCATTCTTTCCTTGTAATGAGCAGTCCAAACAGACTAAACAGAAAAGGGACTGTTATTAAAACTTTTTCTGCTGACCAAAAGTGAGCAGCTATATATTCATCAATATTTGTGAACACCCCCTGACCATTGACATATACACAGGGCAGTAAGACATGACTGTCACAGGAAAGGCCGTAGTATATCTGGTGTGTGATTGAGAGGCTAGCTTTACCTTCTTTTGGCTGTGCAATAGACAAGATGGCAGCACCTAAGGGTACATTCACACTAGGTGAGCGTAGTCCCAACATGTAGACAAGGCAATTTGCTATGCTGACAATTAAGTCAGTTCACACCACAGGGAGAAACTCTGCCATCTTTGGTTTCTCATATTCTCCAGACATGAGGACCACCTCAAGAAATATGGAATGTCCAACCTTTCAAAGATTTTACTGTCATAGAAATATATTGAATAGTTCTTTACAACACAAATTTCACCTCCGCTCCTCCAAACCCAACATATATTGAAGATTGTAAGCTCCAAGGAGAAGGGTATTGAACTGTATTGTTGTACTGACCAAACTGTTGGCGCTATATAAATCCTGTATAATAATAATATTCAGCACAGGGCAAGGATGTGGAACCCTACACCCAAAGGGTTCTCTTCCTAAGGCTACAGGCTTACATATTAGTATTCCAGGGGTAGCCTATTCCCATTACCCACTGCCCAATGCTCTACCAGCTCAAGATTATACAGGAAAGACTAGCTCCACCCAGTATATCTGCACAGGGGAGGTATTTCCCTAATAGGGGTATTAGGTCTGTTTACATGCAGTATGTTTTTCCCTGCAGCATGTTACAACACAGTACACTGTATTGCAACGCCGTTGTGGTGAGTAGAAATGAATGAAATGTTGCAGTGCAATGCACTATTTTAAGAGCATTGACACTGCTCCCTACATGGTGCACACCAGTGGCTGCTTTCTAATGCAGCTGATGGTGTGAATAAGCCTCAAGCATATTTGGGTATCTAGGTAAAGACTGTTGCACATTGACCATGCGCTGGTTAGTTGTTTATTAGCAGAAAAGTTCACCTTTTAGGGCTCTTTCACATGGGCGGTCAATGGGGGACAGTAAAAACAGGTGGCTGCCCCATGGATTTATTGCTGACTGGCAGCCTACCCATATTTTAAAATGACAACATGACAGTTCTTTACATATGCCACAATGCTTTGCTTCATGAGTGTGGCATTTTTTTTAACTCACCTATGGAGATGAATGGGGCCACTCTGCAATGGTTCGACAGTTGTGGTGCAGTCCCGTAATGGAAAACTGACATGCAACAATTAAAAAAAGTAAGTAACAAAAAAAAGAGGTGTTAGATCGCTTTTCAGAGGAGTGTAAACTTGCCATCTGTCTGAAAGAATCCTTACAGCAGTTTCTGGCAAAGGATTGTTTTAACATCATATGGCAGCATTTAAAAAAAAAAAAAGTCTCTCATCATTGTTGTGTGCTAGATTGTTGGTTCCAATCCCTTGCATTCTACAACATTTATAATACAAATCCAGCCAGGATTGATGTGGAGCTGTAAATGCCCATTGATATTCTGCTCAGTAAATAATCACATTGTCAGATTCATATTCTTTTTTGTTTCGTATTTGGGAACACCTGTAGAAACCATTTTCAAGCAATTTCTTATTTCATGGGATTTTTGCGCAGAGTAAAAAAAAAACTCCCCCTGATGAGAGAATTCTTTATTCTTTTTAAAGTAGTGGAAAATGTGATTTCTTTGAGGAATTTCTAATGAAAAGGAAAATAGTGAGACGTTATAATCAGCCGCGTTGTGCATGCCATGACATATTGTGCTTATGTGTAACTGCTGGGAAGAAAAATGCAGCCTGTTTATCAAATTGAAGGATCATATTAAGTCCCATAGTTACTGTACCCAACAGACATAAGGGGAATGCCAAGAGGAATGCGTTTAAAACATTGCTGTGAGCGGTGGCGGAATACCAACTACATTTTCAAAGGTTTTGGAAGAGGGGGACACTGTAGTGAAGTATACACAGGATTTGGACACCTTTGTAAAGTATTCCACATTCCGACCAATAAAATATATTTTCCACACTTACAGACAGAGTCATAGTGGTAGAAAGCCAAGTAAATACTGGCATATTGTGACTTGATAATAAAGTTTTGTCAAAGGAAAGAAAGTTTGTATCGGCTCCATTATATTAGGAATAACAATTACATCAGATGTGTAGGAAAATAAAAGGGGTTTAATAAATGGAGTGTTTAATTGTAGGCATAACCGTGCTGGTAATCGGACAAAGTTACTGTCTGAAAGTTTCAAGATCTTAGCCTTCTCCCGCCAGTGTAGTGCATATATGCGGTAGCAGGATTTGTGGACTTAAAGTATACCTAAAGGCAAAACATTTATTTTAGTTTCAGATAGAGTAGACTGGAATCCTTGTCAGGTTTTATCACTTTCTGTGTTCCTGTGAAGGAGATTCATCATTTCTATTTGTCCTGTTTATCATTATCATTGAAAGTGAAAGTAAAAGAAAATCCCAAATTTTGGGTTGTCCCCAGAAAAGCAATAGAGGGAAAATCTTCCAATTGGGACTAGTTCTGGTGACCTGGGGGTCCCCAAGGGATTCCCTTAATTTTCAGGGATTTCCTCTCACTTCCTGTTTAGTTATGGGACGGGAATTGAGGGGAAATCTCTGCAATGGGACACAGATGGTGAAAAAAACTTGACAGAGGTTATAACCTTCCCTTACTCTATCCAAAATTAAAAAAGTGTTGTCAAGAGTTCTACTTTAAAGTGAAGTGACTAGCCTCAGGTGATACATAGAAATGAAACAAATCCTTCTATAAAAGTTTTAAAGATCTAGCTGCAGTCTCCTCTTCTCTACACCCATTCAAATTGCTTATCTGAGAGTTCAGAAAAAGGGGGCAAAGAGCTGAAGTTACACTCTGCAGAGCTCAGTGAGGAGAGCTCTGAGAGCTGATTGGAAGGAAGAGACACCCCCTCCCCCCTTCCACACAGCTCACAGGAATAGAGCTGAGGCTGTCAATCTGCAGGAGGTCCCTCCCCTGTCACCATTTTTCTCTTGGTGTCAGAAATTTTTTTTTAGAAGTGTTTCATGCTGATAGCAGAGGAATGAAGCAGCAGACAGAATTGACATTTAGTGGTTTTAATTGAGACAAGTACACACTATAGAGGGATATTCTTTGTTCATATATCATGTCTGAGGTATGCAACCAATTTAAATGCCCAGCAGCTAAAACACGTAAACACTTTCTGTGTATAGGACATTGCAGCTCCTGATGGATCTTTAGTAAAGATGATTTTAAGAGCATAGGACACAGTGTTGCTGACCTTCTTGTTTGGATGCTTTATTGACATCTTCCATTCTTTCTGTCCAGAAACCAGCAGGATGGGCTTCTAATCATGTGATCCCTGTTACAACCAATCAAAGCTATCACATGATGGGGAAGCCACCTCCACCTCCTAGCGTTAGTACGCACTTAAAGGGCTTCCAGGTGGCGGCATATGGGTAAGCAAATTGAAAGTGGAATGTAAGCTATATATAGTATAAATTCTAACCTCCCATAGTACAGGTCATATGGTCTCTGCCGAAGGGCAGGGCAGACGAAGCCACTTGTCTGCTACTACATAAAACTAGACATGTGCACCCAAGAAATTTTAGTTTAGTTTTGGATTCATTCGTTAATTGGTACTTTATATTTTTTATGTTGGACCAATTTGTGTTTGGAATTCGTTTGGTATCTTTGGCATTTGTTTCATGTATTCACTGGTCTGGGTAGATTCAAACAATTGAGCCATTTTTTTTATAAGATTACTATATATTAGTTTTCGGTTTTGATATTTTGGGTGGATTCGTTATTCATATATGGAAACTATTCAATATTTTTGGACACAACAGAATAAATATCAAAATTCTGCAGCCCCAATTTTTTCAAACCTAAGAATTGCATTAAACTGTGGAACTGAACTGGTTGACTGTGATAATTACAAATTCAATGTAAATCACAACTTTACTTAAATCTAAATTATCGAACAAATTTGAAAATTTAATTCATTTCCTCATAGGCCCAAACTACACTTACATCATGTGACATCATCCAAATGAAACTAATGAAACAAATGCATTTGGTAATTTTGTTATAACTTTTTTCAGATTCATTACTAGATTCCATTTGGAGATTTGCATACATCTCTAAAAATCTAATTTTCATTCTAAAATGGATTTGTTATGAAACAAAATGCACATGTCTACATAAAACCTTGGTCCTCAAACCCTGTCAGCAGAGACCACATGACTATTACTTAATCATTCGGTCCCTGAACAACAACCAGAAGGAGCCAAAGTGCTGATTTCTGCAGAAGTTACGATCTCAGAGTTTCTCTTACCGGCTATTACTTTCATGAGCCATGATTGACAGAATCGGTAAAGGATATAATTTGGGTATAGTTCTACACTAAAGTGCATTCTACATGTTTATCCCATTAAAAACACTACAAGTACAAAAAAATGTCTGATGATCTGCCAGAAGTTCAGTGTGCTCATAACTTCATGTTTGAGCTGTCAACACAATGCCATTGCTGAAATTTCAGCCAGCATTCTCAGCTCTGCCTGTTAAGTCCTGTTCACACCATGCATTCTGAAAGGTACCCCAGCACATGGACTAGTTTTGCAGCGCTTTATTTTTTTACAGTGCACAGCATCAGAACACTCAATAGTATGTTGCCCCACCTTGTGCTGCACTGCAATACTCCTCCAACAGCAGAATGAATTCAGAATGAATGGCACCACATCATATCAATGCATTTTGGTTCCACATGTTCAGCATACAGGGTACATTTGGGGACTCGCACTCGCCTGCATGTAATATTAGTACACCTTGGCTGTGTCCGTGCAGCCCTGTGTCCCAATAGAAATCAATGGGATGCCACCACAAAACACCTGTGCACCCCTGTGCCAGGAAGACAACGACCTGCACGAGGCCCGCAGTAAAGCGCCCTACGTAAATGGACCCTTACTGTGTTGCACATGTTGCCATGTTGCACATGGTGTAAACAGGCCTTTAGACTGTGCAACTCCTCCTATTCCCACTCTTCTCTGTCTCACTTCAAATGAATACATAGATTTCTTTCTCAGCAATACATTGCTGTCTTGACTGCCAAGACCCACTGTGTGTATGGAAAGGGTCCTTGGAAGGTGTAGTTCTGGAGACATGCCTATAAACTGAGCTCCCCTGGAAGAATTTTACAACCCTGATGATGAGGTTAGAAGGAGAAATAAGAACAGGTTCTTGCTCAGGACCAAAGTATAAGAAAGTACAATGCTGGGACATACTCTAGAGGGGAAGAAGGACATTTTGGAGTTAATTTGGGTAATGCCTTAACATACACTTTAAAGGAAACTTGGGAGGTGATAAACACATAGACTGCCATTGCTGACCACCTTCAGAAAATATTTGTTGCTGAATTTCTTACTTTCTAAGTCATTGACCTGGACCAGGTATGCTGCAAATGAAGTCAGAACTCCTTAATTGCATAGTCATCCCAGATGGGGTTTCCACGCTGGTTCTTGCACATTAAAGGGACAGAAGGTGAAGTAGATTGCAGGGCTAGTATCTGAATTGTCCATAGTGGGCTGAAGGTCACATAACTACACTAAATTATGATGTCACCTTCCCCTTGGTGCTGCATGGGGAATCACCCTTTACATTAGATTCCTCCTGAATCGCGGGGGCCCAATACAGTCTACATGACACCCCCCCTCCTTCCCCAGCTGCCGCTGCTGCCTATATATAGAAGAAAAAGAGAGAAATGTATTGCTTCACATAAAACAACTTTTAATGTTGAAAAATCACCATATAAAAAAGTGCTCAAAAATGGACAGAGCCATAGTGTTCAACAAACAGTTTTGGGCTATTATGTTAACACCCTTCTTCAGATCAGAGCACATATTAACACATAGCATTTTTGTTTGAATTCTGGGACAATCCCATATTATACTAGATGAGTGGCAACACTAGTCCAAGGCCAACTGTCAACCAGGTCATTGTATCAGCAGGACAGGCCAGAAAAACAGCAGTTTTAGAATGATAGATCATCAGTTCTGGTCTCAAGAAGGGCGTTAACATAATAGCCCAAAACTGTTTGTTGAACACTATTATGTATGGCTTTGTCCATTTTTTTATCACATTTTTGTATGGTGATTTTTCAACATTAAAAGTTCTTTTATGTGCAGCAATCCTTTTTTCTATACTGTATATGGCCTTTGGGAGGGCCTGATTGCTATGCCCTGTGATTGATCATCGTTGTGCAGTTCACCTACAGTGGGGCAAAAAGTATTTAGTCAGCCACTAATTGTGCAAGTTCTCCCACTTAAAAGATGAGAGAGGCCTGTAATTGTCATCATAGGTAGACCTCAACTATGAGAGACAAAATGAGAAAAAAAATCCAGACAATCACATTGGCTGATTTGGAAAGAATTTATTTGCAAATTATGGTGGAAAATAAGTATTTGGTCAATATCAAAAGTTCATCTCAATACTTTGTTATATATCCTTTGTTGGCAATGACAGAGGTCAAACGTTTCCTGTAAGTCTTCACAAGGTTGGCACACACTGTTGCTGGTATGTTGGCCCATTCCTTCATGCAGATCTCCTCTAGAGCAGTGATGTTTTGGGGCTGTTGCTGGGCAACACGGACTTTCAACTCCCTCCAAAGGTTTTCTATGGGGTTGAGATCTGGAGACTGGCTAGACCACTCCAGGACCTTGAAATGCTTCTTACGAAGCCACTCCTTCGTTGCCTTCGTTGGTATGTTTGGGATCATTGTCATGTTGGAAGACCCAGCCACGTTTCATCTTCAGTGCCCTTGCTGATGGAAGGAGGTTTGCACCCAAAATCTCACGATACGTGGCCCCATTCATTCTGTCCTGTACATGGATCAGTCGTCCTGGTCCCTTTGCAGAGAAACAGCCCAAAAGCATGATGTTGCCACCACCATGCTTCACAGTAGGTATGGTGTTCTTTGGATGCAACTCAGCATTCTCTCTGCTCCAAACACGACGAGTTGTGTTTCTACCAAACAGTTCTATTTTGGTTTCATCTGACCATATGACATTCTCCCAATCCTCTTCTGGATCATCCAAATGCTCTCTAGCAAACTTCAGACGGGCCCGGACATGTACTGGCGTAAGCAGGGGGACATGTCTGGCACTGCAGGATCTGAGTCCCTGGCGGCGTAGTGTGTTACTGATGGTAGCCTTTTTTAAGTTGGTCCCAGCTCTCTGCAGGTCATTCACTAGGTCCCCCCGTGTGGTCTTGGGATTTTTGCTCACTGTTCTTGTGATCATTTTGACCCCACGGGGTGAGTTCTTGCGTGGAGCCCCAGATCGAGGGAGATTATCAGTGGTCTTGTATGTCTTCCATTTTCTAATTATTGCTCCCACAGTTGATTTGTTCACACCAAGCTGCTTGGCTATTGCAGATTCAGTCTTCCCAGCCTGGTGCAGGTCTACAATTTTTTTTCTGGTGTCCTTCGACAGCTCTTTGGTCTTCACCATAGTGGAGTTTGGAGTGTGACTGAGGTTGTGGACAGGTGTCTTTTATACTGATAACAAGTTCAAACAGGTGCCATTGATACAGGTAATGAGTGCAGGACAGAGGAGCCTCTTAAAGAAGAAGGTACAGATCTGTGAGAGCCAGAAATCTTGCTTGTTTGTAGGTGACCAAATACTTATTTTCCACCATAATTTGCAAATAAATTCTTTCCAAATCAGCCAATGTGATTGTCTAGATTTTCTTTCTCATTTTGTCTCTCATAGTTGAGGTCTACCTATGATGCCAATTACAGGCCTCTCTCATCTTTTTAAGTGGGAGAACTTGCACAATTGGTGGCTGACTAAATACTTTTTGCCCCACTGTATACCATTGCTTTATATATCGGTATATATATATATATATATATATATATATATATATATATGACCCCAGTGTGTCTATTCATTCCATGAGTATCACACTGTGAAGTTACAGTTTTTTTTCTAGCATCCCCCCAGGGAGCACCCTTTCCCCCGATTACGTAAAAATTTGAAAATCGGTAATACAGTGTTAAGTGGCTACTGACACTTTTTAAATGCTGGTTACTGAACACAATGTGCTTTCCTGACCTTTGAGATTAGCTCAGTTTGTTATGAATTAACAAAATTCAAAGTCAAGCAGAGATTTTTGGCCTTGGGACTTGTGCTTTTGCACCCTGCAAATATATGAGCTTCCATTAGCTTAGCCACTAATTCTACTGTCCATTAAAGTGTATGTAAACGCTAATAATGAACTTCTCTTTTTATAAAATAAATGTGATAATGTGATCAACATCTATTATATCGCACTAATTGCAACCTAAATGTGTAGGAGCTGCCACTATTTATAAACCAAAAAACTTTTTAAAATAGAAAACACCAAATGAATAAATTGTTAAAAGTGGCGCTAAGTGAATTAATCAATAATAAGTACAAAACCATATAATAAAAATCACAAGAGTGCCCATGAAATTCAATAATAATGACAAATATGTGAAAAGTCCGTGATTTCTGTAAACAATTATTGCAAACTTAAAAGTGATGGAAAGTCTATGAAAAAAGTGTGGTACTTTTGGTGAGGTTACATCCATGTGGGGTATCCTATGGAGCACTTTGTTGTCAGTTTGCTGCACATGGTGAAATAGAAGATTTACTTTCATGGACTTTTGGATTACTTTACCACACTTTTTTCATGGACTTTCCATCACCTTTTAGTTTGCAATAATTTTTTACAGCAATCACAGACTTTTCACATATTTGTGTTATTATTATTGAATTTCATGGGCACTCTTGTGATTTTTATTGTATGGTTTTGTACGTATTATTGATTAATTCACTTAGCGCCACTTTTAACACTTTATTCATTTGGTGTTTTTTATTTTAAAATGAACTCCTCTTGTTTGCTCCCTTTTGGCCAGTTAGGTATACCATTGATTTATTATATCTGTTCAATAATTGCAAAAACATGCCTGTTGTCCCTTCTGGAAATTTAGCTTTTAGCTTCCTACGCACTCTGCCATTGCTGCATTGTTTTCAGTTGAATTGTTTATGGATCTCTCTGTAAACTACAGAACCCTACACCCCAGGTATGAAGAAGTGGAGAGAGGGGAGTATTTTGCAGTTCTGTCCTAGGGGTGACAATACTGCTCAACCACAGGTACAATACAGTGAGTGCTAGGATAGTATGTGTGTTTCTGGCAGGATCGTCACATGAAAATAAATGAAAAAGCGCCTGAGACAAAAACAAATGCAGCCACCACATTGAAGGACTTATCTGGTCAAGTAAACATTTTTGCAATCAATACTAATTATTTCAATTGTAGATCATAATTTAATTTTCAGATTTGTAAATGGTTGAAAAAGGTTTACAGAAAACACAAGATTCTGTAAATGGAGGGGACAGATAAGTGACAGTAGTGCTTCCATGTATTACACCTGTAATGGACCAGAAGAACAGCGGGAGCTGTGCTATGCAGCACAAAGGAACATATTGTGATTTCAAAGGACAAAGCAGCAAACTCAGTATGGCATACACCTCAACAGAAATAATATTTGTATACACACCATTGATTTAAAAAAATAGAAAATGTGCCTGTAGTTCTGTTTTAACATTTAGGAATGGCCCAGCTTAAACCCGTGTAAGTATGTACTGTACAGTTGTGACCAAAATTATTCAACCCCCAATGCTGTAAAGGGGTTTAGGGACTATAGTGTACATTTGGAATTGTATTCAGAATCAAATCCTACAAGGACGTTGTAACTACCCAAATGCAACTAAAATGACATCAATTGTTTATGTAATACAGTAGTAAATGGTTCTTATGTGGTTTCTTCATTGCCACAATTATTCAACCCCTTAAAGACTACCACTCTGAAGAACAGAGGTTCATACAGGTGCTTTCCATCAGGTATTGAAAACACCTGTGGATGTCACCGAGCAGCAATCAAGCATAATAAGCACCAATTAGGCAGCTTTAAAATGACTGTGATACTCAGCTCCTTCTAGACATTTACTGGTGTGGTTACAAACATGGTGAAGGCAAGAGAATGGTCCAGGAAGACAAGAGAAGAGGTGATTTCTCTTCACAGGAAGGGCAATGGCTATAAGAAGATTGCAAAGATGTTAAACATACCAAGAGACACCTTAGGAAGCATCATTCGCAAATTCAAGGCAAAGGGCACTGTTGAAACGCTACCTGGTCGTGGCAGAAAGAAGATGCTGACTTCGACTGCTGTGCGCTACCTGAAGCGTAGAGTGGAGAGAAGTCCCCGTGTGACTGCTGAGGAACTGAGAAAAGATTTGTCAGATGTGGGTACAGAAGTTTCAGCCCAGACAATAAGACGCACACTGCGTAATGAAGGCCTCCGTGCCAGAACTCCCAGGCGTACCCCCTTGCTGTCTCCAAAGAATAAGAAGAGTCGACTGCAGTATGCCAAAAGCCATGTGGACAAACCACAAAAGTTGTGGGATAGTGTTCTGTGGACTGATGAAACAAAATTAGAACTGTTTGGGCCCATGGATCAACGCTATGTTTGGAGGAGGAAGAACAAGGCCTATGATGAAAAGAACACCTTGCCTACTGTGAAGCATGGTGGAGGGTCAATCATGCTTTGGGGCTGTTTTGCTTCTGCAGGTACAGGGAAGCTTCAGCGTGTGCAAGGTACCATGAATTCTCTTCAGTACCAGGAGATATTGGATGGAAACGTGATGCAGTCCGTCACACACCTGAGGCTTGGGAGACGTTGGACCTTTCAACAGGACAATGATCCCAAGCATACCTCCAAGTCCACTAGAGCATGGTTGCAGAGGAAAGGCTGGAACATTTTGGAGTGGCCATCGCAGTCACCAGACTTAAATCCGATTGAGAACCTCTGGTGGGACTTAAAGAAAGCAGTTGCAGTGCGCAAGCCTAAGAATGTGACTGAACTGGAGGCCTTTGCCCATGAAGAATGGGCGAAGATACCCGTAGATCGCTGCAAGACACTTGTGTCAAGCTATGCTTCACGTTTAAAAGCTGTTATAACTGTAAAAGGATGCTGTACTAAGTACTAAGATTGAATGTCACTTGGGGGTTGAATAAAACTGATAATGCTGTGAGCACAGAAAAGACATTTGTGGTTATTTCATTATAACTGTTATGTTATATTTGTCTGACCTACAAGTGCCTCTTTAATGTAAATGTAAGCAAGATGACTGAATGATCAAAAGCAATGTCAAACTGGCCAAAACACTCAATTTCAGTGGGGGTTGAATAATTTTGGTCACAACTGTATGTGTGTGAGGGATCCTGTGGAAGCTGGAAAATTCTGTAGTAAGCACCTCTACTCCAAGATCACCACTAGCTGCCTGGTCCTGTGCGGAAATGCTGTTCCGCTGCATTGTAAACACAGGAGGACATTTGCTTGCCGTGGATTCCATTCAGGGAATACTTAGTGGAGAAGCAGAGCAGTGACTTCACAATATCGACCTCATCCATTCAGAGAACACTTTGCATTTATTGAAAAATGCAAAGTCTCCTTTGAATGGTATTTGTGCCGATTGGGAGACTTCCTGTGTTCAGTAAGGAGGAGCCATTTGCCACAGGAACCTGGAAACTACTGGTTATCACTGCACACCTCCAGCACTGAATGATTGTAATGCATGCTGGGGTGTGCTGAAGGGGTCTATTGACGCTGGCTGCTGGGGATCTATTGTCACTAGAGGGGATTTATTTTTGCATGGTGGTCTATTGGCATGGTAGTCTATTGTTGCTGCGGAGGTCACTTGCTGCTGGAAGGGATCTACTGTTGAGGTAGGGGTCTATTATTGATTGCTGATGGGAGATCTGTTGTTGCTTCTGGGGGTATATTGCTGGGGTGATATTTTGTTGTGAGGGTCCATTGTTGCTGAGGAATCTGTTGTTGCTGGGGGGAAGGGGGTTTACAGTATTTTACTGCTTTTCTTGTTATCATTCACAAATTCCATACAACATTATACTTGGCTCTGTATTCTCTAAATGGAGTGGTACTGGGAGGTGGGTAAGGGGTGGAGCCAATGAACATGCTCAAAGGTGGATGGGGATGAAAACAAGGGGTGACTCAGCAGGGGCAGTTCCTGCACCTCAGGAAAAAAGCCCTGCATACTTAAATTAGTCCAAACTGGTAAAAACTGCCAAACCTAAACTTCAGCTTGAAGATTTTAACACTAATTTCTTTTTCATCTCTACTTCAAACTCTTAACCGCTTTTTTAAAGAAAAACTATACTCACCTCCACTCCAACAATCCGGAGTCCAGAAGCTCCCTACCAACTGTTGACATCTTCATCTGATTTTCTTCTGGATTCTGGCAATCTTCAATTGTTTTAATTGGCTGGACCAAGATGATGGCAATCCCACCCATATGCAGGAGTTCATTTATGTCGACAGGTGCCGACATTGTACACTCAGCTTGCACTCTTGCAAACAGGCAGGTAAGAATACTTTAAAGGAGATGGTTACTTCAGGAACATGTGACATATTCAGGGTGGAACTTGTAAAATGTTCCAGTTCCCGCAGCCTCTCCCCACAATGTTGCTTGCATTGTGATAGCGGGCGAGGGATCTTCTGTGCAGCTGTGTGGGGCTCTGCCCACACAACCACGTCATTCATTCACAGGATCCTGTGAATGAATGAACTACAACTACCGTCAGCCTTTGTAGCTCACAGCTTGTAGTTGTCAATGGACTGCGGGGGGAGTGGTGAGCACTCTCGTAGTTCATTTACAAGCCTTGTAAACAGTCAGTCCGCATGAAGCTATAGGCTGAGATCTGCAGAAGCTTTGTCTGCAGAAGAAGCATACTATGTTTCTTCTGTATAAAAATGCCTGTTCACAAATTTTTAAATTAAAATCCCACTTAAGATGTGATTTTCCTGTCTGCCCAGTGATGAAACCTTCATCCAGGGTCACTCATCATGCGACATCATCAAAAGTGGACTCGTTTTCAGCACCCTTCCTATGTATATAATAATATAGGTAGCTTTCATTGGTCCTTGTACTGTATAGTCTGCCAATTTAGATGTATATAGACATGTGCGAAGACCACACACTATGATAATAGAGCCTTTTCATTTAGCTGGTATATTTTTGTTCCCTCCGTACAAAGATTTTATGTTTGTCTAAATTGTGTCCCAGTGACAAATGTTTTTATCTTATTAAATTCTTCTGAAAGACACAGTTCAATTAGACCCTCACAACTAATATATTGTCACTATAAACCAAGCATGACACATCAACATAAACTCTGGATAATTATGTATCTGTTCTCTCATATGGAAACTATAATGACTCAAAACAAACACGCGTATGTTAAAACTATGCACGCTATCTGACAGGCTGTTGCAGTTCACATTCTGTCACTCAGCTGATAAATGGTTAAGGGAGTTACGCTTTAAAAGCCAGAGGAAATGGAACTGGGCAAAGCACAGGCTAAAAGGCCTCCTATTTGTTCTTTGCAAACCGTATCATTCCCATTGCAATTCCATCACTTGACATTTCCACTATATATGACATTTCAATCTGATGATAATAAAGACTTTGATGGTAAACAAACCACTAGGAGTAAATATTCATGTCCTGACATTTTATTGCCGACTTTCCTCTGAATACACAAGTACCAGTTTCACTAAGCAGCAAAGCAGCAGTCTGTAATTTAAAGACACAGTATATATATATATATATATACAGATATATAGATATATATATATATAGGTATATTTAAAAAAACAAAGCTCTTCCTTCACATAAATATATACTTTTTCACGTATCTCCATATTTTAGCTAATCAGCCCCAGGTTCTAGTACCATAAGAGCTTTATTGGCACATCAAAGTGGAATATACATAAACGCAATGAGCATAAACATCAAAGAATGCACTATATATGACGTGGGGCAACATCATGGACGCACACAGAGGTCTCTAACAATGACAGCTTGATAAAGAAGTTGTCATTATGGTCCATTACAATAAAGATAATGTTGCATATACTATATCTTAATGCGTAGGCTGCATGGTGTACAGCTGCCTAATGGTTGAACAAACTCATCCAGCCCTTTGATCAGGTACAGGATACAGAAGGAGAGTGGAAATAGGAAGGAAGGTTGACCTGAAAGCATTCTAATTGAGTGTTTGACCATAAAAATTAGACCTGGATATGCGTGTTGATAATAGTGAGTAAAGGCTGAGGTTAAAACTCAAGAAAAAAATGGGAGAAAAAAAGGAGAAGGAGGGTCCCTTGGTGAGCTACTGAGAAGAGAGAGACAAACAATTCAAGAAAAGGTACCAAGGGAGGTAAAGTAGAGGAAGAAGGAAAAAGGATAAGGGACTTCTTGCCATAAGGGAATTCGAATGCGAGTCCGTCTCAAGACGAACAGATCAAGTGGGGAGATGGCAGGATTACCAGTTACAGATGGACCAGTTGTGTTGTAAACCTAGAGACTGGTTGATAGTCGAGCCACAGCTACCAAATCAACAGAAACATTGTGTTTGTCTTCCAATACTGCCGTTAGCTTTTCATTAATAAATTGCCCTGTATTCTGGATTTCACTTTCTCAAAGTGGAGTGTTATAGATTTCAAGGCACATGCTATGGTTTGCCTAGTTGCCATAAAGATTAATTCGATCAGTATCCTGGACTTGCATGGGATCTCTTGTAACTGTCTATAGAGAAGAGCTTTGTTGTTTTTTGCGCAAGTTGACATATATGGCCGACTTATTTATCCTAGTCAAGCAGCAGGCCATTGGGCAGGACCACCAAATATGAAACATTGTTCCTGTGTTCGCACACCCTCTTAAGCAAAGGGGGTTATACTTGGCTATGCGCGCAGGGGTAAAATACCAATGGGTGAGAACCTTGTATGAATATTCCAGGAGCATTTTGAGGTGGCCTGCCAGATTGGTATCCAATCCTCCACTGATAAAGATTCTTTAAGGTCTCAAGACCATTGGGCACAGTTAGAAGGCAATACCTTCATTAGATGGTTGCGAATGGACCCATAAAACAGAGACAGGGTGCCTTTAGTGCTTGAGGAGGATTTATACATAGATTAAAAGCTTGTAAGAGTCTTTGGAGAGACAAGGTTTTACACCAAATGTTCAATAAAATTACAAAGTTGGAGATACCAAAAGAGTTCAGTAAAGTGGATGTGATCATTATCCTGAAATTGGGAAAACGTTCGTAACCCTTTCACTGTTAGCATTGAATGAATTGTCTCGAACCCCTGAAAAATTCAGCAATAGAAAGAAGTCTTGTTTAACATTCCTGGAGAAAATAGGGGACAGTCAAACATTTGGAGAAGGGGTAAATGAGGAGACATTATTCCCGCCAAATACTTGCAGGAGTCCCACACCTTCAGTGTGTGCACCAGGATTGGGTTTAGTTGCTTTGGCCTAGCTGTAGGAGGAAGCCAGGGAAAAAAGTTATGGGGGTCAGATGGACGTCTAGAATGTCCACCATGACCCAAAGCAACAAGTCAGGTCCAGCAAAGAATTGAACTAATGGTGTTTGAAATCCCAAGCCCCCCCATGTATTTTAGCGTAAAAGAGAATGTGGTGTGACAGTCACAGGTGGCTTGCGGCACATACAAAGTTCATAACTTGTCATTAAAAGATTTGTAGTATCTGAATAGGTAGAGCCCTAAGAGGGTAGAGTAGTTTCGGAAGAGATGACATCTTGATGGCATGGGTTAAACTGAACCATGATAAAGACATTGTTTCAAGAGGAAAGCAATTTCCGCAAGTGTTGTAATAGTGGCAGAATATTTGCCATATAAAGTAAGTCATATGGGGACGTAAGAGTTATTCACAGGTAAGGAAGGGAGTTTGTCCATTGATATGGAAATTGTGTTTGCAGATGGAATCAGCTCCAGGTTCATCAGATTCAATAAAGAGAAACATCAACTCTCTCCAATTAATTTAGATAGAATATGGAAGGATTAAAAGCTGGGTCCTATCTTTTTGATGGGTAGATTTGTCTTCACTTCCTATACCAGTGGCAACCTGTGACAATTTTAGCATATAGGGTTTCTCAACCAGGATTCCAAGGAACCCTAGGGTTCCTCCAGAGGTTGCTACGGGTTTCTTGAGCAATGAGCAATTGCTACCTCTCAGATAAGTTTCCACTGATGCCAGTGATCTTTTAACTATCTGTAAGGGAGTAAATCTTCCCAATAACCACAAGTGTAAGAAGCATTATTTCCACTGTCCATCACACTAATGCATCGTGAGTTGTAGATATCGTACTTTTTAACAGGGGTTCCTTGGGACCAGAAAAGTTATTTCAAGGGTTCCTCTGTGTTGAAAAGGTTGAGAAAGGCTGATACAGGGTGACAGGAAGTGAGAGAAATCCAATCCAAGATATCTCCAGCACATGTTTATATAAACAGACAGGACACTTTGTGGGACACTAATGTGACCAACAGAAATAAATTATATTTTGAGGCCACTGAACACCTCTACCTCTTACCCTCTAACCACTGCTGCTTGATGAAAAACCCCCTAAGAATTTTAATTTGAATGTTATTCTATTACTAGTCTACTATCTACTATCTAATAGTGTATGGACAGCTTTATGCTTTGGCAGCAGCATCTGTTATTGCACCACAACACCCTTCTGTGACTTGGTCTCATTGTTATATGTAGTGTGCAGAATTGTTTGTATATAGGAAGCAAGGAAAATCTCATTAGCGGGGGCCAAAAAATCCATGAAATTGTCGCAAAGATTCTAATCCTTTTCTGGTCTACTTGAAAAGCTGTGTGTCTCTTTTGGAGTTTTTCTTTCACTTATTGTCGCAGACAGGAACACCTAATTACATGGCACAGGGAATTGAGGGAAATCTTCCCAGTGGGAACAGTACAAGCTGTAAGAAGTTCTAACTCCTATCTGCTGCACTTTTATGTATGGCTTTGTTGGAAAATTTTCCTAACACTTGGCCAAGAAAGGGATACCCAACAGCATGACACGAAAAATTAGGGGAAATCTTCCCAGGCAAAAATAAGAACATGGCAGAGATACTAACTCTAGCATTACAATTTTTTTTAACGCATTCTTTATTTACAATAAGTGTACAATAAGTATAGTTAGTGACCATGGATGACAATGATACAGCTTACATACATATGGAATCAGGTAGTGTGATAGTGGTATCTACTCTAATGAGCTGTGACAAACAGTATTCCACTTTGGAGTCTGCCACTTGACTTATGAACTGAGTTTTATTTAGCCATGTCAGGTGCCCCAATCAAAGCTGTTTTTTAATTGACATTTGTCTAACATTGACAGCAAGGCCTTTTTTAGTCTTGGTTAAAGTGGGTAGGAGTTTCACTCTGTCTCAAACCCATAACCTGGGCATTAAGTACAGGGAAAACTCCACAATAGAGAAAACTAAAGTAATAAAGAGATGCTACTGCTCTTTGAAAGTTACAGGGACTATCTGAAGTGATTTAGACATGTTACAAATGACCCTTGGAAACCTTATACGGAAGTTGTTCTAATCAAGGCCACCTGGAAGCATTCTAAAGATTTGCATTGGATTGCCAAGATCACAGTGGCCCTAAGCAAGCAGATAGCTACAGTGATACTTCTAATTTCAAAATTGCAATTTTGCGATTGACCTGTTTTGACCACCTAAGTAGAAATAAAGAGCACCTCAATAGGTGCTTGTTTTTGAAATCCTTCAGGTACAATCTTTTAGTTTCATATGAGGGTAGGAGAACAAGGTAGGAGAACAATTAGGAGACAACAAACAGAACACTCTTAAACATGGATCTTTATGGCAGGATCACCAGACATTATTTTAATATACGCTGCAAATGTAAAAATATTTTTTAAATTACTTTACTTAATCTCAAAATCTCCATATACTAGCCCTCTAGTTTCAGTTTGCATATTGCATTGTGAAGCTAGTCCTACATGTGGCATTGGATAGAATTCAACTCTATTTTTGTTGAAATTGCAAAGCAGCAGATGACATAAAATGTTGGTTTTGATTATCCTCAAGGAAAAAGAATCAAAATGACTCATAATGAATCGGGCATAAAAGTCCAGTCATTTTCAAAGACAATGCTGTTATTTTTTTCCCCATTTTCCTTTTGATCTATCAATAAATTGTAATAAAGCTGTCAATTTATTGCCCAGTTTTGGCTTTACAATGAGTCTGGTAGTCAATTAAGCTGGTTGTAACTTTGTTTCTAGTGAATTTGCGATCATGTTTGCAATATTTGTTTAAATGTTAAATGGATGAAATTGACTGAAAATTTGCAAGTCTATGGCCAGATTTAGGCAAATGTCCTCAACCTTTATATGTCCCAGGAGATGCAGAACAGCAGCTCATACAAGTGCATCAATAATGATTGAACCCTTTAAGGAAAATATTTCATATATCATCTTTATTTATTATGTTCAGTACTTAAAAAAATATGAATATATACATCTTTATTTTTTAAAGTTAAAATGCAAATATTACATATTAAAATCCTGTATTTACTACTAACATCTAGCTGTTCGCAAGTTACAAACAGGAGTTCCAGCATTCTATTATTTAGAAAACACAGACCTGAAAATGAAGAATTCCAGAAAGCATGCAAGCCATTCCAAGCCTATTTATAAGAATGCCGAATGTGCTTTCAAAACAAAAGCTGGCTATGCATGCTAAACAGCGAGGATGGACAAATCACCCACTTCTGGTTGTATTCTGGCTGCAGTAACTGTTTGGCCAAATTTTTTCCATTAAGCTCTTTTGATCTCTCAACTGAAATTTGTTGAACTAGGAGGACAACCCGTTGGGATTTTGTCTGATTCAGAGGAATCGGCCAAAATACAAGCCCTGTATGGCCTACTTAAATGTCATTGTGTTTTCTGAAGTCTACTCTTGCATGCATTGCAAACAATATGACAGTTCAACTTGTGTAAATACCAGAACCTTAATCCTTGACCTGAAACAGGTATTCAGATCAGATGTTAACTTCAGACTTTACTTGCCACATGACTTTTCCCAGAAAGCATTAAAACCCAAAACAGTTAGTCAATTAGCTTTTTTATGAGAAAGCCAGGCCATGTATTTCTTCTTTGACACGTGTTCTTTAAGCCTAGCTAAATTTTCATAAACCTCACCTCTGATCTATAAAATCATACCTAAATATCTGAAAAGCCACATCGATCTGACATTGTAAACAATCCTCAGATTTGCGACCATTGTGTAATAAATGCATTATGTCTGAACACTGGAGATGCTAAGTACATCTTATGGACTTTTAATTTTTCCTACAGCTTTATTATTTTAACAAACCTTAACTTTTCAGTGTGTTTAAAAATATTTAACTATGAAACCCAAAACCACTGTTATGTGTGATAAGGCATGAAGTAGTAGATTGTATAGTTTGCACAAGAACGTTAGTGTAGCCAACGAAAAATGTGTACTATGTACATACATGTGTTATTACTTTATTTTTACCTTATTTTATTGTTAAATGCTATGCTTTTAATATTGCAAACAGATGATACTATTTTGAAAAGCTTCAAAGGCGATTGATGCATATCTTCATAATTCTTTTACACCAGCTCAGATTTTGTTTCTTAGAAATGCCTGCTCGTCAGGACCAAATGGGCCCTTCTGAAGGAAACGTGGCCCATCTTGGTAATATCAATAGTATAATAATATACACCATGTAATCCTCACACCGTGTCCAAAATCTAAAGATTTTACCATTTATTTGTACCATGTGTGTATAACGTCAATGAGCCAAGCTTTTGTGTACTCATAATAGGTTGCACCAATATTTCGAGCCAGTGCAAAAATAATCTACAACACAGCTGAAAAAAGAATCACATTTTTATGTTTAACAAATTTAACAAAGATAAAGTGGAACTCCTTTTTAGATTTGGGTAGAGTGGGGAATGGTTACATTTTGCATTACTTCCTGTTATGTCTTAGGGAGAAGAAATGGGGAAAAATCTTCTTAATAGTTTTAATCCTTCCCCCACTCTATCAAAAGGAAGAAATTGTTTTGGCTGGAATTGCACTTTAAGAGTGTGTTCCTTTTACCTATATGTGTGAGTGCCGTCTCATTGAAAGGTTTTATATGGTTTACAAAAAGTCAGCTGCTTTGTGCAATGAACCTTTTCCCTGATACCGTTTTTTGAGTGGTGGTGTATTGCATTTGAAGAAATTGCATCCTGGTACGTATGAATGGTCAAGTTGGTGGCAAGACAACTTGGTGGCAAGTTGGGTCCAACTAAAAAATACAGATAGACCTACCTAGTAATAGAATGTCCATCCATTGTGGTGAGTGCAAATCCATGTGGGGTCACCTGGAGCACCTTGGTCACCTGAATGGGACTTACTGATACACTGGACATTAGTTGGATTTTCTGGTATTGTTTATTTATCTATTTTTTGCACTTTTACATGTGGCAAACTGTTTAGTAACCTTGATTTACATTTTTGACAGCACGGTATATATACACATTTATAGGGTTCACAAGTGTGAAAGTTAGACACATTTTGAAGACTGCAGCAGCCATAGTCACATTAATCTGTGTTTCCTTATTTTTGGTTTCTTTTGATTTTGCCTGTGTCGCAGTTTTCATTATTATTTCTAAACATTTGAGAGTGTCTAGCCTGGGCACAGGTGTATTTATAGGCTGCAAACCACATATTCATTGTCCACTTTTCATAAAGGTCTTGTTGGTCTGGCTTATCACGTATTAACAAATCACAAACCCATCAAAATCAGAATCTAACAGTAATGACAGTTAGATATGTAGAGTATTCGGATACCTTTACATATTCTGAAATTTTCATTGTCAATTAAAAAAAAAAGATTTGTGTTAACTAATTCCTGGTAGATACGTACGTAACCTGCCCTGTGTTCTATGGACATGTTGTCATATTTAACAGACAGCAATTCTCTAAAGATCTCAGTGTCAATCTCCTATTGTAAGGGATATGTATTACTTACCATGCAATATAACCTTGGCCATAATAGAAAACACATTACACTGGGGTCTGCTGTAAGCCTTTTTTCCAACTCCCTTTGGTCCTTATCAGCCAGATAAAAGCCTCTGATATGGGGTTCTTTATTGCTTTTGGAAAAGTCCCAACAAGAGTTGAAATTAATGAAATGCCATAAAAATGTGTTTCATCCTAAATGTGTGTGACTTTACCCTGAACAGCAGGAATGAATTTTCTGAGACTAAGTCAGATTACTGTCTTTATGTTACACCATGACTTCAAGGGAGGGGAGTTACCCATCTGTTGTCTACATATGCTGTATTACCAGTATATATGGCAAAAAATGTCTGTTTTCAGCATAAACCATTTTATGATCTTGTTATTTTATGTTTAAATGAGGCTCACCTCAAGCAGATATACATGGAGGTGGGGAGAATAAAACATGCAATATAACCATAATGGAGTCAATTCATTAAGGTATATGATTGATGTTATTTTACCTTTTTTCGCATTATAAAATTGCATATGCTTGGAATCATTATTTTGCCTGAAATAGGCATTTAACCATTAAGGCCTCCATGATTCATGAATCAGTATACTATTAAACTTTACTGAAGATAATGTATAGAATCCCTGGAACGTTTGTGAACTGTTGCCTCATTTTGTTAAAGTGGTCGTAAACCTTACATATACCCATTGAAGTGACTGGCATCAAGTGATACACAGAGATGAAACCAATCCTCCTACGTAAGTTGTACCTGTCTATCTGCAGTCTTCTCTTCTCTACAGCCATTAAAAGTGCTGAAATTATAAGCTTATCTGAGAATTGAAATTACACACTGCAGAACCTAGTGAGGAGAGCTCTGAGAACTGATTGCTGGGAAGAGGCCCCACACACACACACACACACACACACAAAGCTCATAGGAACAGAACTGAGGCTGTCAATGTGCTGGAGGTCCCTCCATGTCACCAGTTTTCTCTTGGTGTCAGGTTAACTTATCAGAAGTGATTCGTGCAAATAGAGGGATATGCTATAGAGGGATGTGCTTTGTTCATATTTCATGTCTGAGGTTTACAACCACTTTAAGTAGGATTGTAACGTGTAGCTCTTTGGAAGTACCAGATCCCACTTGAAAGATTTCATGTATTTTACTTATTTATTTCAGGTACTTACTGTATATAGTGCCGTCAGTTTTTATGCAGTGTTTTACATATATATATATTGTACATTCACATCAGTCCCTAACCCTCAAGGGGTGTACAATCTAAGGTCCCTAACTCACATTCATACATACCAGGGCCAAATTAGACAGGAACCAAATAACCTACCAGCATGTCTTTGGAGTATGGGAGGAAACTGGAGTACCCAGAGAAAACCCACGCAGGCACAGGGAGAACATGCAAACTCCAGGCAGGTGATGCCGTGGTTGGGATACAAACCAACAACCCTAGTATTGCCAGGTGGAAGTGCTAACCATTTAGCCCGATAAAGATACCTAGAACCTTGTTGTTTATTGTGGTGTCCATAGCTAGTAAAGACATAGTACAACTGTCCTCATGCTCCTATATTGGCAGGACAGTCCCTAACCATATTTGATTGAGCATTTTTGTTAAATCCCCATCAACACCAAAGAAATAGATAAATACCCTAGATTGTAAGCTCTAACGAGCAAGACCCTCTGTTTCCTCTTGTACCAAATTGTATTGTAACTGTAATGTCATGTGTCAGCTTATTAGGGGAAAATATCTGCCCTCCGATGAGAATTTCTAACTAGTCCAGTCAGCTTGAATTGTTTATTGTGTACACCTCATTGACATAAGGCCATGATACAATGATACATACTGGTTAAAAACACCTAGATTAGGCAATTGTCATCTCATGTCTATGGATACCTTTAGATGATCTTCACAGAATGCCTTCATGTGGTTGGTCTCTGAGCGCAGCACCTTGTCCCTGGGAACACCAGCCAAGAAAGACTTCCTTCAGATAAGGACCTGTTTCAATCTACACATATGTTTCTTAGCAGTTTACACTCTAAAAGTGCATTTAAAAGGAGAATTTCACAAATCGGTATTACTTCTGAGGTGCCTTTAACATAGTATTCCCAGGTTTTCTTTCCAAAGGGTGCAGTGGTAGGGTTCATCCAGAGGCACTTACCAAAACACTTAAACTACATTCATAGATTTCCATGCAAATATCTAAACAAAGCCTAGGCTTACAGCACTTTACATATATTATAAAAACTACTATATATTCTGTTACATTATTCAAAAGTTTAAATACAAAGCGGACCTAGAGCCATGGGATGCAGTTTTAAGAGCTTTAAAATGAAGCTGGGTGGTCTACAGAAAATACACAGAAATGGTAACTGACACTGGCTGACCAGTAAAATTTCTCTTTACCATAATTCCTAACTTTGTGAGATGACAAGGAGGGACATCTTCTAGCAAAAAAAAGTATGGATGCAAAGGACATACCTATGCCATGCACAACAAAAAAATAATATTCAAAAATATTTGTTATGGAAGTCAATCAGTTTTACTGGGGAGGGACAAATCAATCTGGTTTCCAAAGAAGGACAGCTCCTCCAAATAAAGGACAGTTGGAAGCTATGCCTTTAACTAAAAAGCCACATATAAACATGGTTCTAAATTACTATGTTCACACAATCTATGTTAAATCTTCCTAATTTTTTATAGCTAAGCTTTTTTCAGATAATTTCTGTAAAGTATGTTGCAATCCATCATTCATTTTTAAATAAATAAATGGTGTCCTTTTTAATTACTTTGTATGTAGAGAGTCTATAAACTAAATTTACTGTTCATAAATAAATTAATGCATAGATGAAAGTAACTCATTCACATGGGATGCTGATTGTTTACTGTGAATAATGAAACCTTACTATGTTATAAATTACTGGTATGCATTCACATATATTAAATGTAAACACTAGACACAGGCTGTACTTTCACGCGTTGCAGTGCATTTTCCAATGCATATAGAAGAAATTCCCCTAAAAAGGAAACTATTGAATGGGATCCTTTGCAATGTCTATAAAAAAATAGCCAAATATGTCTAAAATGTGTTTATTAATATACATTACATTCAGTAAAACGCATTAAATTTGTTATAAAGCACTTTCGCCTGGCAGTACTAGGGGTCATAGGTTTGAATCATAGCCACAGCACCACCTTCCTGGAGTTTGCATGTTCTCCTTGTGCCTGCATGGGTTTCCTCCAGGTACTCAGGTTTCCTCCCACACTCCCAAAGACATGCTTGTAGGTTAATTGGTTCCTGTCTAAATTGGCCCTAATATGTGTATGTATGAATGTGAGTTAGGGACCTTACATTGTACACCCCTTGAGGGTTAGGGACTGATGTGAATGTACAATATATATATATGTAAAGCACTCCGGGTACTCCGGTTTCCTCCTGCATTCCAAAGACATGCTGTTAGGTTAATTGGCTTCTTTCTAAATTGGCCCTAGTATGTGTATGTATGAATGTATGTTAGGGACCTTAGATTGTATGCTCCTTGAGGGTTAGGGACTGATGTGAATTTACAATATATATATAAAGTGCTGCGTAAATTGACGTCAATATATAAGTACCTGTAATACAAATTTTGTCCAGTTCCTAATGAACCAGCTGAAATTCGCTCAGTGGTTGGCCCTGTCTGCCCCCTCCTGCCTGACCTCCTTTGGCTGAAAAACCATTGTCCAAACAGCACCAGTATCCAATTAGATGCAGGCACTGTTTAGATTTTTTTAAAGCTTGTTGGGCTGGTTGTCCAAATACAACAGCTGCAGTAGGAGATTCGTCCACTTATGCTGTGAAGCATGGATGGAAGATTTTTTCCTATCAGCCTGCAGAGTGAATGGAGAAAATCTATATATATATGGCTAGCATGTGATTCTGGTGCATATATACACAATTATTGAAGTCCCTGTGCTGGCACAGTAGCCTTTATGTTTTTAGTTGTGTGTACACACCTCAGCTCCTGTTGCTACCTCTAACCTTGTAAGTCACCTTGTAATGTATAGTTTGAATGATCCCTGGAATGGAAAAGACAGAAGAAATACTTTCAGCAGCAGACCGAGTACATAATTTTTCCAGATTCCACCTCTTAGACAGACAATGAGCGACTGCCTAGGTACAGTTACTTGGCTGGAGCTCAGATACAGCTGTATAATCTGAAATGTCAGAAATGTATTCCAAAATAACAATAATACTGAAAAATAATAATATCATTATATGTTCCAATACAAAACTATAGGATATGTATTGATTGTGGACAGAGTTTCTAAATGCTAGTGCTTAATTATAAACATTTTTCATATTAACATTTAATATACATTTGGTCTTATTTATCAGAAAGCAAAAAAAGTTATTAATACTTTTTCTTTGATTTCCGGTGGAGCAATAAAAGAGGATTTCTGATTAGTTGGATTACTTGCTTTATGTCTTAATAAAACAATGGATGCTTTTAAATGACTATTAACCGGATTATTTTCTGCATTGGTAAATATTCTCTAATATATACCTTGTTTTAATCAGCCAGGACAGCCTTTGTCTGTTTTAGATCTCCAAACCAGACCTGGGGCATATGGCTTCTTTACTTATATGGTGTTTACTTGACCTGTGAACTGACTTCATACTTTAATCCAAGGAACAGGCCCATGTCTACACCAACGCCCTTCCATCATGGGTGACTGACCAAAGATGAATATAGCAGGATCAGTGGAAAATAGCATTAACTGCTGTTGAATTGCATGACGTATACTGGTACTCTTTAGAATTTATGAAGCATTTGAGAATACCTTTTAATGTTTTTGCTTAAGTTATCGTTGTAATCAGTCATGTGTAGACAGAATTGTGAAATGTGCAGTCAGACGTCTCTTCATTACAATGGAGACGAAGATACCATGCGTTCAAAGTTAAAATGATCACTATACGTTTATTGGGAAAACAGCAAAAACAATCAGACATTCATCTGAAAACACTCCTGCCGTATCATTAGCAGCAGATCAGAATACTTTGTGCGGATCATTTCCAGGAGTTTATGCAATACCATGACCTCTTTGTTGCTTATCAGTTTTTTAGTGATTCAATGTGCTTATGCGGCTGATGGGAGACTTGGGGTGGGGGAAAGTAAAGCCCTTTCATTCATCCTCCAACAAAGCAGCATGTCATTTTGATCTGCAAATCCTCTTACAAATTGTTTCTATACTAACTCCAGGGAAATTCACATTGACACAAGTTGGGGGCGGAAACCAGGGAAATTCTTCCAGCCATTGGAATAGTGACATCATTTCTAATGTTTTTAAAACACTAAAACTTGATTGGCTTAATAAGTTTGCCCAGCATTAAATGCTGTTTGTCTCTGACTACTATTATGTCTTGGAAACTCAGACGGTGAGATCTCCCTTCCTCAATTCCAAACTCAGTTCCTCTTCTAACTGGATGTTTTGGGTGTTCCCACATTTCAGTGCCTCTTCTTGCAAGCTCTATAATATATGTAAAAAAATTAATAGGGAAGATAGGACTCTCACATAATGGCCATAGCAGAGGTGCAGACCCAGGAAAAGCACTTACCAAAAGATATATAGAAATAGACTGAGATATCACTACTGTATATTTCCATATGACTGAATTCTCCAGCATCTGACAAACCTGAAATGTCAACTATTGGGTTGACCGACCCTTTGAAGTCAAAGTTTGTTTTTAGCTTTGTAAGAGTGTTTTAGGAGGGTTATGTGAGAAACGTGCACACTAGAAGCCGTGAGCTTCCACTAAGTGGGAGATTGAAAATTGTCTTGTCTTCTTTATTGTTTCCACTTAGAAGAACCTTGGACTTGCAAGTGGGACTTTCTACTAAGAACATCTCATCCCCAGGCAGTTAAACGTATTTGAACTAGCAGTAAATGCAGGTGCGGTATTAAATGCCAACCCTGAGGCTATAGAATACAGGTGAAGGTGGAATACCCAAATCTGTTTAATGGCTTCCACAGCTTCTCTGACTGACAGTTGCTGTCCTGCATCCAGAAGCACAAGGCAACACCCTCTAAGCCCAGGGCCCCCGCCGTTGTGCCTCTGCAAAAAATTTTCAGATACTGTGACAAGTAAACTTTTGTTTGACCAAATGTAGCTCCAGATAAAGTACTGTAAACTGTTAAATCTAAGTTTCCACATATAACTTAATATAAATACTGACTTCAGGAAATAAAGTCAAGCTTGTCACCTCTTACCTGATGCTCTCAGTTGATCCATTACTAAGGTGGACAGTCTCATTATTCCATAGAAAAACTAGAAGATGGGAGATAGAGGGTCCGAGTTTGAAGTCAGTATTTGCATAATAGATTTTTTTTATGTTCAGGGTTACCA
This sequence comes from Staurois parvus, assembly GCF_062004578.1. Classification (NCBI taxonomy): domain Eukaryota; kingdom Metazoa; phylum Chordata; class Amphibia; order Anura; family Ranidae; genus Staurois; species Staurois parvus. The sequence continues at coordinate 16,996,727 of NW_028317941.1, read as the reverse complement.
AGGCATTCTAGAAGATAATTAACTGTATGTGGAAGAACTACTCAAAACCTAAATTTATCCCACCTTCAGTAAAATGTTTGTCTGTGTCCCAGATTCTTAAGATCTACCCCTGTACTCCTCCTCCTCATACTCTTCTCCTCCGTCCCCTAAATCTCTTCTCTCTATCCACCCGCTCCTCCCAAACAACTATACATCGCTCCCTCACTGCTTCCATCTCCCCTCTACGGCTCTCACCACCTCCTCCTGTTACTCCACTCTCCCACTGACCTGAACGCCACCAATGGCAGAACCACACGCTCTTATACTTCCCGCTCCCATGCCACCTTTCTTACCCTTCTTCTCCTCCTAACCGCGGGGGACATCTCCCCAAACCCTGGTCCTCCTCAACCACCCTCACCCACAAGGCACCCACCTACTTCCACGAACTGCCGCAACCCCCTCAACCTAATACTGCTCCCCAAAACCACCCCTCCGTTTTCGTGTGCACTCCTGAACGCCCGTTCGGTTTGCAACAAACTTACCGCCATCCATGACCTCTTTGTCTCTGTCAGGGCAGGAACGCTGGGATGGGCAGGCAGGCCTATGGTACGGTCACGCTGCGACTGACGATAGCCACTACCCACAGACCGGAGTCCCTCAGGGCGCGGAGTCTAAGCCCCAGGCTACCTTTCACCAGGGCCCCTGATGGTGGGGATGGACTTGACGCAGCCTGAGACCAGGTCGCGGCCCCCGAGTGACCCCAGCTGCGATCACGACTGCCGCCAATGGCGTACAGCTGGTGGGAGCTAGATGGGAACACGAGTAGAGTAGTCAGACAAGCCGGGTCAATACCAACGGAGCAGACAGTACTAGACGGTAGGCAAAGAATACTCAGGTCACGGGCCGGGTTCAGCAACGGGAGGTCAGGTAAAGGGTTAACACAGAGAATAGTCTTGTCAAAGCCGAGTCGGTTACCAGGAGAGCAATGGGAACAACACAAGAGCCTGCAACAGGGCAACATACAGGACACAAGTGCAGAGCACACTTGCAGACAGCAGGTTTAAATGTGCTCAACCACACCCTTCTGAGGAGGAGCCGCAGAAGCCTGAAGGCATAAAGGTTCCCACCATGCTTTGCAGAAAACCAAGATGGATGCCAGCTCATGGAGATGCACAAGCTCTGAAGAAAGGTAGGACCTTGACAGTCTCCCGCTCCCTCAACCTCCTGGCGATCACTGAATCCTGGATCTACCTCCCCTGAAGCACTCTCCTATGGAGGTCTCACCTGGACCCACTCACCCAGACCCAGCTGTCAGAAAGGTGGTGGGGTTGGTATGCTCCTGTCACCGCAGAGCACCTTCCAAGTCCTCCCTAACCCTCCCTCTCTATCCTTCTCCTCCTTTGAGGCCGACTGCATCCGACTATTCTCTCCAATATCCCTGAGGATCTCAGTCATCTATCGGCCCCCTGGACCCGTATCCCGCTTCCTCGATGACTTCTCCGCCTGACCACCCTTCATTCTCTCCTCCGAACTGCCCACCCTCATCCTTGGCGACTTCAACATCCCTACCAACATCAATAGCCCGGCCACATCCAAACTCCTCCAACTAACCTCTTCCTTTGCACTCACACAGTGCATACAGTCCTCCACCCACTCTGACAGGAACACCCTGGACCTTGTTTTCTCCCATCTCTGCACCCCCCACAACCTCACAAACACCCCTTTTCCTCTCTCTGACCATAACCTCATTACCTTTTTCGTCTCCTCGTCCTCATACACCTACCCCTCCAAATGTCAAACAATCACCAACTGAAACCTCCACAACATGAACCCTGCCCCCTACCACTCTGCAGCTGACCAACTTTACAACTTTATCCTTCCCCTGTCCTGCCCTGACCTGGCCAATACTGTCTATAACAACTCGCTGTCAGCCGCCCTTGTCTCCTTCGCACCCCTAACCACACAAAACCTTAGACCCCAACCGCTTCAACCCTGGCAGAATGAGCATACAAAAAATCTCAAATGACGCAGTCGCGCGCTAGAGCGACTATGGCGCAAAACCAGATCCCAACAAGCGTTCTCCCGATATAAATCCGCCTTCCTCACCTACACTTCCTCCCTCCACGCTGCCAAGCAAGCCTACTTTGTAACCCTCATCAATACCCTCTCCTCTAACCCTCGCCGGCTCTTCTCCACCTTCAACTCTCTGCTCTCTCCGCCCCCTCCTCCACCCAGTACCTCACTCACCATCCACGAGATTGCTAACCACTTCCAAAGCAAGATTGACGCAATTCGCAGGGGCATTACCACTGCTCAGACTTCCACCCCACCTAGCATCCCTCACACAAAAACCCCCTCAACACTCCTCTCCCTTGACCTCGCCACCGTCCAGACCTCTACCCCGCCCAACACTCCCCACACTCAAACCCCCTCAACACTCCACTCCTTCGACCCTGCTACCACTGACGAGGTCACTAAGGTCTTCTCTAAAGCTTGCCCTACCACCTGCCCCCTTGATCCTGTCCCCACACAACTCCTACGATCACCCTCCTCCTCCATCCTACGCTCCCTCACTCACATCTTCAATCTCTCCCTCTCTACTGGCACATTCCCCTCCCCTCTGAAGCATGTGCACATCACTCCCATACTTAAAAAACCCTCCCTGGATCCCACCGACCTAAACAACCTTAGACCCATCTCCCTGCTGCCATTTACATCCAAACTCCTTGAGCGCTTAGCCTATAATCGCCTAAGCTCCCACCTCACCGACAACAACCTCCTTGATCCCCTACAATCTGGCTTCCGTCCCCTACACTCCACCGAAACCGCCCTACTCAAACTCATCAACGACCTGCTAACTGCCAAAACCAAAGGCCACTACTCAGTGCTATTACTCCTCGACCTCTCTGCAGCTTTCAACACGGTCGACCACCCCCTCCTCCTCAAAAAACTATACTCTTTTGGCCTCAGAGACTCCACTCTCTCCTGGCTCTCTTCCTATCTATCACAACGCTCCTTCAGTGTTACCTATAACACTGCCACCTCCCCCTCACTCCCCCTCTCTGTTAGGGTCCCCCAAGGTTCTGTCCGTGGGCCCCTTCTCTTCTCCATCTACACCTCCTCCCTTGGTCAACTGATACACTCCCACGGCTTCAACTACCATCTCTATGCCGATGACACTCAAATCTATCTCTCCACCCCTCACCTCACCCCTTTAGTATCCGCCCGAATCACTAGCCTTCTGACCGACATATCAGACTGGATGTCACTCCACTTCCTCAAACTAAACCTTGCTAAAACCGAGCTCCTAGTTTTCCCCCCAGCCCGCGCCCCCCCGACCTCTCCATCATGACCAACAACGCCACCATCAGCCCCACCCCACAAGCCAAAGTACTAGGTGTCATTCTAGACTCCAATCTGTCTTTCCAGCCCCAGATCCAATAGCTGACAAACTCATGCAGACTCCACCTCCGCAACATCTCCAAAATACGCACGTTCCTAAATCCAAAAACCACAAAGCAACTCATCCACTCCCTTATCATATCACGACTTGACTACTGCAACTCCCTCCTCGCCGGCCTACCCCAACACAGGCTATCCCCGCTTCAGTCTATCCTGAATTCTGTGGCCAGACTCATCCACCTCACCAACCGCTCCATACCCGCCTCCCCCCTCTGCCAATCTCTCCACTGGCTTCCAATTGCCCAATGCATAAAATTCAAAATATTAACATTGACGTACAAAGCTGTTCATAACACTGCCCCAAACTACATCACCGATCTGATATCCATCTACCACCCAACACGCACTCTCCACTCCTCACAAGACCTCCTACTCTCCAGTTCCCTGGTCTCCTCCTCCCATGCCCGTCTCCAGGACTTCTCCAGGGCTTCCCCCATCCTCTGGAACTCACTACCCCAATCCATCAGACTGTCACCTACCCTCCTCACCTTTAGGCGCACCCTGAAAACACATCTCTTCAGAGAAGCCTACCCAGCCCTCACCTAATTGCTGATCTCCTCCTCTCTTCCCACCACTCCATCCCCCACAGCTATTTCCTCCTGTACCACTCTCCCTTCCCTCCTAAATTGTAAGCTCCAAGGAGCAGGGCCCTCGAACCCCTTGTGTATCGCATTGTATTGTTACTGTACTGTCTCCCACTATAATGTACAGCGCTGAGCAAACTATTGGCGCTATATAAATACTGTATAATAATAATAATAAAACCCCACCTCCTGTCCCATGTCACTGGGGGAGGTGATCTTAATAGACTGAAACTTATGATGATATTCATTTGCTAACTGTTTAATACAATCTTTCCAAAACCTTTCTTAGGTTCTTAGAATAAATATTTGACTTGATTAGCAACAGTCCTCAGGCCACTCTCTGACGACAATAAGTAGCCAAAGTCTATTTATCTGCACAGACCAGAAAACCCCAATACACCTTCTTTGTCATTTATACTTTTAAGGGAAAGTAGGGGCAGCACAGTGGCTAAATGGTTAGCACTTCCGCCTGGCAGTATTAGGGTCATTGATTTGAATCCCATCCATGGCACAACCTGCTTGGAGTTTGCATGTTCTCCCTGTGTCTGTGTGGGTTTCCTCTGGGTACTCCAGTTTCCCTGCACACTCCAAAGACATGCTGGTAGGATAATTAGTTCCTGTCTAAATTGGCCCTAGTATGTGTATGAATATAAGTTAGGAACCTTAGATTGTACACCCCTTGAGGGTTAGCGACTCATGTGACTGTACAATATATATATGTAAAGCACTGTGTAAATTGACAGCGCTATATACAGTAAATACCTGGAATAAATAAATAGGTGCTAACAACAACTGTCTGACATACCAGCCAATACTGAGGAGAATATACAGTATATGTCATATCTGCTGAACCCCTCTTCTAAAAATGATGGTTGCCTTGTCAAGCTGATCCAATGGTTTAAAATTTTCATAGGCAAAACCCTGGGAGACCTAGGCAGATCTCAAATTTTAACTTTATTCTGACTTTCTAACCTGCATAATTTTACCAGGTTGGTACTTCAGAAAGTACTGAAGCCAGCGACAGCCAGGCAAATAGTATTCCCAGACGTCGACAGTGATGGCAGCTCACGTATTGCTCTCAGTGCAGGTTTCCTTTAACAATAGAACAAAAAGCAATAATTTGCAGTTACTTCAGTTATTTTAGTCCAGCAAATGTAATTTCTTCTTTATGCAGTCAGACCAGCTAAAATAATGTATGATTCATCACCATTAGTTATTGAAATTTGAACATTGCTCTGTACCTTGTTGTGATGTCAAGGTCACCGTGTGAAGTAAAAATAAAGGCTGTGTTAATGGAGATATTTCACTAGCAAAGAATACAAATTCGCTTTTACATGAGATAGCTTCTTTAGCAGTTTAAACAATGTTACTCAGGTTGCTACAGCTCAGCAAAAAATATAGGCAAAGTCTATTTGTTTTTGTTTTTTTTAGGGGGGGGGGCTATTTGTAGGCAAAGATAGACTAAAGCTAGCAATACAATGATAGATTTTCAAATGTACGTTCATATGAAAAACTTGATGAATGTCATATGAAAGTACTTAAAAAATTGATTTGCTTTCAACATTTCATTTTGGTATGAATGAATTTTCCAAATTCAAAATGTTTCTTGCTTTCAACATTCAAATTTGATATGAATAGAATTTTCAAAATAAAAACCACATACACTGTTGGAAATTCATTTGTTTGAGAAAAATGATCAATCAAAAACGAATGCTGTTTGTAACCAATATTAGAAAACTGAATGAACACTCCTGAAATGAACATGAACATGAAATTCTACTAGTGTATGGCTAGCTTAAATATATTTAATTACTAAATAGGCCCACAATTGCCATAAGAGCATAGTGGCTAGAACATCTGTCTAGCAGCACTAAGGTTGTCAGTTTGTATCCCAACCATGGCACTACCTTCCAGGAGTTTACGTGTTATCTATGTACCTGTGTGGGTTTCCTACCCCACTCCAAAGTCATGCTGGTAGGGTAACTGGCCCTAGTATGTGTATGTATGACTGTCTAGGGACCTTAGATGATAAGATCCTTGAGGGCAGGGACTGATGTGAATACTCAATATACATGTAAAGTGCTGTGTAAATTGATGGCACTATATAAGTACCTGTCAAAAATAAGAGATTCCCAGTCAAAACATTTTTTAAAATTTTGGATAAAGTAGAAAATTGGGTTCTCTTTGTTTACTTCTTGTACCAGGGACCACCTAAAAACAAACATTTTGAATGTTGGAGTATTTATTATTAATGCCTTCTAGACAAAGCCCTAAAAAGCCTAATCGTTGTCTAAATTGTGCACTGAATGGGGGGTGGCATTGGATAGTTTATCATCAGCTTTACAGTTGCTAAAAAAGCATTCAACATGCACCTGTGCCAAGTCCATGGACCCTTACTTATTTGCATACTGAAGTTTAGTGAATATATTTTTTGGGAGCTTGGGGTTACAGCACTAAACACATTACTTATGTGTAATGGTGTCCTATTCATAGCTGGTGGATATTGCCCTAGGTAGTTATCTTCTGGCGATGTGAGAATTAACACAGAGATACTAGTCTAAAAAGCTGCACTTATCGCCCATCTGCTCTCTTCACCATTCATGAAGCGCGTATTACTTTTCTCCCACAATGCATCACACTCTGAATAGAGGAGGAGCAGTTCAATGACAGGATTCCACTACTGATTCACAAAACATAATGCATTGTGGGAGAATAGTAATACGAGTCTTGTGAATGGTGGAGAGGGCAGACGGGGGTGGGCTAAGCAGAGCAAATTTTCAGACCAACTGCATCAGGTGGTAATTCTCACAGCGCCAGAAGATTACCTCTTAGGACAATATCTGTTGGCTATTATGGAAGCACTGAAAAAAATATTTTACCAAAATAAACAGCTAACAGGTAATGGGATACACATCATTACATATAACTAATGTGTTTGGTGTTGTACCCACCCCTCCTCATAAAAATACCAAACTTCAGCTTCAAAACAAGCCCTCACTGACCTCTAAAGCTGCTTGTACTGATCTTTAAAAGGTGAGAAGGGGAAATATATCATAGAAGCAATAGGAGTATGGGGAAAGGGAGTGATAAGAAGGGGTAGATGGTAAGAATGGGGTGTGGAGAAGCATTACAAACTGGCATTAGGGTGAGACAATGTTTTTGTTAAATAATTATCATGGAGATAGCGTATGTGAGGACTACAGAAAGTTTTTCATTGATCATTGTCAAAGTCAAACAGATTTTAAAAGCTGTGAACTAAAGGCCCCTTTTTACTTGGGTTGGACTTCGTTTTGATCAGGAGGGGATCTGTCCACTTATCTGCTGAGCAGAGCAGGAGGATGACGGGTCCATGTCCACTCAGTTTATGCAGAGCGGACACAGACAGAGCCTGCCTTGCTCTATGGGCAACCGATTGTAAACGGACAGCGCTGTCCATTCATACCCAATGGCCATTGGATCTGATTTGCCTAGACAGAGGAGGACAGATCCCCTTCTACCATTGGATCTGTTCGGGGGTTGATGGGTATAAAAAGACACAAGTCCAAAGGGTCCGATCAAGTCCACCTTGAAAACTGACAGGTGGATCTGATAAGACCCTTCATGTGCAAGGGTACAAAGTGTTATAGATTTCTATGCTGTGGCTGTTGTCAGCAGTGACCATAAGAAGTTGTGATTTTAGTGTCTGTGCAGTGAACGTTGAAAATTTATTTTTCCACAATGCATATAACTACATGGATGAGTAAGGACTTGTTTTAAAAGGTTGTTCAGAATATGCTAATAGTGTATTTAGTCTGGGCACAGGCTCACATTAGGATGACACAAAACTATAAGTCTTGTTTCAGAGACCAAAAGTTAATCCAAGATAAATGATGACTCAAAAACGAACAAACCCAGACAGTACAGTATAAACATTGTCACGTGGATGTCATCACAATAGAGTTCTTTCACATGAGTGTACATGGGCCGCAGTACTACTTCATTAGTATTTTTCTTTAAATCACATAATTACCATCCTTGCTTCATTCCTATGACTTCATCCAGGATTAGAGAACTGATTTGTAATTCTATAATTAGCAAGAGTGAGTTGAAGACATCAGGCTACAATAATTCAATGCAATCAATGTTGCCTTGACAGCGCCAGTATCTTTTCTGTGTTCCATGTGCTTATCCATTCAAATCAAATCAATGGTATCCTAAAAAGCACCAAACGGAATCACAGTGCTGAGCACTGTCTATAGACATTTCCTTCCTGTCCTTCCTTTTCATTTCATTACATTGTTGGGAAAATGTGATGCTATTTGCTTTATTACTGTTCAATATCTAATACATATTTAATAGGAGTCAAATTGTGTACTACAAGCCACAATGCTAATTATCATTGCATTCCCATTTCATTTCTGATTGCATTGCATTTCTTTAACCCAAAAAAAAACTAATAAAGCAAAGCACATTTTGCCTCAATGTTCCTGCTAAAGGATAAAAAAAAATCATGATACATGAAATACGTAAAGGATGACTATGACTGAATGCAGCAGATAGCAATGTACTGTATATCTACAAACATCGAGACTATACTCTGCTCACCATCCCTATCCTGTGCTATGCCTAAGGATGCTTTTTTAATGTTTTATTACTGCAAAAAAAGCTTTTTATATTTCTATAATTCATACATAATGTAAACATGTGCTTTTCCAATGCAGAGTTAAACAGCAGGTTCCCTTTCATGGCAGCCCCACCAGCAGCTTGTTTTGTGTATGTAAAACATATTTCTTGTTATGTTAGGATACAGTAGGAAATTGTTAAGACACCACCAGTTTTTTGTGTCCCAATAGGGAGATATAATTTCCTCTACCAGAGACACAACAAGAAATCTCCAAAACAATGGGACATCCCCTCTTTGACATTTGTCACCAAGGAATGTGTCCCTTCACCTCTGGATCCTGAAAGAGTTTAAAGATTTTGGATTTTCCACCACTTTCTCTACCAACACAAAGGTTACAATCTGTCTGCAAAATCTTCTTTAGTTCTACCAACAATTATGTAGTCCAGGGGCCTGCCTGATACAAATTGATCGGATAGTTTAGAAAGGTCCTCATACTACCATAGTTTTCATAAGTCTAAAGTTGATTGTACAGTCAGATTGTGACATGCATGGTGACCTGAAGACCAATAGAAAGGGTAAATATTATTAGAAGGGACACAGACTTTCATTAACTACTTGCCCTCCAGAGGATTTACCCCCCTTCCTGACCAGTCCATGTTTTGAGATACGGCGTTACATTAATTTAACTGACAATTGGGCAGTCATGCAACGCTACACACAAAACAAATTTACGACCTTTTTTTCCCACAAATAGAGCTTTCTTTTGGTGGTATTTGATCTCCTGTGCGTTTTTTATTGTTTGTGCTATAAACAAAAAAAGACTGTTTTGAGAAAAAACAATATTTTTGACTTTTTTCTATTAAAAATGTCCAGTAAAAAAATTTAAATAATCTAATTTCATCATAAATTTAGGTCAAAATGTATTCTGCTACATGTCTTTGCTAAAAATAAAATCCCAATATGTGTAAATTAATTGGTTTACGTGAAAGTGATAGCTTTTACAAATGGCAGTATAGATAATGGAATTTTTTTTTTTACTAGGCAGCGACCAGCGACTTATAGCGGAACTGCAGCAGCCATTCTGATACTGGGGGAACTGACTTGGTGTCAATGACATCCTCAGTGACACCAATACAGTGATCAGTGCTAATAAAAAGCACTGACACTGTACTAATGACACTGGGCAGGAAGGGGTCAACATGTGGGGAGATCAAAGGGTTAACTGTGTGCTGTTTCACAGTATGCTGTGTGAGTGCTTTCTGCTGTAAGCACACTGCTTTTTATGGCTCTGCTATGCAGAGCCATACAAAGCAGTGTGCAGAAGCTACATATAGTTACATAGTTAGTCTGACTGAAAAAAGACAAAAGTCCATTCAGTTCAACCATAAAAAAAAAAAAAGTTATAATCATATACCCACAGTTGATCCAGAGGGAGGCAAAAAACCCAGCAAAGCATGATCTAATTTTCTCCTACTGGGAAAAAAATTCCTTCCTGATCCCCCCTGAGAGGCAATCCGATATTCCCTGGATAAACTTTACCTATAAATATTAGTATCCAGTTATATTCTGTGTATCCAAGAAAGAATCCAGGCCTTTTTTAAAGCAATCCACTCAGCTGGCCAGAACCAACTCTATTCCACATTTTCACAGTTGTTACGGTAAAGAAACCTTTCTGTTTTTCCGGATTAAATCTCCTTTCCTCCAAACGTAAAGAGTGCCCCCTTATCCTCTGTGATGACCTCAGGGTGAATAACTCTGCATCGAGTTCACTATATAAACCACTGATGTATTTATACATGTTGATCATATCCCCCTTAATCTCTTCTTCTCAAGAGAGAATAAAGTCAGTTCCTCTAATCTTTCCTCATAGCTGAGTTCCTCCATGCCTCTTATCAGTTTGGTTGCCCTTCTCTGTGCTTTCTCCAGTTCCCCAATGTTCTTTTTGTGAATTGGTGCCCAAAATTGAACTGTATATTCCAGATGAGGTATTACTAATGACTTGTACAGGGGTAAAATGATATCTCTCTCTCTGGAGTCTATACCATACAAGAGAGGATTTTGCTCACTTTAGAAACCGCAGCTTGGCATTGCATGCCATTATTAAGCTTGTGATCTACCAGAACTCCCAGATCCTTCTCCACCATTGATTCCCCCAGTTGTACTCCCCCTAGTATGTATGATGCATGCATATTTTTAGCCCCCAAGTGCATAACCTTACATTTATCAACATTAAACCTCATTTGCCACATAATTGTCCAATTAAACAGTGCATTGAGGTCAGCTTGTAAGTTAGAGACATCCGGTAAGGACGTTATTCCACTGCACAGCTTGGTGTCATCTGCAAAGACTGAAATGGGATTTATAATCCCAGACCCTGTATCGTTTATAAATATATTAAAAAGTAAGGGTCCCAACACTGAACCTTGGGGTACACCACTGACAACCCTAAACCATGCAGAGTATGAATCATTAAGCACTACTCTCTGAATACGATCTTTTAGCCAATTTTCAATCCATTTACATATGGATTTTTTCAAGCCTGTAGACTTTACCTTACACATTAGCCCTGTGTGGGGAACTATGTCAAACGCTTGTTCAAAATCCAAGTATACCACGTCCACAGCCACCCCCCTGTCCAATGTTTTGCTCACCTCCTCATAGGAAGAAATCAGATTTGTTTGACAACTTCTGTCTTTCATGAATCCATGCTGTCTGTTGCTTAAAATATATTTTTTTTAGCAAGAACTCATCTATGTGGTCTTTTAGTAAACTCTCCAGAATCTTCCCGACTATGGAAGTTACACTAACAGGTCTATAATTACTTGGTAAAGATTTTGACCCCTTTTTAAATATTGGCACCACACTGGCCTTACGCCATTCCAGTGGTACTATGCCAGTCATTAAAGAGTCCCTAAAAATTAGAAACAATGGCTTTGAATGACAGAGCTCAATTCATTAAGGACCCGTGGGTGTATGCCATCCGGTCCAGGTGCTTTATTCACCTTTATTCTGTCTAAATATTTCTGGATCATATCAATTGTGAGCCAATGTGGATCATCTGGGGCTCTGTCAATACCATGCCCATTATGGACAAAGCTCCCCCATGCTCCTTTGTATACACAGAGCTGAAGAAGGTATTTCATAAATTTGCCTTCTCTTTGTCCCCAGTCACCCACTCTAGATTATTTTGTAAAGGGCCTACATGATCGGACCTGACCTTTTTACTATTAATATATTTAAAGAATTTTGGGGGGTTGGTCCTGCTATCTTTAGCAATCTGTAGTTCATTTTTAATTTTTGCGGTCTTGATTTCCTTTTTGCATATTCTGTTATATTCTTTGTTATGTTTAAATGATGATCACGTTCCTTCATATTTATATTTAATAAAAGCTCTTTTCTTATTATCTATAGCTTTTTTAACTTTGGCTGTAAGCCACATAGGTTTGATTTTTAGCCTTTTAAACTTGTTGCCCATGGTAATATATTTTGCAATGTGTTCACATACTGTCTTTTTAAAGAACTCCCATTTCTGTGTTGTGATCATCAGGAGCTGATAGGGGAGAGATCTGTGTTGTTTATACACAGGTCTGTCCCCCGTGGAGATACTCAGCTATCACCGGGTGCTGGCGAGTAATCCCCAGCCGGGACCCAGTGATTGACAGTCGAGGCCGCAAATGGAGGCACGGGTAGGGTGCCCGTATACGTGATTTTGCGCACCTGTGCCACCCTGTAGCAGTACTTCGGCTATAGGGTGGCACAGAACCGGTTAATCAATCTGTCCCACACTATCACCCACAGTCAGTATAGGGGGGTGTACAGTCAACAGTAGCACCTTACAAATCCAAAATAAAAAATTAGCCGGGGATCCTTCAATATGTGTGTAAAAAACAGAAGTTCTAGTTGCATGCTCCAACACCAGTGTGAATGAGGCCTAATACACAGTGATAAGATTATATACATTAAAGTGATTGTAAATCCATACTTAAAAAAAAAAAAAAAACGTACCTGCTCTGTGAAATGGTTTTTCACAGAGAAGCCTCAATCCTCCTCTTCTGAGGTCCCCTCCTGGCTGCTCCGCCCACCAGGTGTCCACCATAGCAACTTGCTTGCTATGGGGGCACTGTGCATGTGCTCCTAAGCTGGCTGTGTGCTCTGTGTGCTCTTTCCTCACTGGCTGTGATTGACAGTAGTGGGAACTAATGGCTCTCGCTGCAGTGTCTAAGCCAATGAGGAGAGAGAGTGCTAAGAGAGTCCCTGTTCTCATGCACATCACTGGATTGAGATCATGCTGGGGTAAGTATAAGGTGGGGCTGGGAGAGAGGAACTGCACACAGACATTTTTCACTTTAACCTCTTAAGCTATGAAAAGTTTTACCTCCTTCATGACCAGGCTATTTTTGCTATTTAGCACTGCACTACTTTGGCAATTGCACGGTCATACAATGCTGTGCCCAAATAAAATGTATCATTTTTTTGCACACAAATAGAGCGTTCTTTTGGTGGTATTTTATCATCCCTGGATTTTTAATTTTTTAATATATAAACAAAAGAGACTGAAAAACAATAAGTGTATATTAATTGGTTTTTGTGAAAGTTATAGCATCTAAAATGATGGCATATATACTATAATTGTTATTTATTTATTTTTATACTAGTAATGGTAATGATCATCGACTTATAATGGGACTGTGATAGTGCGGCAGGCAATCTTACACTAACTGACACTTTTTGGGAACTGACTAACTGCCACTGACATTTACTCCAATTAAACTAATACAGTGATCAGTGCTAATAATACAGTATACACTGTCACTGTACCAATAACACTGGCTGGAAAGGGGTTAAAGTGTTGCTAAACCCAGGATCCTGCATTCACTATATCTGGTCTCCCACGGTACACAGAATATATAAATGCAATTATTTTAGTAAATATAAACTGCTAAATATCTTTTCTCATCAGCAGTACGAGGGGCGACTGAAAAGTTCTCGGCCTACCCATGAAGCATTTGTCTTAGCCCAATTTTATTTTTACTACTCATAGTACATATCTTTGCAAGGTTCCATACCAAATTTCTCACAAATAGCATTTTCTTTGTTTCAGTTATTGAAGACTGAAGAGCAGAAGGTCATTATTGTCTGAAAGATGGAACCTTGCAAAGATATGTACTATGAGTAGCAAAAATAAAATTGGGCTAAGACAAATGCTTCATGGGTAGGCTGAGAACTTTTCCGTTGCCCCTCGTATAGCAGTCTTGTGACATCTATCATTGTCCAGCCAAGTATTGGTTAAAGCTTGCAGGAGGAGTTTTCATTTTACTCTAGGTGGATGCAGAACCCCTGACCTCTGTCTGGACAGTGCTGATTGGTCCTGTGCTGATCCCCCCCAAAGAAAAAAAACCTCTCTGGCAATACAGACTAAACTGAGCATGTGCAGAGTGACTCTTAGGGTTCTGTACTAGCAGCAGATTGATAGAGGACAGTAGAAGAAGGGGAGGTTCAGAAAATCCTTTTTTCACAATGTAGAGAATTAACCCCTTAGGATCCTCAGTGAGTATAACAAGCATGCTGTACTGCATATACAGACTGATTTTACTGTTGTGGGTTTAGTTACACTTTAACATTTAGGGGCAATCAAAGTGTGCCTAACTATATTTACTGTGTGTACTGTGTGCTGTCAGTAGAGAGCCCTGTGTCATTGGCCGGGACCCGCTGATCGGCTTGTGCTGTGGCGAATAAAAGCAGAGCCAGGGAGGAGGGCGTACTAGCACACGCCCCTTATCCGGTAATCCAAGATCACGTACATGTATGTGATCTGACGCAGGAGAGCTGCCAGCCCTCAGTATATCTGCATGGGCCAGTTGGCAAGCAATTAATGCAGAGATGTATTAATGTAAAAACCCTCAGCCTTAACCTCCCTGGCGGTATTCCCGAGTGTAGCTCAGGGTAAAGGTTTAGCATCACAAGCGGTAACCCTGAGCTACATTCAGGAATACCCTGCAGCGTTGCTCCGGGATCTCTTCTTCACTTACCTTGTCCTGCACTCCCGCGATGTCCCTCGCAGTGTCCCCGGCAATGTTCTCCGGCCGATGCCGGCATCTGTCTTCCGGGTTCCGTTCCCTGAGACGTCAGGACGTGCGGGGACGGAACGGCGGGAAATTTAAAAATGTGAAAAAGTGACATTCACTCAATACACTAAAATCACATAGTAAAACATTACCGTATCAAACCATTTCACATACATTTTGTCCCTAGTGCTTTGTCCTGTGCCCTGCCTGCATTTTTACTGTACTTTCTGCCTGGAAACTGAGAAATGTCCATGGCATCCAAAATGTGTCCCTTTAGATCAAAAGCGGTTTTAGACCAGCTAGAGAACAGCGATAGTAAATTAGAACTACTTGCAGAATTGAGTGATAATGATTCGTGGGGAAATTCGTCATCAGACACTGAAAACGATTTTGCGACTTTGCTCAGCGATGTGCGAACTTGGCGCTATATTTCAAATTTCAGTGTTTTTGGTTTGATTATATTATTGAATTAAATTTATTATTATATTATTATTTTTATGATTATTTATTAAATTATAATTTATGATTTTGTGTTTCAAATTTTAACATACCCGGTTTACTAGACTCTTGTTCGGACAGATTTCAGTGAGTTATTCCTAAATATTACAGGCCTACAATAAAAGAAATACATATTACCATGCAAAAAAATGTACCGCTTTTAGTACAGAAATACTGACATAATCAGACTGCTAGGGAGGCTACGAGCCACTATGTGGTGGTCACATTACATATATTTTTAAATATATTTTCAAAGACTATAAATGCCAAATAATTTGCAGCACGCTTATTAAAAAAGTCATCATTCACATTGGATATTTAGGAGTGGCAAGATTACAAATTAACTAAAGAGGAAACAATTGTTTAATGTAAACAATCAATTGAAAAGATCCAGCACCATTTGTTTGTTTAGTTTGTTATTCCTTTTAGAGAAATAAGGACTTTAGATTTATCAAGGCTAATTTCCTAAACCCACATATTAAGTGGTGCTTGATAAATCCTGTATTGTTTATTCTGTCTGGGGGACATATTCTCTTTGCGCTGGAATGAAAAGTTCTCCCGGAGGCATTCAGCAATATACAATGTGTTTTGACAACGGCACAGTAAATTTGCAGAGGCAAAGGCGTCCTTTATGCCAGTAGTATTGCTGGATGTCACTGGAAGCAGCTTACAGCATCTTGCTAGGTGCTGGCACTTGTCATAGCGATATCGCTGTAGGCTCTGTAGCTACGCAGTCTGCAGAACAGATCTGCTACATGATGACTGAGGATCTTCATTCCTGAAAACCCCAACAATCCATAAATCTTTATCTTGAGTCTCCACCCTATTTCATCTCAATGAATGTGACAGACTCAAGCTGTTAAGGACAAATGTGAGATTGCTACTATCTCTAATGTTGTGTTTTGTGTATAAAATGTTCATTTTTCATCACCTTGATATGAAAATAGATTTGACCATATATGGACTTATTTTATTATGTAGCTGGAGATAGGCTTTAACCACTTGTCCTCCAGAGGATTTACCCCCCTTCCTGACCAGGCCATTTTTTGAGATATGGCGTTGCTTTATTTTAACTGACAATTGCGCGGTCATGCAACGCTGTACATAAATGAAATGTATGTCCTTTTTTCCCCACAAATAGAGCTTTCTTTTGGTGGTATTTGATCACCTGTGTGTTTTTTTAATTTTTTTGCTATAAACAAAAAAAGACCGACAATTTTTAAAACAAAAAATATTTTTTACTTTTTGCTATAAAACATCCAATAAAAAAAATTTTCAAAATAAAATTTCTTCATAAATTTAGGCCAAAATGTATTCTGCTACATGTCTTTGCTAAAAAAAATCCTAATATATGTAAATGAATTGGTTTACATGAAAGTTATAGCATCTACAAATGACGGTATATATACTGGAATTTTTTTTTTTACTTATACTAGTAATGGCAGCATTCAGCGACTTATAGCGGGACTGCGGTGGGCGTTCTGACACTGGGGGGAACTGACTAACTGCCATTGACATCCCAATGACACTAATGCAGTGATCTGTGCTAATAAAAAGCACTGACACTGTTCTAATGACACTGGGCAGGAAGGGGTTGACATCTGGGGAGATCTAAGGGTTAACTGTGTGCTGTTTTACATGATGTGCTGTGTGTTTTACTAGGGAAACATGCTGCTTTGTACTGCATCTCTCTGCTGTGCTGAGAAATACAAAGCAGCATGTCCTCACTGGCAGGAGAGAGACCTGTGTTGTTTACACACAGGTCTCTCCCCTGTCAGCTTTGCCAGACGATGTGCCGGTGGGGAATCTCGAGCAGGGACCCCGTGATTGATATCTCTAGCCACCAATGGCTAGGGATATATACGTGATTTTGCACAGCCCTGTCACCCTGTAGCAGTAGTTCTACTATAGGGCAATGGGAAAGCGGTTAAACAGCAGAGTTGATTGCATAAAGTTTGGTTAAAGCTGAACATCAGGCAGATAAAAATAAGACACAAATGAGTGCAGTTATGTATCAATTAATAAATCAATAAAGTTGCTTATATTTTTTCTTACCTGGTTCCTCGGTAAATATGCCCCCCACCACGTTATGATAATGAAACTAGTAAATAAAATTCCTTTCATTTTTATTACACACCATATTTTAGACACAATAGAAAAAGAAAGCACTGCTCCAGGTCGGTCCACTGATCTACTCTTGCTAACGCACTGGGTGCAGGCCTAGCCCATAACGATCTTCACAGGAAAGGCAAAAATGGTACGCACATCTAAAACTACCTTTATTGTAGACTGACTGTCTCAGCTATGATAAAGCTGAGAGTAAGTGAGAAACATGTTAGCTGTTTTCTTCTGTGACCCTTTGCTATAGCTTGTGGTTGTGCGTTTTGTTCAAGAATCTACAATAAAGGTGGTATTTAGATATGCAACTGACTACCATTTACACCTTTTTCGCAAAACAAAATGAGGTTTGCTGGATGTTAACCAAACAGTTAAATAAACCCAGAAACCCAGGACATAGCACTTGAACCCCAGTGATGTCTATAGGAGCTAAATCTTTTTTTTTCCTGGCCTTTTTCAAAGCTGATTTCCAAGCATTGTTTGAGAAAAAGACATGGTAGTTGGACAACACCATCGAGGACAGGTATCAATGCAAAAAAAAAAATCAGTAGAGAGTAAAATTTTAATAAGGTTTAAAGGGTAACATTAAAATATACTATTCCTTTAACCCCTTTGCTGCCAGAGCCATTTTTGCAGGTTTTTTTTTTTTTGCACACATTTAAAAATCATTTAGGTCTGAAGGTTACATATAAACCCCAAAATATTATATATATCTATAACTCGTGATACATTAGTGTTATGGTCAGTAGGAAGAATGCTTCTTACACTTGTGGACATTTGGAAGAATCAAAGTAAACTAAAGGCAAAACCTTTTTTGTTTTTGCTTTTAGTTTTGATAAAGAGTAAAGATGTATTAGAAAATTTATTTTTTCATTCACCCTGTTTACAATTATCATCGAAAGTGAAAGTTAAATAAAACACCAAATGTTGGGTTATTCCCAGAAAAGTAATAGAGGGGAAATTTTCCAATGGGGATACTAATTCTGGTGAACTAGGGGTCCCCAAGGAATTCCCTTAATTTGCAGGGATTTCCTCTCACTTCCCAATTTGCGTCAGAAAGTGAAGGTAAATTTACCCAATGGGACACAACTGGCAAAATATAAACTGACAGGGTCATAACCCTCCCTTACTCTATCCAAAATGGAAAAAATAGGCCTATAGTTCTACTTTAACCCCTTTACAGATAGCTAAAAAGATCAATGGTGTCAATAGGAACTTATCCTTTAGGCAGAAATTGCTCATTGCTCAAGGAACCCCTAGCGACTTTTGGAAGAACCCTAGGGTTCCATGGAACCCTGGTTAAGAAACCCTGCCCTGTAATAAAATAGAATAAAATAGTAATATTTCCAATTTTTTTAGTAACTTGACATTATAGCAAGCCGCTGCTTAGTCCCACCCCTACTCTCTGCTCAGAGGATGTGATTGACAGCAGCAAGTGCCAATGTCTCCTGCTGCTGCCTAGCCTCCTGTGAGAAGAGGGGAGAAAAGAGCAGTGGTTCTGCAAGCGGACATAGCGCTGGATCAATATCAGGCTCAGGTAAGTATTTAGGGGAGGGGAGGGGGGGGGCTGACAATGGAAGATTTTTTACCTTAATGCAGAGAATGCATTAAGGTAAAAAAAAAATACCTTTTACCTGTACAACCACCTAAAGTCAATTTTATAGCACATATATTATCCAAAAGATGAGGTTACGCTGAGTAAATATATGCCTAATATGTCAATCCTTAAAATTTCATGTGCCAGTGAAACAGGACAAACTTCAGTACCCTATATTTTCCATAAATGACACTTTAAATTCCCCTACAGGTTATCAGTTTAGAGCAGGGGACTCCAAACTTTCTAAACAAAGGGCCAGATGACAGTCCTTCAGACTTTAGAGGGGCCGGACTGTGTCCAGTCAGAGTAGACAATGCCCCGGGGTCAGTGGGATTAAATAATGCCTCAAGTCAGTGGGAGTACAAAAATTCCATAGTGCCTGAAGTCAGTAGGAGGAGGAACAGTACCCCATCATTGGTATTAGTAGAAGGAATAATGCCATTTGTTGGTATTAGTGGAAGGAATAGTGCCATTTGTTGGTATTAGCGGAAGGAATAGTGCCTCATATCAGTGAGAGGAATAGCCCGATAAAGGCAAGCAAAGGGCCGCATTTAGCCTGGGGGCTGCAGTTTGTAGACCTCTGGTTTAGAATTAACCATAAATAATGGGCGTAGAATTTTTACATGTTCAGGGTAACATGTGCAGCACAATGTATTCGTGTGTAGGCCCTACTGATGTATCATGCATTTACATTTGTATGTATGTATATGTGGAGGTGGAGGTTCATTATACATTTTTTGGGGTGGATTTTAAGTTCTTGGTTATAGCTTTAATTTTCTACGCTTTTTTTTAATAAACTTTTTTTCATCATATAGGGGATAAAATATCCCTTATGTGATGCATTTTTTGTTATAGGTTCTCTTTATTGAGACATAAGGGGTAAACAGAGCAGCTGAGGATCCTCTTTAAAATCCATACCAGATCCTTTTATTGGTATGTCTGGTATGGACTGCAGGGGGGGACCCCATGGAAAGAAAAAACCTTGCAGTGTCCCCTAAAGTCTATACCAGATCCTTACGCTTGATAAGAATCTTATATGGGTTTTAAGGGGGAATCCCCTATACTTTTCCCTGGCAGGGTCTGAAGGAAGTGTTTCTGCAAACCCTGCACCTGTCTGCTACCCTGTGGAAATAACCCCCTTGCCGCACATTTGTGAATACTGGT
This sequence comes from Staurois parvus, assembly GCF_062004578.1. NCBI lineage: Eukaryota > Metazoa > Chordata > Amphibia > Anura > Ranidae > Staurois > Staurois parvus. The sequence continues at coordinate 16,976,657 of NW_028317941.1, read as the reverse complement.
GGCCATCAGTTCACAGATTTAGAAGCACTGATTTAGATAATTTCTTACCATATTTGCAAATTCCCCACATTACAAAGTTCAATCAAATTCATTCATATTATTGTTCCCATGTTACCTATGCAATTTGTTTACCTTAATTTTTAAATATATAAACTGCTCATACATGCATTTCCAATCAAAGATGATTGTTATTTTAACGCACACAGAGAGAAGAGTTTTTTTGAAAGAAGGTCACCTAGTGTGTGCTTGTATCTGCATACCTAGACATGCTTATGCATAACAGAGAGTGGAGTAACACGATAGAGCTCCTTTTAATAATTTATCACTTGTATAAGATTAATTTTCTTCTGCCCCACAAGGTTAAGGTCTGATGTAGACATGGGATTGTAGGCTTAATGTTGAACCTATCTGCTATACTTCCCTACATACTTTAAGGCTTTCACATTAGGAAAATGATCCTAACGGATTATCTGACATTCATGTCGGCAGTGGTTTTCATACCAACACCTGGCCACCAGTGAAAATGACTGAAAGGTAATTTACTAAAGTGCTTACATGGTGAGCTGAATTCTTTCTGTTCTTTTCTTGCATGGAGCTATTATCTCAAGACAGTTTGAGGCAAGTGTTGCCTCCAGAAAAGAAGCACAATTGTCAAGTATTCAAAACAAACACACGTACTAATACCATACCGCAAATGTGGTATTTCTGCTCACTATATAAACCATGACTAGCTGAAACCAAAGTCCCTCTCAGCTACTGTTATAACAATACACTGTTTACATGTATGTAGTAAAAGGAAAACTTTTTTTTTTTTCATTTACAGTTTGTTTTCCTTTTTGCTTTTTTGCTTTTTTTCCCCAATCTTTTATTTTTCCCAACAAAGGTTCATTTTAAAGGTTTCTTTGATCAAAAGTTCTTTGGAACAATACCATCACATTTAATCAGTATTAATTTGGATGAAAGCATGGTCCTTGGCACCAATGATTCGATTGCTAGCAGAACATTAGGTTTGACGTACAAATCCACAAATTTATTGGTGTCAGTCTGCATTTTGCATCTTGGTTTAGCTCTGGTTCACATCGATGCAACTTGTCATGCGATTTGACAGTTACAAATTGCATGACAAGTCGCACCCTATTTGTGCCCATGGGACCGTTTAAATCAGTGCGACTCTGACTTTGACTTGCAGCTAGAGATGAGCGAATCAAACTTGGCGAAGTGGAATTCGTTTCGAATATTAGGAAAAATTCGATTCGCACCGAATCCGAATTTTAGCAAACTTCGAATGCACGAATCGAATTTTTCCCGATCAGCCGGCAAAAAGTGTCACTGCAGAAAGCTCCGCTATTTCTGACAGTTCTCTGACAGTTCCTTCACATTTACAGCGGTTGAAACATTGTATCTATTTGTTTCCATTTAGGATACAGATGTTTTTATTCGGAAATAAATAGATACAATGTTTCAACCGCTGTAAATGTGAAGGAACTGTCAGAGAACTGTCAGAAATAGCGGAGCTCTCTGCAGATACACTTTTTGCTGTACTGGAATTCTTCTTCTTTTCATTCTTCTTCTTCTTTTCATTCTTCTTCTTCTTTTCATTCTTCTTCTTCTTCTTCTTTTCATTCTTCTTCTTCTTCTTTTCATTCTTCTTCTTCTTCTTTTCATTCTTCTTCTTCTTTTCATTCTTCTTTTCATTATTCTTCTTCTTCTTTTCATTCTTCTTCTTCTTCTTTTCATTCTTCTTCTTCTTCTTTTCATTCTTCTTCTTCTTCTTTTCATTCTTCTTTTCATTCTTCTTCTTTTCATTCTTCTTCTTCTTCTTTTCATTCTTCTTTTCATTCTTCTTCTTCTTCTTTTCATTCTTCTTCTTCTTCTTTTCATTCTTCTTTTCATTCTTCTCATTCTTCTTTTCATTCTTCTTTTCATTCTTCTTCTCATTCTTCTTTTCATTCTTCTTCTCATTCTTCTTTTCATTCTTCTTCTTCTTCTTTTCATTCTTCTTCTTCTTCTTTTCATTCTTCTTTTCATTCTTCTTCTTCTTCTTCTTCTTCTTCGTCGTGCCCCGTGACTGCCCAAATGAATGAAGTGTGCGGTGATTCTAAGATTGACGGCACTCATCTGCATGTCATACTGACTGACAGTATTATTTCTCTTCCCCAGCAGACTCCAAGGGCATTTAAATTAAAGGTACAGTGTTCTGCACTAATATAAAGGCTCTCTGAAGCCTAGAAACCCTTTTAATAAGTTAAATTCGCAGCGAATAAACTCGCATCGAATCGAATTTCTCCCGCAAATTCGGCGAATCAGCCGAATCGAATTTTTGAATAATTCGCTCATCTCTACTTGCAGCATCAATTTTGAAAAACAGTTCCTCACTATTTTTGGTGATTTCATGTGTGACTTGCATAGACATCTGTGCATAAATTCAAACAGATATCAAGCAAGCCTCACATGAAATCTCACTGACCAGTGCCTTTCAAAGCTGCGTTCAGTGTGAATCAGGGCTTACAGCCACAAGGGCCTCACACTCGCTGTAATGGCCAACACAAAAGAGTTGTTTTACATTTGAATTTATATACTAGTGCATGTTTTTTTTTATATTTCAAGAAATACAGTATAATCTATGTCTTCTGCATTCACCTTTTTTAACAATATAATTTTTCCAACAAATAATGTTCAGCCTGAAGTTCATCAAAGATACTGTCTATTACGCCATGCTACTGATTAGTCTATCATTTACAAGAAAAACTGGCAAATGTCGTTTCTAACAGCTGGTAGCAAAACCTGGAGTTAGTATTGACCCTCTGCTACTCAAGTCCCAATCTTTGGGTAACTTAAGGTACACCTGTATTGAGAAACAAACATTCAAGATCAGTGCTGGGTCATATGTACCATAAGGTCATATATTAATTTTCAGCAAAATAAGGTTGGAGTAGTTTTAAGATCCACAGTCTCACCACTACAAAAGGAAACATGTCTGGAGGCTACCATTGCTCAGCCCCTTCTAAGGATACTAGAGGCATGGCTATAGCCAAAATGCATGGAAACCACTGGAAAATGATGGCAACCAGGCAACTAGAATTTGTTTGAGAGAGAGAAGTCAGCAATGGAGGCCTTTGTATTCTCTATAACTAAAGACCCTGCCCCTCATTTCCTACTCCCATATCTCCCAACTATTTTTCCATTTGGTATACATATCTTTTTCCATGATTTTTCTGTCTGGTTATTGAACATTATGGGGCCTCTTTCTCCTCCAGCCATGAGTGGGTTCTGAATGCTGCAGAGAATGTAACTGCAAAGGGGAGGTCCTCGGGAGGAGACGACAACAGAAAGAATAGTGAAGTAGCCTAGTTTAGAGGAGACTGTTATTGCCATGCTTGAGGACAAAGATTTTATGATACATCCAGCAGGCAGTGGCTTCTCATTTTGCTTCTAAATGATGATGATGGCTCAGCTTGGCTCTAGCACCTGGGGTTTGAGTGGCAGTGGGGAAAAGCTGCTTGGAACAGAGTTTTTTCTGTTGGATCTTGCCATTGGGAACAAACATTCAGGCAGTAAAACTTTTACAGAGTCCATTTCATACTCTGTTCAAAATGTTTTTTTACCCAGTAGCTACAGTATTTTTTTTAAGAAATCTTGTCTGCTACTTCTAATATTCATTCCAAGCAGTAGTGATAATAGGACACCTCTGTATGAGGACATATGTAATGTTATCTTATACAGTATCTCACAGAAGTGAGTACACCCCTCACATTTCTGTAAATATTTTATTATTATTATTATCTTTTCCTGTGACAACACTGAAGAAATGACACTTTGCTACAATGTAAAGTAGTGAGTGTACAGCTTGTATAACAGTGAAAATTTGCTGTCCCCTCAAAATAACTCAACACATGGCCATTAATGTCTAAACCGCTGGCAACAAAAGTGAGTACACCCCCTAAGTGAAAATGTTCAAATTGGGCACAAAACGTCAATATTTTGTGTGGCCACCATTATTTTCCAGCACTGCCTTAACCCTCTTGGGCATGGAGTTCACCAGAGCTTCACAGGTTGCCACTGGAGTCCTCTTCCACTCCTCCATGACGACATCACGGTGTTGGTGAATGTTACAGACCTTGCACTCCTCCACCTTCCATTTGAGGATGCCCAACAGATGCTAAATAGGGTTTAGGTCTGGAGACATGCTTGGCCATTCCATCACCTTTACCCTTGCTTCTTGAGCAAGGCAGTGGTCATCTTGGAGGTGTGTTTGGGGTCGTTATCATGTTGGAATACTGCCCTGCAGCCCAGTCTCCGAAGGGAGGGGATCATGCTCTGCTTCAGTATGTCACAGTACATGTTGGCATTCATTGTTACCTCAATGAACTGTAGCTCCCCAGTGCCGGCAGCACTCATGCATCCCCAGACCATGACACTCCCACCACCATGCTTGACTGTAGGCAAGACACACTTGTCTTTGTACTCCTCACCTGGTTGTCGCCACACACACTTGACATCATCTTAACCCAATATGTTTATCTTGGTCTCATCAGACCACAGGATATGGTTCCAGTAATCCATGTCCTTAGTCTGCTTGTCTTCAGCAAACTGTTTGTAGGCTTTCTTGTGCATCATCTTTAGAAGAGGCTTCCTTCTGGGACAACAACCATGCAGACCAATTTGATGCAGTGTGCGGCATATGGTCTGAACACTGACAGGCTGAACCCCCACCTCTTCAACCTCTGCAGCAATGCTGGCAGCGCTCATACGTCTATTTCCCAAAGACAACCTCTGGATAGGACGCTGAGCATGTGCACTCAACGTCTTTGGTCAACCATGGCGAGGCCTGTTCTGAGTGGAACCTGTCCTGTCAAACCGCTGTATGGTCTTGTCAACCGTGCTGCAGCTCAGTTTCAGGGTCTTGGCAATCTTCTTATAGCCTAGGCCATCTTTATGTAGAGCTATAATTCTTTTTTTCAGATCCTCAGAGAGTTCTTTGCCATGAGGTGCCACACTGAACTTCCAGTGACCAGTATGAGAAAGTGAGAGCAATAACACCAAATTTAAAACACCGGCTCCCCATTCACACCTGAGACCTTGTAACATTAATGAGTCACATGACACCAGGGAGGGAAAATAGCTAATTGGGCCCAATTTGGACATTTTCACTTTGGAGTGTACTCACTTTTATTGCCAGCGGTTTAGACAATAATGGCTGTGTGTTGAGTTATTTTGAGGGGACAGCAAATTTACACTGTTATACAATCTGTACACTCACTACTTTACATTGTAGCAAAGTGTCATTTCTTCAGTGTTGTCACATGAAAAGATATAATAAAATATTTACAAAAATGTGAGGGGTGGACTCACTTCTGTGAGATACTGTAAACGTATCATTTATCTTTGCTGCAGCTAATGCTTTTAATGTATAAAGCATATATGTTTTTTTAAAACCTACTGTATATCAATAAAATATATGTTTTACATTTTTTATTTGTGTGATCTCAATACCACCTTAAAAGTTCCATCTACTTGTAATGTTTTGGGTTTTTCATAAAAATTTAAGATGTGGTGCTTTGATGTTAGTACTGGCCCCTAATGCCTTCTCTTTTCTTTATTCAAAACTACAAAATGTTTGGCTTTAGATATGCTTTAATTTTTTTTTTTTTAAGTTTGTAAAATTACATCTAATCCCTATATAAAAATGAGCATTGCACATTTTATAACATAACAATGTAATAACATATGGCTGAAACACATTTACCAGATAAAATATGTCAGTTATGGCGTATGTGAAAAGAGGTCAGCTTACACAGTAACCTTGCACTAAAAATGCAAATAAGGATGTTTTGTGTGTGTGTTTGATCTCCAATATTTTCCACACATGGAGGAGAGGTTTGCAATGTTAACTGGAAAGTACAGTTAAAGAGAGAATAATGATGCTTATCCCCATTGTCATAAGTGACTTTTCCATTTCCACATATTGTGTAACAAGGTGACAGATCCTTTCCCCCTTGGTCTTCCAGTAGGTATATCCATGAGAGGAAATAATATAACATTTTATGAATTATTCTGTAAATTTTCTTTTTATAACATCCTTGGAAAATATTGCATACATAACATTGGAAGACAATTGTCGTTTTGTGCCCAAAGTTGTGACAAGACTTGTCACATAGAAATAAAAAGAGGTCATGATTCACACCAAACTAAGAAATGATCACAGTGTGCATGACAACATTTCATAAAATATAAACTGATGCTCAGGAACAACAGACACATTCAGTTGTGAAAAAAAATTATGGAGAGTATTAACCACTTCAGCTCTTGCCTCGCATACCTTCTTAAAGAGGAATTCTGGCCCCCCACCCACAAATACTGTAGCTGCTGGCACTTACCTGTCCAGGCATCCAGTGGTGTCCTCATCTGAGCCATTTCTTTAATTGGCTATTGGGTGCTGGCGCTGCCATCTTGACTAAGTAAAACAAATTGTGCTTCGCTTTGTGAATGGACCACAGTCCTCTGGGACCTGTAAAATGTCCCAGAGAGATGCAGGGGGAAGGAAGGGGGGGGGCAAACTTCCAGCTTAGCTTACCACAGCAAACTGAGACAGAAGTGGGAGCAGGTACCTGTCAACACCAGGCACTCGTTCCACCCCAAAAGGTGCCAAATGTGGCAGTGGAAGGGGTAGGAGGCAGATAAGCAGAGATTCCACTTTTGAATGGACCTTTAAGGACCAAAGAAATTTATATATTTCAATAATGTGTTAATGATTTATTTTCTATGCAATCTATGGACAAAAAGACTTAAAAGTACACACCTTTTTGTACATTGATCATTGTTAGTGTTTGCAAAAATGAGTGTTACTGTAGGTAAAAGTATAAATTTTTTTCACTTGTCCCATTTTTAATGACACAAAAATGTCATTTCTGATACAAAGTATTGAAAAGCTATTTAGAAATTAAGCTTCTTGAGGGCAGGGACTGATGTGAATGTACAATATGGAAAGCACTGCATAAATTGGCATAAGTACCTGTAATATATAAAAATAAAACCTTTTTTTTTTAATTATGTGAATTTTTTTTTATAAAAGAAATTAACTAATAAAACAAAAAAAGTTTAAATTGTGCAAAAAATAGAAATGATAAAAGAAAAAAAAAAAAGCAAATGGGGGAAGTAAATGAGAAAAATTTGGGGGGAAGTTAATTAGGGTTAACTAGGGTTAGGTCAGGGTTAATATAGATAATTAAAAAAGTTTTTTTTTTCACTTGAATGAAACAGATCAAACTCTTACAGAAATTGAATTGGTTTTGGGTGGAAAGATCCTTTAAGGCCCCTTTAAGGTTTAAATTGAAACCTAGAATGAAGAAAGCATTTCTAAATTAATCAATAAATATTTAATACTATGGAACGCTGTTTAAAAAGGTCATGTTACAATATAAAATAAAAACATCAAGGTTTTTTGTAGTGCATTGTTTATTAGCTTTTCCAAGAAAAGAAGCACAGTTCTCCTGAGCCAAATATTTCACATTGCAAACTTTTTCATTTTTTTGTTGAACATTCAGAACAGAGAACACCCATAATGTATATACAAAAGACGTGTGCCAAAAATTACATGATTTACTTAATATGCATTAATATTTGTATAATACAATGGTAGATGTTTAGTCTCACATTAAGTAGGACAGCTTAATATGTTATAGTAAACAAAGCAAATGAAAAAATGCAATTTGCAAAATAAAAAAAGGTATCTCACTGCTTTACATACTAGGGAATGTTTTGAAGTTGAATTCCTGGCACAATATGTGACTGTAATTAACTGTAACTATATTTACACCCCTTCCTGACCAGGCCATTTTTTGCGATACGGCGCTGCATTACTCTGACATTTGCGTTCATGCAACACTGTACATAATTAAAATGTATGGCCTTTTTTCCCCACGAATAGAGCTTTCTTTTGGTGCTATTTGATTGCCTGTGTGCTTTTTTAATTTTGTGCACTATAAACAAAAAAAGACCGAAACGTTTGAGAAAAAAACAATATTTTTTACTTTTTGCTATTAAACATGTCCAGTAAAAAAATTTAAAAAATCTAATTTCTTCATAAACTTAGGCCAAAATGTATTCTGCTACATGTCTTTGCTAAAACAAAATCCCAATACATGTAAATTAATTGGTTTACTTGAAAGTTATAGCGTCTACAAATGGCGGTATATATACTGGAATTTTTATTTTTTGCATACTAGTAATGGCAGCGATCAGCGACTTATAGTCTGACTGCGGTGGGCATTCTGACACTGGGAGGGAACTGACTAACTGCCACTGACATCCCCAGTAATACTAATACAGTGATCAGTGCTAATAAAAAGCACTGACACTGAACTAATGACCTTGGGCAGGAAGGGGTTAACGTCTGGGGTGATCAAAGGGTTACCTGTGTGCTGTGTGTGTTTTACATTATGTGCTGCATGCTGTTTTACTTGGGAGACATGCTGCTTTGCATCTCTCTGCTGTGCAGAGAAATACAAAGCAGCATGTCCTTGCTGGCAGGAGAGAGACCTGTGTTTTTTACACACAGGTGTCGGCGGGGAATCTCCAGCCAGGACCTGTTGATTGACATCCCTAGTGGCCAATGGGTAGCGCGGCGTATGTGCCCCCCTGCAAATCACGTATATATACAGTATATATGCCGCCCTGTAGCAGTAGTTCTAATATAGGGCAGCAGGAAAGCAGTTAACATTTCTCCTTTAAGCCACTCCCACTGTTTTTGCAGTCTGGCCACAAACACATTTTGCTGTGACATACTAAAGCTGGCCATTCATGGATTAGTTATTTTAGTTCAACCAATGGGTTGAGCTAAAAAAAAAACAACTGATTCCCCCATCAACCTTGAATGTGTGGACTGGGTAATCCTTCCCACTGCGCTATTGTATTCTGACAGCAGGGAGACTCCCTTACTGTCAGTAGCTGCTGATCGAAACAAGCAGAGAAAAAGCCTTATAAAGCAGGAATCCCTGATTGTCACCAGGGTCACCAGAACTAGTGTAACCATTGGAAGATATCCCCACTATATCTGTTCTGGGCACAACTCAAAATTTGCATTTGTCTTTTACTTTTAGTGATAATAGTAAACAGGACTAATAGAAAGGGTAAATCTCGCTAATAGGGGCACAGACAGCAATGAGAACTGACAGGGGTTCTAATCCCTCTTCACTTTATCCAAAACAAAAAAAAAAAGTTTTGCATTTTGATATACTTTAATTGGAATTTACAGAGGTTTTAAACATTTTCATTCTTGCTAATTATGACCATGAAAACAAAATGATATTTTCCCTTTATTTAATCAGGTATATATTGTATATTATTTAATTTGCTTTTTAAGCTAGTAGGTAGAGCTTTCAGCTCCTGTGTATATGTGTATTTAGCTATTTATCTGTTTAAGGAACTTATATACAGCAATGCTGCCAATTCATGCAGCGCTTTACACTAAAGTACATTGCACATACACATCAGTCTCTATCTATTATATAAATATACTGTATAATATATATATATATACACATACACACACTGTATATATAACGTGCTATATATAGTAGAAATAAAACACCAGTCACTGACCTATCAACATAAAACTGAACTCCAGCCATTTGCACTGTAAGGACTCATGTACACTGCAGCTGCTAAAGTGACGTTCAGGAGCTTTTCTGCGTTTTTTCAGCAGCCCCTGAACTCTCCCTAATGTTTTCCTATGTTTCCATGTACACTATGTCGTTTACAGTCAGTTGAGTTTACAGTCATTTTTTGAACTCACCAAACTTGCATTCAGGAGTAGAGTTTATCAGCATTTCAAAAGCCAAATGCTTGTAAACGCGGCTAACCATGTTTATAAGCGTTTGTGTTTAGAAGCGTTTTTTAACTGTTCCATATCCAGATGCTGTCCAGATTCTTTTTTCATCATCAGAAATGCATGCAAAATGTTTTCCATGTATTCAAATGGACCTAGTACACCAATGCAGTCAGTTCCAGGTTTCGTGTGAAGGAAAATGGTAGAACGTGCTGCATTATGCTCATGATGGGATCCATAATGAATACAACCAGAAACGACAGGTCATCTCAACACATACTGCTCTCTCTGCTTCTGCTCTCTATTTCTCTCAAAATGTCTGAACTAGTTAATTTTTTACTGGTTTTCAGTGCATTCTGGGTATTTTGGAAGGTCTGCTGTTGTCTTTAAAAAACAATTCTAAACGCAAACGCTCATAAACGTGCATAAACACGGTATGCAAATGCAGCTAAAACAACTTTTTTTTACCTACGTTTTCCAGCAGTCAGTTTCCATCGTGTGTTTTCCAAACGTCCCGTGTACATAATGCCTAAATGTTAATGAAAACTAATGAAGTGTGTGCAATGTGTGGCCACTGCTGTGTTATGTATTAGGGCTCGTTCACACTTGGCTGTTTTACCAAAGCTTGCCAAACGCCCCTATAGCGTTTGGCAAGTGTTGGTCCGGCGTTTGAGTGTTTTTTAATGCTCGGCAAACGCTCCGCAAACGCCGCTTATGCGGTTTAGCGGCGGTTGCTAGACGTTTGCCAAACGTTAATAACGCCCCACAAATGCCTATAATGCAGTTTGAGTGGTGTTACCGCTCCGCAAATGCCCCGCAAGCGCACTGCAAACGCCGGCCGGGCCTTTGCGGAGCGGCACCATAGACGAGAATAGGAGGCTTCAACGCCTCCTGACTCGACCAGAGGCATCCGTTTTGCCGCGATGTGACGCAAACGCTCCCGTTAGAACAGCACCATGTGCTGTAATGTGAAGAATTGGCAGAGGTGTTTGGGAAGCGGTAAAAACACTTCCCAAATGCCTCTCTGCCGCCTGCACACAACGCTAGTGTGAACGTAGCCTTACTCTTACTTTCATTCCCCCGTACAGTACAGTCAGCGCCAAATGACTACAAGGAGATCTGTGACTGAAGGAGGGAAAATTGTGAAGTTTATCTGCACCTCCTCCAAACACAGAACACCTTGCACTCATTAAAATATTGCAAGATGTTTTCAGAATGAAGGAGCTCAAGAGTGAGTGGCCTATTGTGATTTTAGTAATCCAGATGGACCCGTGTGTTTCATTGCCAGACGTCCGGTGCTGATTACATGGGGGAAATGAATGTAAGACAATTACAATATATATATGGCCACACGTTGCACACTTTTCATTGGTATTCAATTGTTTTTTTATCTTGCAAACGTCCAATAACTGGTTTTGGCCACAGTTCAGCTTTTATAAAAACAACAAAATGCATTGAAAAAGACTGAAATTATTATAGTTTCCCTTTTAAGAAATAAAACTGACTAGAGTAGACCCAGCTTGTTCAGTTCTGTGATTTCTTGGCTTAATACAGTATATCACATAAATTTTCAGTAATTGGTGGATACAAACATGAATTTTTCTTTGTTGGAATTATATAAAATATGAGCTATCAAGTAATAAAGCCAGCGCAGAGAGCAATCCAACCCTCCAGATAAGGGAGCTTTGCTCATTTCTCATATGGGTGCGGCTAGTTACAGTGTATGAAAATCTGGAATTGTATAAATCTCACTTATATTACATACAAGTGAAGTTATTCTCATAAGGCTTCAACAATGTACATCATGTCTTGATGCAAAATATTAGCCAGCAAAAAAATAAGTGTGCATTTTAAAGAAAGATGACTAAAAATAAATCTACTAAACAGTGTGAAAGTGAATACATTACATAACCCAACTGCAATATTAGAACGTTAGAATTTCCAGAAAAGACACTCTCTATATAGGGTCCTAATTCTTCTAAATGTCAAGCACATGTGGAAACTGAAGTGTATGCAACCCTGACAATGAACGTTTATTGATTGCTTCCTTTAATTCTTAAAAAATACAGTTGAAAGCAATTTGTTATATCTGTTGGATAAAAAAAAATACTTTGCATCATAAATTCAGCGCTGTCCTGTGCAAACTTCCTGTGTTATTTCAAGGAGAGTAATTAGCCCTCTAAGTTCTTATCATGGCACTACAGAATAATTAGTCTCTATGTTGTGTAAAAGAGGTTAGGGGGAGCGTTTGAGCAGTTAAGCAAAAATAACTGGGCAGGGCTGGCATCACTCAATCCAAAAAATGTTTTATCAGCTCACAATAGGTCCTAGGACCTACTATGGCAGCAGTAAGGCCATAATGCTGCATTTTGGTTTTTCCCCTTCATAAAATCAGCACTATTGTACCTTTTAGGGTTAATTAGCTTGAAAATAAGGTTAGGGCTAAAATGGGGGACAGTGTTTGGCTTTAAGGTTTGGTTAAAGGGTCAGGTATAGGCTTTAGGTTTGGGTAGAGGGTCAGGGGTAGGGTTTAAAGTTGAGTAAAGGATCAGGTATAGGTTTTAGGTTTGGGTGGAGGGTCAGGGGTAGGATTTAAAGTTGAGTAAAGGATCAGGTATAGGTTTTAGGTTTGGGTAGAGGGTCAGGGGTAGGATTTAAAGTTGAGTAAAGGATCAGGTATAGGCTTTAGGTTTGGGTAGAGGGTCAGGGGTAGGATTTAAAGTTGAGTAAAGGATCAGGTATAGGCTTTAGGTTTGGGTAGAGGGTCAGGGGTAGGATTTAAAGTTGAGTAAAGGATCAGGTATAAGCTTTAGGTTTGGGTAGAGGGTCAGGGGTAGGATTTAAAGTTGAGTAAAGGATCAGGTATAGGTTTTAGGTTTGGGTAGAGGGTCAGGGGTAGGATTTAAAGTTGAGTAAAGGATCAGGTATAGGTTTTAGGTTTGGGTAGAGGGTCAGGGGTAGGATTTAAAGTTGAGTAAAGGATCAGGTATAGGTTTTAGGTTTGGGTAGAGGGTCAGGGGTAGGATTTAAAGTTGAGTAAAGGGTCGGCTATAGGCTTTACGTTTGGGTAGAGGGTCAGGGTTAGGCTTTAAGGTTTGGTTAAAGGGTCAGGGTGAGGCTTTAGGTTTGGGTAGAGGGTCAGGGTTAGGCTTTATGTTTGGGTAGAGGGTCAGGGTGAGGCTTTAGGTTTGGGTAGAGGGTCAGGGTTAGGCTTTATGTTTGGGTAGAGGGTCAGGGTGAGGCTTTAGGTTTCAACTAGAATTAAGCTGGCCATACATATGTAAATGTTCATATGAACCGTCATACGAAAAATCTCATCAGTACATTCAATGATGCCATCAGAGGCTTGATGAATGTTGTTCAAAAGTACTTAAAAATGTTGATTGCTTTTAATATTCAATTTGCAATGAATGGATTTTCCCGGATGAAAACTACATTCATCCTTTGAATTCTTGCCACTACAGTTGAAAAAAAATAGTTGATTTGATGTCCATTAACAATCAGAAAATAAAATGAACATTTTGAAAAGGAAAATGTTCTAACAATATTCTACTAGGTATAGCTAGCTTTGGGTTTTAATCTCAGGATGATCTATAGGACTAGGATATTGTCCTGGGGTTAAGGCTAAAGCCTCGTACACATGATGAGAATATGATCATTCATTTTTTTTTCATGCTAACCTCATATTGATTTTGTAAAGCACTGCACAAACTGTTGGCACTATATAAATCCTTTATAATAATAATATTGAAAATGAAGAGGTTACTAAAGGTATGTAAATTCTTGTAGGATATAATACAACTTCAGAAGTGATGTAATGTATTGTATTGTAATGAATTCTTTCATTTTTGAGCATGCGTGGTCTTGGTCATTCAATTTTTTTACGAACGAATACTGTAGTGATTAAAAGAAAATCGTTAGTTCTGTTATTGTACCAGAACACTTTTTGTTCTTGTCCCCTCAGATAATTTCGCATGAACTGTCATGAGCTGCTCTCAAAAGCTGAGTACTAAAGATCAGATTATCGGTTGCTCTGAAAGCTGTATTTTTCGTCTGATTTTCTCATTGTGTGTACTAGGCTTAGGGTGTTAAAAGTCAATTTTAAGGTGAGATTTAATTTCATTACTTAGAACAGTGGTTTCCAAACTGCGGTCCAGGGGCTGGACGTGGCCCTTTGCTTGCTTTTATTCGGCCCTTGGAGCATTATTTCCCCCATTGCCTGCAACAGAGGGACATAGTTGCTGCCACTGACACTTACACAGGGGCACTATTCCCCCCCCCCCCCAATACCAATGAAGGGGCACTATTCCTCCAACTGATACCAATGATGAGGCACTATTCCTCTCTCTGACACCAATGATGGGGTACTATTCCTCCTACTGACACTAATGATGAGGCACTATTACTCCCACTGATACCAATGATAGGGTACTATTCCTTCTACTGACACCAATGGTAGGGCACTATTCCTCCTTCTGACACCAATGATATAGCAGTATTCCTCCTACTGACATCAATGATGAGGCACTATTCCTCCCCCTAATACCAATGATGCTGCACTATTCCTCCCAATGATGAAACACTATTCCTTCCACCCGCACCAATGATGGGGCACTATTCCTCTCACTGATACCAATGATGGGGCACTATTCCGCCTTCTAATACCAAAGATGGGGCACTATTCCTCCCCCTAATACCAATGATGCTGCACTATTTCTCCCACTGATACCAATGATGAGGCACTATTCCTTCCACTGACATCAATGATGGGGCGCTATTCCTCCTACTAATACCAAAGAAGGGGCACTATTCCTTCCATTGACACCAATGATGGGGCACTATTCCTTCCCCTAATACCAATTATGGGGCACTATTCCTCCCACTGATACCAATGATGAGGCACTATTCCTTCCACTGACACCAATGATAGGGCACTATTCCTCCCATTGATAGCAATGATGGGACACTATTCCTCTCAGTGACACCACTGATGGGACATTATTCCTCATTCTAATACCAAAGATGGGGTACTATTCCCTCCACTGACACCAATAATGGGTCACTATTCCTCCCCCTAATACCAAAGATGGGGTACTATTCCTCCTACTGACACCAATGATGAGGCACTATTCCCCCACTGACACCAATGTTGAGGCAGTATTTCTCCCAGTGACATTTATGATGGGGCACTATTCTCTCTAACGAGCAGAGCTCTCTGATTCCTCTTGTACCAAATTGTATTGTAACTGTAATGTCTACCTTCATTTTGTAAAGTGCTGGGCAAACTGTTGGTGCTATATTATTATACAGTATTTATATAGCGCTAAAAGGTTTGCTCAGCGCTGTACATTATAGTGGGGGACAGAACATGAGACAATACAGTAACAAAACAAAACACGAGGGGTCAAGGGCCCTGCTCTTTCGAGCTTACAATCTAGGAGGGAGGGGATAGTGGTACAGGAGGAAGTGGCTGTGGGGGATGGACTGGTAGGAGGAGTGGAGGAGATCGGCTGTTAGGTAAGGTCGGGGTAAGCTTCCCTGAAGAGATGGGTTTTCAGGGTGCGCCTAAAGGTGAGGAAGGTAGGTGACAGTCTGATGGATTGGGGTAGTGAGTTCCAGAGGATGGGGGAAGTCCTGGAGAAGTCCTGCAGTCGGGTATGGGAGGTGGAGACCAGGGAGCTAGAAAGTAGGAGGTCTTGTGAGAAGCGAAGAGTACGGCTTGGGTGGTATTTGGGTATCAGGTCAGTGAGGTAGTTTGGGGCAGCGTTATGAATGGCTTTGTATGTTTGTGTTAGTAGTTTGAATTTAATTCGTTGGGCAATCGGGAGCCAGTGGAGGGAATGACAGAGGGGGGTGGCAGAAGCGGAGCGGTTGGTAAGGTGGATGAGTCTGGCCACTGAGTTCAGGATAGACTGAAGCGGGGATAGCCTGTGATAAGGTAGGGCCGGTGAGAAAGGAGTTGCAGCAGTCCAGACGTGAGATAATAAGGGAGTGAACGAGTTGTTTAGTAGTGTCTGGGGTTAGGAACGTACATATTTTGGAGATGTTGCGGTGGTGGAGCCTGCATGAGTTTGCCAACGACTGGACATGGGGTTGGAAGGACAGGTTTGAGTCTAGAGTGACACATAGTACTTTGGCTTGCAGGGTGGGACTGATGGTGGCGTTGTTGGTCGTAATGGAGAGGGGGGGGCGTGGGCTGGGGAGAAAATCAGGAGCTCGGTTTTGGAAAAGTTCAATTTGAGGAAATGGAGCGACATCCAGTCTAATATGTCGTTCAGTAGTTGGGTGATACGGGCAGAGACTGAAGGGGTGAGGCGAGGGGTGGAGAGGTAAATTTGCGTGTCATCGGCGTAGAGGTGATAGTTGAAGCCGTGGGAGTGCATCAGTTTGCCGAGGGAGGAGGTGTAGATGGAGAAGAGAAGGGGCCCGAGGACAGAGCCTTGGGGGACCCCAACAGAGAGGGAGAGAGAGGGGGAGGTGGTAGCGTTATAGTTAACGCTGAAGGAGCGTTGGGATAGATAGGAGGAGAGCCAGGAGAGAGCGGAGTCTCTGATGCCGAGGGAGTGTAGTTTATTAAGGAGGAGGGGGTGGTCAACTGTGTCGAAGGCCGCGGAAAGGTCGAGGAGTAAGTGGACTGAGTATTGGCTATTAGCTTTGGCGGTTAGCAGGTCATTAGTGATTTTGAGTAGGGCGGTTTCGGTAGAGTGTAGGGGACGGAAGCCAGACTGTAGTGGATCGAGGAGATTGTTGTCAGTGAGGTGGGCGCTTAGGCGATTGTAGACTAAGCGCTCAAGGAGTTTGGAAGTAAATGGCAGCAGGGAGATGGGTCTAAGGTTGTTCAGGTCAGTGGGGTCCAGGGAGGGTTTTTTGAGTATGGGGGTGATGTGCGCGTGCTTTAGGGGGGAGGGTAATGCGCCAGTAAAGAGGGAGAGATTGAAGATGTGGGTGAGGGAGTGTAGGATGGAGGAGGAGGGTGACCGGAGGAGTTGTGTGGGGACAGGATCAAGGGGGCAAGTGGTGAGGCGGGCTTCTGAGAAGACCTTAGTGACATCCTCAGTGGTAGCAGGGCTGAGCGGAGTGTTGGGGAGGTTATAGTGTGCTGGATGTTAAATGTGGTGGGGGGTAGGGCGATTGCGAGGTCAGAGGAGGGGAGAGTTGATGGGGTTATAGTGGGAGGGAGGCTGAGCATTGGTGATGTCCTTACGAATTGCATCGATCTTATTTTGGAAGTGATTGACAATCTCGTGGGCGGTGAGTGAGGTACTGAGTGGGGGTGGGGAGGGAGAGAGTAGGGAGTTGAAAGTGGAGAAGAGCCGGCGAGGACAGGTGGAGCAGGTGTTGATGAGGGTTACGAAGTAGGCTTGTTTGGTGGCGTGGAGGGAGGAGGAGTAGGTGAGGAAGTCAGATTTGTAGAGGGAGAACGCTCGAGGGGATTTGGTTTTGCGCCATAATCGTTCCAGCGCGCGACTGCGTCGTTTAAGATTTTTAGTGTGGTCGCTCTGCCATGGTTGAAGCGATCGGGGTCTAATGCTACGTGTGGTTAGGGGTGCTAAGGAGTCTAAGGCAGCTGATAGCAAATCGTTATATTCAGTAGTGGCCAGGTCAGGGCATGACAGTGGAAGGATACTGTCGTACAGACGGTCAGCAGCAGAGTGGAGAGGTGCCGGGTTCAGGTTGTGGAAGTTACAGCTGGTGATGGTTTGACGTTTGGGGGGGGAGGTGTTTGAGGACCGGGAGACGGAGAACGTAATGAGGTTGTGGTCAGAGAGAGGGAAATCCTGTATAATAATAATAATAATTTCCCCCCACTGACACCAACAATGCCTCCCCTAATGCCAAAGTGGGGACACTTTACTCCCACTAACACCAGGACATTTTCTACTCTTGCTGGCCACAGTTCGGTCCCCCAAAAGGTTGAAGGATCGTAAACTGTTTAAAACATTTGGAGACCCCTGATTTAGAGTATGCTCATTACCACACCAAATATCATACACCCTATAAGTATCAGTGCCAAATGTGTTGCAGCAAGGAATATTTACTCACAGGGGTTTATTGGTACTGAAAACGTATGTGCGTTAATACTACCTAGCCAAAAACAATTACGACAGTTTTTACAAGCTGAATATCAGCATACCGCTGAAAGAAATGTATTCTTGCCATATGAAGAAAAGCTGTTGTAGATACTTTCATTTATATAGCCTTTTATACCCACTATGCAGGAGATATGTTGGTTTTCCTTTATAACTCTTAGCTGTGTTCAGTGTTCCTCTCTGTTTATACACACATTTTGTTTTAAATCCCATGCTAATTCCGCACCATGGATTTCATTTCCCTTTAAAGATGTTTTTGGTAGCAGCCTGAACTTACTGCTAACCTCACATTAAGTGTGAGAGCCTGCTGCAGAACATCTTGAGTTGTTGAACTGTCACTCACTCTAAGTATTATCCAGTAGAGCACTGCACATGAACTGTCAGCTTTTTATTTACGGCTAGGAACTGGCAATGGTCGAGCTGTAGAAAGCGGTCATGTTATTATTATTATACAGTATTTATAAAGCGCCAATAGTTCGCTCAGCGCTGTACATTATAAAGGGGGACAGAACATGTGACAGAACAATACCAATACAATGCAAAACATGAGGGGATCGAGGGCCCTGCTCTTTCAAGCTTACAATCTAGGACTTACTTTTATTCATTTTTGTTTGGTTGTGGGAATATAAAAATGATGTGGGCCTGAAGCTGTTGCCATACAAACTCAACTCTCTGTACTGTAAACAACTCAGAATCAAGACAGTTTTTTTTAGGAAGAGAAGATATATGGGTATATTACATGTTGGCTGATGGACTTAATTTACAACAGTTAATGGAACTTTGTGGTCATGTAGGAGAAAAGCTAACAAAGCTACATTCTCAGCATTTTGAGGAAGTCAACCAGAAGTAAGGAAAGAAAACACTGTCAAACATGTTCTGACCTTTCCTGACCCCTCATTAACCATGATAAACTGTAAGGATTCTCAAGCATCTCTACTTAAAAGCTAGCCATACATGCCTCTGTTTCTCTCATTCAGCCCTCTATCCATGCAAATGAAATGACCCTGGGTGAAGGGTCATGTGATGCCTGATGAAGGGGTCCTGCGAGACTCCAAAACGTTGCCTTGCTGTAACTATGTGATCGTTCATTAAAACCTTTGGACCCATATTGGTGATCCTCGGTGTGCTGGTGACATTTTCCCCTCCTGAATGTGGTTTGAAACGCATCCAATTCGCATGTGAAATAACATTGCTTCCTATGGAGCCTGTGTAAATATATCTGGTGCACTGGCAGTGCAGATTGGAAAAGAGTCCTGTATGATTTCCGAGCAGTGCAGCCTGGTTCACGTGCGGATTACAGGCTATCGAGTTCTATAGGAACCAACAATATGTATAAAAACTAAAGGGATTTTTAAGGTGCCCAAAAAGTTCCAAACATTACACTAAAATTATACAAAACTTTGTTACATATTGTCATATGAAAAATTACATCATATTAATAGTGTAAAGAAGCTTAAAACCAACAAAGTGCTCTATGTGGCTTGAGTTTCACAATGCAATTTCCACTCAACATGTTTCACCAAATTTTAGGCTTCTTCGAGAGATTTACAGATAATTCCATATAATTGCCACTAGGAGAAAATAAGATGTAACAATAAACTTAATTTTAGTGTAATGTTTGGAACTTTTTGGGCACCTTAAAAATACTTTTAGTGTGTATACATATTATTGGTTATATTGTATATGGGATGTGGGACTAACTGACCTCCAGCCCACCTGCAATAATATAGAAAAGATTCTATAGAAACCGTTTTTAAACCACACATGTATAAAATCCTGACTTGATCTGTGCTGGACCTGATGTAAACCTGACATGAACCACTGAACAACTACTGTGTCAATTAGCTGTGAAACCTGGGCTATAATCCATACCGCACATGTGGAAATCAGCTCTTACATGTAACCTGTTCACACGTGGTTTATAAATGGTTCACATAGAAGGCAATAGCCTATAATCCACAGCTGAACTGGAATGCACTGCTCAGAAATCGGACAGGACTCTTTTTCAATCCGCACTGAATCCGCACTTAATACTTAAGAGACTTAATACTTCTGGGACACACAAGCTCCGGCAGCTCCTTGCCAAAGATCAGGGAAATCTCTCATGTTCATGCAAAGGAAACAGCAGGGCACCAGATCAGTGTGGATAAAAACTGCAGTACTTTATTCTATGTTCACTTACATGTAAAGAAATCTGTGTACTGCTCCAGTGGTCGGGATGTTGTGGGATTCATTCTGAGTTTGAGAGAGTAAATACTGAGAGGCTACCTAAAACTACTGGAATGTTCCCCTGTGGACACTGTTCCGTTTTCCCCTTTATAGAGAAGTTTAGGGTGTTCACAAATGCGGACCGCTTGAAATCTTGTGACATTCAGAGCTTTATAAATTGTTCAACTAAGAGGGTACTGTATATGATTGAATGTCCATGCAGGAAGTTCTACGTGGGGAAGACTAAGTAACCTGTCCGCGTCTACATTGGGGAGCACCTTAGAGCTAATAAAAGTAAACCTGAACCAAGGGAGGGCAAGAAGATGAATCCTTTAGCACTTGATTTAAAAGAGAAACATGGGGGCCTCACCTCTGGCTTCAGGGCAAAAGGGCTATTTGCCTTGAAGCTATCCACATGTTATGGCGACTTTGACAAAATTCTTCTCCAACACGAGAAACGATGGATATATAGACTGGACACCCTAATTCCTAAGGAGCTAAACTGAATTTTGGGGTATTCCTTGAACAGTAAGTTCACGATATACTAAATTATGGTTTGGTTCTTACTGGTGCTCCTTAGCCATTTCGGCTACTGAGGATCTTGGGATCTGTGTCTTAGCCTTTATTTTTATTTTCTAGATTTCATTACTATCTGAATTAATGTTTACTAACCTCTACTTAATTGACATAAAGTAATTTAAGCCATCTGTCAATTTACCAACCCATCTGACTGATGTCCACGTGGGTGGTGCTTGTAATGTCTGCCGCCTCAAAACATTTTCACAATTGTTTGGCTTGTTCAGTGTGACAATGTACAATCATACCTTTAGGCCAGGGGTGTCCAAACTTTTTTCAAAGAGGGCCAGATTGGATGAAGTGAACATGGTGGAGGGCCGAACATTTTTCCCAACATTCTTTGAACCATTACAATTAAATGCAAATAAATTATTTTATGCCAAGTTAATTGCAAACTACATACTTTTCATTTCATAACATTAAGATCAACTGACAGCTGAGTTTTCACAATGTATTGAAAAAAACTTACCTGCACTAATGTGAAGGGTGAAAAAGGTAGCTGGAGCTGAAGTCTCTGCTCGGCAGCCGGGAGGGGAAGAGAAACACACTTCACGCTGGAAGCCCGGCCCTGACGTCACCGCCCTCTGTCGCTCCCAGCGTGGTGCAGTCACGCATGCGCACTGCTCTCAAGCAGAAGACTGTCTGCCACAGAAGGGAGGGCCGTGCGACAGCCGCATTTACACAGACCAGGGAGACAGCGCAGCAGTCAGGCATGCGCACTGCCCTCTGCTCTCAAGCAGAAGACTGTCTGCCATAGAAGGGAGGGCCGTGGGAGGGCCACATTACACAGAGCAGGGAGGGCTGTTGGAGGGCCGTATTAAACCGACCCCCGGGCCGTAAATGGCCCGCGGGCCGGACTTTGGACATGCCTGCTTTAGGCAGTATAATAGATAAAACAGCACATTTTAAAGTGTAATGATAATAACAGTTTCTGATTAAAGACATATGAGGGTTGATTTACTAAAACTGGAGAGTGCAAAATCTGGTGTAGCTGTGCAGGGTAGCCAATCAGCTTCTAACTTCAGCTTTGACAGTAAAACCTGGAAGCTGATTGGTTTCTAGGCAGAGCTGCCCCAGGTTTTGCTCTCTCCAGTTTTAGTAAATCAACCTCATGAAGTCCATTTGAATATTAAGATGTGTACAGTTGGGAATATTTAAAGTGTATAAATCCAAGATCATACATTGAATATATTTTTGTGTAGCAGTCCTGGTACAGAAGTGGTGGCTGCATCAAGTTACTGTTTTCAGGCTTTAAACCTTAATTTCTACCTAGTGATCCTCCCAGCAACAAATTTCCTGTCCTAAGGTGACAACACTCACTCACTGTACTTTACGGAAGAGCGGCATTGTCTTAGTGCACCTGAACACTCATTGCAGGTCAATGACCAAGGAAAAAATTGAACCCTTGGATAAACATGCTAAACAAGAAACTAGAGAGTTCAGCATTGAGACCCCACATTTTTTTGTACTGCTTTTACAAATAACATAGACTTAGACCAGGTTCACACTGAATGCAACTTTGAAATTGTGCTACTTCAATTGAAGTAGCATGATTTCAAAACTGCAGATCAGTGTGATTTGTACCAATTTCACTGTGGCTTGCAACTTCATTTAACAGAAGTCAATGCAAGTTGCAATGAAAATGGAATAAAGTAGTGCAGGAACTATATTTGAAATTGCATCACTTCAAATCGCACTGATTAAGACAGTGACATAGAAATACATTTTATGTGACTTCAGGAGCAATTTGTAAATCACATGTCACACCTGAAGTCACACCAGTGTGAACCAGGGCTAAAGGATAGTACAGCATTAGGTTAAAACTACATGGTCCATACATGGCTCAAAATTTGGCAAATTCCTGATGAATTAGCCAAAATTTCAACTGTGGATAGCCTTGTCGGTACCACCTGTCTCAAAAAACTTCAATTGAAAAACTGAAGGAGCCAGGTAAAAAGTTGTTGGCCGAACAGTAACTGCTTCCAATGAGACACAGTTACTATCTGGGTACAAACAATCTTCTAAAGCTTTACAAGCGGTATCAGCGCTCAAAATAACAGTGGAATATAAACTCACTGGCCACTTTATTAGGTGCATCTTGCTAGTGCCAAGAAAATATCTCCTAAATCATTACACCACCACCACCAGCCTGAACCGTTGATACAAGGCAGGATGGATCCATAAAACAAAATAAAGGGAAAGAAGCCCTAAACAAGAAGGTAACTGTCGTGATCCAAGTAGTTTGACTAAGTACCAAATTTTATTGCAGAACCATGAAAAAAATCAACAAAATGAAAAAGATTTTTCAGTACAAAAATATGCACCTCCACCTATCACCATTAAAAGTTTGACAACGTTGTCAATTAAAACCAAAGTGTCCAGCTGAAAGTGACTTCAGAGCAATGTCTGACCCTCAGCTGTATCATGTCGTATATCATGAACCTCCGTTCAAAAAATATATTATGGCAGTTAGGTTAGCCCACATGCAGTGCAGTAAATGGCTTTTATGATGTAGAGCACATGCATAAGATGGCCCTTAAATCCAATATGAGGTAAAGATGGTCCTGCTGATGATTTGGAGGTGTCACACTCTCAACAATATGGACCCAGATGTAGAAGACTAAGGAGAGACTTGATAAAATAATGTCCACACAATGGCATACTGATTGCAAGTTCACTCAGAGCCACACACTGAAAGTAACCAAGGCTTAATACTGCTTCCCTGTGAGCAGGGAGCAGCTCCTAGACAGTTTAAACAGTACTTGTCACCTGTCAGATGTAGCCTTCTGGCATTACAGGGTCTGTGTCTCCAACTTACAAGCAGATAGCCTCTGTGACCCTGGGTTCAGATACCGCCAAGCAGATACAGCATCTCTCCATGGCCAAACAGAACATTGCTCTCCTTCCCAGTCTCACATCGCGTCCTCCATTGCAGTGTAAGGACCGCACATACGCAGAAATGGCTTTCCAGTACTCCGCTTCACCACCATTCATGACAGTACTCGCCAGACATCAAGTCACAGTACCAAGGACCCCATGATTGTGGAAGCTACTGTCAACGCGTTTCACCCACTTTTTTAGATGCAGGCTTCCTCAAGACCAGTAGGGGGCACCAACCCAACTTTAATTCATAGACTTTGCTAATTACACGCAACATTTCAGGCAGTAAGTGGCGCCAATTACCTGCTTCAGTCAGCAACGTTAGATAAACATGATAATAATATAATCCATGCTCTTCCAAATATTCAAATACATTGTGAAAACTCAGCTGTCAGTTGATCTTAATGTTATGAAATGAAAAGTATGTCGTTTGCAATTAACTTGGCATAAAATAATTTATTTGCATTTAATTGTAATGGTTCAAAGAATGTTCGGAAAAATGTTCGGCCCTCCACCATGTTCACTTCATCCAATCTGGCCCTCTTTGAAAAAAGTTTGGACACCCCTGGCCTAAAGGTATGATTGTACATTGTCACACTGAACAAGCCAAACAATTGTGAAAATGTTTTGAGGCGGCAGACATTACAAGCACCACCCACGTGGACATCAGTCAGATGGGTTGGTAAATTGACAGATGGCTTAAATTACTTTATGTCAATTAAGTAGAGGTTAGTAAACATTCGTTTTAAACAACCAGACATACACACTTATTATTGGATATCTATTGTATTGTATGTAGGGCAAGATTATTTTTGATGGGCCCTAAAATTTGGTGCAGGTATCAGGAGGGATACACTTTGCCTTGAATATGGTGCAGGCATTGGTAATCACTTTGCTCAAATTACTCCAATAGGTTCACATGAACTCTCCTCTCCCTAGCAAAATATACTTATCCATGTTGGCTCCCCAGTCACTGTGTTCAGCCCCTGGGAGTGAAGGAGGGCACTATGTAAGTGGGACGTCACTATAGACTTCCCATGTGACAGTGTTAATTGGCCCAACTCTGTCAGATGGGGTAAAAAAATGGTCCTCCAAACTCAGAATTAAAGGGTATATCTTATGTTCCTTGGTGCTGAATGGAGCACCAGGAGAGCAAAGGAAAGTTAAGTATTTGCTACCCATGAGGGTTAACTGAAATGGTACTTCCACGTCTGCAGTTAAATTTGCAAAAACTCCATTATATATTTGTTATGTGTTCCCATTCACACAGCACATCTAAAAACACATTTTAAAAAAATATTTATTTTCTTTTTGATGTTTCTAAGGAGAAGGTGCCATGGCTGATTCTAGGAATTTTTGGAGAGTCTCACAGTGTCTTTGTCCCCCACAGAAAGTGCGCAGTCCTTCATTAACATACAATGCAGTAAGGATGTTTCTATAGTTTTACCTCTTTGTTAGGACAGACAGTGTTCAAACTGAATTTACAGCTAATAAGGAAGAACTGTAAATACAGTACATTACTGTTATTCATTACCCCAAAGCCCCCTCCTAAACATTCCAAAGTGGGGGGGGGGGGGCATGTAAAAATATTTTTCAGTAAAATGTACTTAAAAAGGTAACCAGCAACTTTACATTTAATTTTAATTTATGTTGAGTTAATGGGAAAATGTAACAAAAAGGAAGGTGTTATCCCAATTTTGGCTGCAAAAGCGGAAATACACTTTAAAGGCACTTTAAAGATGGCTATAGAGTGACATTAGGTGACAGTCTCCTGCTCTAGGCATCCAATGCCCATAGGGTATCCTCAGACAGCCCTGTGACAGAGTACTTGGAAAGGTAATAAATTGTCTGTTTAGTAATGTTTTCCCCAAAATAAGATCATACTGGACTATCTACTCCCTTCTATGATGTAAACAAGAATGTTAATGCAACCAGCGCACGTCTGTTAAAACTACTCAGAGATTTAGGATAAAGGTTGGGCATGCAGCTACAATCTAACCTCCCTCAGGCACAGTGTATGGAAGAGCGGGACATAAACCTACAAGCTTGCTTCACCTGTTCTACAGTGCCTTGAACAAGTATTCATACCCCTTGAAATTTTCCACATTTGTCATGTTACAACCAAAAACGTAAATGTATTTTATTAGGATTTTATGTGATAGACCAACACAAAGTGGCACATAGTTGTGAAGTGGAAGGAAAATGATAAATGGTTTTCAACATTTTTTTACAAATAAATATCTGAAAAGTGTGGTGTGCATTTGTATTCAGTCCCCATGAGTCAATACTTTGTAGAACCACCTTTCACTGCAATTCCAGCTGCAAGTCTTTTTGGGGATGTCTCTACCAGCATTGCACATCTACAGAGTGACATTTTTGCCTATTCTTCTTTGCAAAATAGCTCAAGCTCTGTCAGATTGGATGGAGAGTGTCTGTGAACAGCAATTTTCAAGTCTTGCCACAGATTCACAATTGGATTTAGGACTGGGCATTGACTGGTCCCTTCTAACACATGAATGTGCTTTGACCAAACCATTCCATTGTAGCTCTGGCTGTATGATTAGGGCGTTGTCCTGATGGAAGGTGAACCTCCACCCCAGTCTTAAGTCTCTAACAGATTTTCTTTTAAGATTGCCTTGTATTTGGCTCCATCCATCTTCCCATCATTTCTGACCAGCTTCCCTGTCCCTGCTGAAGAAAAGCATCCCCACAACATGATGCTGCCACCACCATGTTTCACGGTGGGGATGGTGTGTTCAGGGTGATGTGCAGTGTTACTTTTCCACCACAGTGTTTTGCTTTTAGACCAAAAAGTTAAATTTTTTTCTCATCTGAACACAGCACCTTCTTCCACATGTTTGCTGTGTACCCCACATGGCTTCTCGTAAACTGCGAATGGGACTTCCTTTGGCTTTCTTTTAACAATGGCTTTCTTCTTGCCACTCTCCCAGAAAGGCCAGATTTGTGGAGTGTACGACTTATAGTTGTCCTGTGGACAGATTCTCCCACCTGAGCTGTGGATCTTGGCAGCTCCTCCAGAGTTACCACGGGCTGCTTCTCTGATTAATGCTCTCCTTGCCCGGCCTGTCCTTTTTAATTGGACGGCCATGTCTTGTTAGGTTTGCAGTTGTGCCATACTCTCCATTTTCGGATGATGAATTGAACAGTGCTCCGTGAGATGTTCAAAGCTGGGGATATTTTTTTTATAACCTAACCCCGTTTTAAACTTCCCCACAACTTTATCCCTGACCTGTCTGGTGTGTTCCTAGGCCTTCACGATGCTGTTTGTTTACTAATATTCTCTAACAAACTCTGAGGTCTTCACAGAACAGCTGTATTTATAGTGAGATTAAATTACACACAGGTGGACTCTATTTACTAATTAGGTGACTTCTGAAGGCAATTGGCTCCACTAGATTTTAGTTAGGGGTATCAGAGTAAAGGGGGCTGAATACAAATGCATGCCACACTTTTCAGATATTTATTTGTAAAACATTTTGAAAACCATTTTCTTTCCACTTCACAACTATGTGCCACTTTGTGTTGGTCTAACACATAAATAATAAATAAATAATAAATAAAATACATTTACATTTTTGGTTGTAACATGACAAAATGTGGAAAATTTCAAGGGGTATGAATACTTTTTCAAGGCACTGTATAGTGCATTGTCAGTGGAGCAAGGAGGGAGGCAGCAGGAACAGCAGCTGGTACCAGTATGTAACAATAGAGATTGGAGCAGATTTTCTAAGATTAGACAATTGTGTTTTATGTATGTGGGTGACCTTAAGGCAAGGGCTGTGCCTACAGACATAGTGCATGCCAAGATCATGCAAGTACATCTGACCGTTCTCTATGTTTGTGATTGGCACCACGTCCTGCTAAAATAAACATTGTCTTAAGAAGATTTGAAAATAATTATATAATAAATCATTGAAAGCACCTAAACAAGTAGAAATCATGCAGAAAATTCATTTTCATATACATAATGAATTAGCATCTTTCAAGACAACCTTTATAAATGATGAATATACTACATCATGTTGGCATTATCTACAACTACATAATGTAAGTAACATACTGTATACAGTACATTATGGACAGCCTATAATCCCACTAGAACACAAATGGAGATTACATATTATATAAAGCCACGGGTTTAGCTACAGAATTATGGGCAAAAGCAAAAACAACCTATATAAAAGCAGCACAGTGGCTAAATGGTTAGCACTTCCAGCCTGGCAGTCCTAGGGTCGTTGGTTCAAATCCCAGCCATGGCACCACCTGCCTGGAGTTTGCATGTTCTCCCTGTGCCTTCATGGGTTTCCTCTGGGTATTCCGGTTTCCTCCCACATTCCAAGGACATGCTGGTAGGTTAATTGGCTCCTGTCTAAATTGGCCTTAGTATGTGTGTGTATGAATGTGAGTTAGGGACCTTAGATTGTACACCCCTTGAGGGTTAGGGACTGATGTGAATGTACAATATATATATATGTGTGTGTGTAAAGCGCTGCGTAAAATGGATGGCGCTATATAAGTACCTGAAATAAATAAATAAAGGCAGCCTGTCAGCAGCATTAAAGGGACTCAGTCACTAAGTTTAACCTCTTCACACTGAGCATATGCAAATATGCGGCCTCTCAGAGGCTGGGCCTTGACGCCAAGCGGCCTCATATTTGTTACCATTTGTAAACAAACATGTGCTGAGAGCGCGGGCCCTGCGCACTCCCAGCACGTGTCCCACAGAAAGATCCTGATCTCTCCTTGCGATTGGGACCTTTCTGATCATGTGACTGCCAAGACAGCCAATCACAGCGGTCACATGACCCTAAACTCTGGCCCACCTCTCGGCGTCAGGAACCCCTTACAGGGCCGGGAGGGGTTAAAATGCTAAATTTGGCCAATCCTGCAAAGCAAGTAATTAACGCCCACTTTTTTCCACAGCTGTTTGAATTGAAGAGATCTTCTCTTCACACTTCTGGAAATGTTGGACGCATGGTGTTTTCTGAATGCAGTGGGCCTATGTTCAGGATCATAAGCTGGGCCACTTTCCTCAAGGAAAGAAAAAGAGGTTCATTAACACTGGTTAGAAGTGTATTTATTTCCCCCACTGCACCAGTACCCCCCCTCACTCACCATCCACCACCACTTCCTACCATAACCCCCCTCTCCAGGAACCACCATCCACAACCTACCACAACAGCCCCCCCACCACTTGATTTAAGCTCTGACCTTAAAGTGTTACTAAGCCCACAAGAGTAAAGTCAGTCTGTATATGCAGTAAAGTATGCTTGTTATATTCACTATGGAACCTAAGGGGTTAATCCTCTGCATTGTGTTTCTTGTCTCCCCCCAGCCCGGACACCACCCCCCATTGACTTCTCCATCACATCCAACAACGCCACCATCAAACCCGCCCCGCAGGCCAGAGAACTTGGGTGTCATTCTGGACTCCAACCTATCCTTCCAGCCTCAAGTCCAATCTTTAACAAACTCGTGCAGACTCCACCTCTGCAACATCGCCAAAATACGCACGTTCCTAACCCCAGAAACCACTAAACAGCTCATCCACTCCCTCATCATATCACGACTAGACTACTGCAACTCCCTCCTCACTGGCCTGCCTCGCCGCTGGCTATCCCCGCTTCAGTCGATCCTGTATACGGCTGCCAGATTCATTCACCTTTCCAACCGCTCCATTTCCGCCACCCCCCTCTGCCACTCCCTCCACTGGCTTCCGATTGCGCAACGGATCAAATTCAAAATCCTAATACTGACGTACAAAGCTGTCCACCATACTGCCCCGAACTACATCACTGACCTAATATCCAAGTACCGCCCAGCACGCACACTCCGCTCCTCACAAGACCTCCTTCTCTCTAGTTCCCTGGTCTCCTCCTCCCATGCCCGCCTCCAGGACTTCTCCAGGGTGTCACCCATCCTCTGGAACTCCCTGCCCCAACCCATCAGATTATCACTTACTCTCCTCTTCTTTAGGCGCACCCTGAAAACCCATCTCTTCAGGGAAGCCTACCCTACCCCCTGCTAACTTGCCGACCTCCTCCACTCTTCCTACCACTCCATCCCCCACAGCTATCTCCTCCTGTTCCACTATCCTCTCCCTCCTAGATTGTAAGCTCGAAAGAGCAGGGCCCTCGATCCCCTCATGTTTTGCATTGTATTGGTATTGTTCTGTCACATGTTCTGTCCCCCTTTGTAATGTACAGCGCTGAGTGAACCATTGGCGCTTTATAAATACTGTAGAATAATAATAAAATAATAATTGTGTAAAAACGCTGTTTGATCCTGACTTTGATCAAAGCGCATCCTGAATTTTTGGTTTCGGCACCAGAATTTTCATTTCGGTGCACCACTAGTTTGTACCTATCCAGATAGCAGCAAGCACGTACACTGCCAGCATTAAATGATCTCCTTTGAGATGCAGCCACAAGTGACACAGGGCTATTTTTTTCCCCAGAGGAATTTGGAGGCACCCTTGGCCACCCAGAGGAGAAGAGTGCAGTGAATAGTCAGTGTGGCAAAACTGGTCATAAGGAAGGGTAGAAAACTTGAGCCTACAGAGTGCAGGGGAGAATTATGTCGGTATAGAGTACAGGTGTAAGTGGCGATGAGGTTGATCGCCTGGACACACTAGCAATTTGTAGCAGCAGCAGCAACAAATCACCAAAGAAAACAGCCAGAAAGAATTGTAGCTTTAAAATACCTGTTACAAAGTTGCTAGTTTGACATGGCCTGACAGCAGTTTTCATTTGTCTGAGTCCCCCCTATAACATACTTTCTTTACTTGTTGATCCTGCCAGTAAATATGTTGATTTTCCACTTCCTGTAACACTCTGACTAGGCTTGGATCAATGTAGGCATGCATATCTCATATCTGATGAGCTGCTCTAGAAGCTGGCAATCACTGTAATGATGACTGCAATCTTCCAGGTCCTCTGCTGCACATTGACCGCACAGGGTTGCTTGCTCAGCACTGCCGTCATTCACAGAAGGTCTTGTATTTTTGTCATTGAATACAAGCTGTTCTCTGACTGGACAACACAAAGCTTGTTGTAAATAGTGGAAGTGCTTAGCGGCAAACACTGTAGTAGCGCCAACTTCTACACTGATTGTCAGCTTCCATAGCTGCTGCTCACGTATGAGATATTAGTCACCGGTCACACCCTTGCGATTTCAGGTGCGATTTGCGAATTGAAATCACACCTGAAATCGCATCTAATGAATGTGAATGTCAGTGTCTTAATATGCAATTTGCTGCAGCGTGATTTCTAAAGTAGTTCTTGCATTACTTTTTCTGCAGTTTTGTTGCGATTTCACATACATAGAATATAATAAATTGCACTGCAAATTGCAAGAAATCGTTGAAAATCTTCACAAGTAGCAATGAAGTCTTCAGAAGTCGCACCTGAAATTGCTCACACATCACGCAGTTCTAAATCACAGCGGTGTGAGCGGTGACTAAGGCTTGGTTCACACTAGATGCGATTTAAAATTATATTCTATGGATGTGAAATTGCAACAAAACTGCAGAAAAAGTAATGCAAGAACTACTTTAGAAATCACGCTGCAGCAAATTGCATATTAAGACACTGCCATTCACATTCACTAGATGCGATTTCAATTTGCACCTGAAATCGCAGCGGTGTGACCGGTGACTCACACTGCTGAGATTTAAAACCTCGCAATGTGTGTGCAATTTCAGCTTGATTTCTGTAGACTTTACTGCGACTTGTGAAGATTTTCAATGATTTTTTGCAATTTGTAGTGCGATTTCCATTCTTTTTATGTGAAATCGCAACAAAACTGCAGAAAAAGTAAAGCGAGAGCTATTTTAGAAATTGTGCTTCAGCAAATCACACAGGTTAAGACATTGACATTCATTAGATGCGATTTCAATTCACAAATCGCACCTGAAATCGCAGTGTTGTGACCGGTGAAGCACTGGCCGGAAAGTAGCATTGTAGCTGTATTGAACTCTCCAGAATATCTTTGTCTCCCCAGAAAATTTCTGTCTCCCCAGAATATCTCTCACCCCCCCAGAATATCTCTCCCCAGAATATCTCTGTCTCCCCAGAATATCTCTCACTCCCCAGAATATCTCTGTCTCCCCAGAATATCTCTGTCTCCCCAGAATATCTCTCACTCCCCAGAATATCTCTGTCTCCCCAGAATATCTCTCACTCCCCAGAATATTTCTGTTTTTCCAGATTATGTCTTTCCAGAATATCTGTCTTGCAGCCATCCAATCAGCAGGGACACTCTCTGAGTAAACCCAGGCGGCTCTTGTGTTGAAGTGCTTTGTGAGATAAGCGGAGATGGAGATCAATCCAGAGCCTGGTCTGTAAATCCCTCCTCCTGATAAGGGGAATGTCGCTGCCATTGGAAACACTAGGAACGCTGTGATTGCGGACTCCTCTGTGTAGTCTCTGCGCGATGACGTCACCCAGCCCGGCTGAAGCCTCAGATAAGAGCTCAGAGCTGCCAGCACCCATCTGGTTAATCCGTCCAATCCGCCTCTCGGCAGCAGCAGCCACGCCCACCCGCCGCAGATTGGCCGAGCCGCCCGCTGGCCGGGACTCGCAGGGTGACTCCGCACAGCTTTGAAATGAAGTGGAGGCGTTCAGCTGCCTCTCCCAGCTCCTTCTCACTTCTCATAGGCTGAGACGAGGGGGGACAGGATTCTACTGAACTTCTACTGTCCCAGCAGGAAAGTCTGCAAGTGGGGGGGAACATTGCTTTAAGGGGATGAGCTGATCCTGAGTGATCCATCCTTGAGTGATCCACTGTCACCTTCCTCCCAGGGAAGAGAAGATCCCTGTATTGTCTGCATTGGATGGATTATGGGATTCTAGCCATGACTCAGGTAAGGGACATGTGCTGCTCTCCTCTCTATGACATAGTCAGCCCTCTCTAGGGGACAGATCGGGACAACTTTTATTGATCAGCGACTTGCTTTGTGCCGATTTGAATGAGATCGCTGAAGGGGATAGGGGCTCATTGTCTCCTTCTTTATGTACTGCTGAACTGAGATTATGCAAATGAATCTTGGGGCGGAATGAACGTTGATCTGTGAACGAATGCGAAGTCTTGTCGCTGCTCTGCAATGGAAAGGCGGTCATATATGTTTCGATTTTATTATCTCATCGATCGATGTGCCCATCAATCAAAACCAATAGTTCCCTTCCGATTTAGGGCGCCTTTTTGGTTGCACGTTTATATGCATTTGCAGTGCGTTTTTAAAGCTGTCGCGGTGCGTTTTTTGGCATTATTGAATTTTTTACATGCACATGTGAAAAAATGCAGCGCGCTGTACTTTTTATTTTTTAATTTTTTTTTTTTTTTTTTTTTTCAATGGACTGTAATGGTGTGAACCAATACATTCGGTTTGTGCTGCACTTTAAAACACGTTCAGCCTTTAGACCGACCGTCCAGTGTGGAAAGTTGTTGACCATTGGCAGCACTGATCTGCTGTAATCATGATTTTTCATCATCTGATCGTTCAGATTATTAGATTGCATGGTGAAAATAGCGATGTGTTCGATTGACTGTATCTTCCAGCCGTCAATCAGAATCCACTTCCCCGTGTGTGTCATGCGGATGGGTTGTTGACTATAGGTTGATTATTCCTATTGGAAAATAAATCAGTTGGCATGTGGCCACCTATAGACCATTTGCCATTGGCTACAGATATCGATCGAAGGTGCAATCATTGACTACAGATATCGATCAAAGGTGCAATCATTGACTACAGGTATCGATCGAAGGTGCAATCATTGACTACAGGTATCGATCGAGGTGCAATCATTGACTACAGATATCGATCGAAGGTGTGATCAGTGACCACAGATATTGATCGAAGGTGCGCTCAGTGACTACAGACATTGTTCGAAGGTGCGATAAGTAACCACCGATATTGATTGAAGTTGTGATCAGTGACCACCGATATTGATTGAAGGTGTGTTCAGTGACCATCGATATTGATTGAAGGTGCGTTCAGTGACCACCGATATTGATTGAAGGTGCGTTCAGTGACCACCGATATTGATTGAAGGTGCGTTCAGTGACCACCGATATTGATTGAAGGTGCGTTCAGTGACCACCGATATTGATTGAAGGTGCGTTCAGTGACCACCGATATTGATTGAAGGTGCGTTCAGTGACCACCGATATTGATTGAAGGTGCGTTCAGTGACCACCGATATTGATTGAAGGTGCGATCAGTGACCACCGATATTGATTGAAGGTGCGATCAGTGACCACCGATATTGATTGAAGGTGCGATCAGTGACCACCGATTCTGTTTGAAGGTGCGATCAGTGACCACCGATTCTGTTTGAAGGTGCGATCAGTGACCACCGATTCTGTTTGAAGGTGCGATCAGTGACCACCGATTCTGTTTGAAGGTGCGATCAGTGACCACCGATTCTGTTTGAAGGTGCGATCAGTGACCACCGATTCTGTTTGAAGGTGCGATCAGTGACCACCGATTCTGTTTGAAGGTGCGATCAGTGACCACCGATTCTGTTTGAAGGTGCGATCAGTGACCACCGATTCTGTTTGAAGGTGCGATCAGTGACCACCGATATTGTTTGAAGGTGCGATCAGTGACCACCGATATTGTTTGAAGGTGCGATCAGTGACCACCGATATTGTTTGAAGGTGCGATCAGTGACCACCGATATTGTTTGAAGGTGCGATCAGTGACCACCGATATTGTTTGAAGGTGCGATCAGTGACCACCGATATTGATCTAAGGTGCGATCAGTGACCAGATATCTATCGAAGTTGTGATCATTGACCGCAGATATCGATCGAAGGCGCGACCACTGACCGCAGATATCGATCGAAGGCGCGACCGTAGATATCGATCGAAGGCGCGACCACTGACCGTAGATATCGATCGAAGGCGCGACCACTGACCGTAGATATCGATCGAAGGCACAGTTGATGAATATGTTGCATTAGGGCTGCCCAATACACAGAAACTAAACCAAAGAAGTGCTTTTTATTTTAAATGTCAACAGATTTTCTGCCAGATCACACACATATACACAGAGATGAGTTTCAAATCGACCATCAGTATCTCACTGCGATCAATTGATGGGAGAGTGGAAAGCAATGGAGAAGCTCTCTAATGGAGAGTCTAATGCAGCTCTCAATTGATGTATTTTTGTGATACAGTGTTATATATTTACATTTATATACAGTATAGCTCTCTCTGTCTCATGGACATTTGTGTGCCCACTTTCTAGGAGGGTGTCAAATGGTAGTCAGGTGGAGCTTGAATCCTTCTCATACATTTTGCTGCTGTTTTTTGTTTTTGCAAGTTGTGTTTAAATCGATTGAGCGATCGTATCGGCGCAAGCATGGCCACCATAATAAAGTGATGGCGTCTAAGAGTTCTTGACCGATCCTATGCCCATAGACAGAGACAAAGCTCATAGACCCTCCTAGAAAAGGCTGTAGTCCTCAGTGTTTCTAATGAGCTGTCATTGTTTTCCATTCCTTGTGCGATGTTTATTAAACGATGTCTGAGCTTTCTAGCAGACTTTATCAGCCGCCCCTTGCAGAGTCCTTCCCGGTGACAGGGACGTCTGTTACAGAAGGAAGTCCATCGGAGGCTCCCATAGGCACAAGTATATTAGTTAATTAGTGGCCGGGCATTTACCCCGTAGGAAGCTTGGCAGGGCTCATTGTGTGCCTGGCTTTGATCGCTTAGGTGGTAAATAGGCGAGCGGGGTAACTATGGGAACCTCTGCTGTAGGTTTGTGGGAACAGAATAGATATGGCCAGTGGACAATGGCCAGTTTGTGAACATATTTGTGGTTATGAAGAGCATTTAGAGGCCAGTAAACGGCACATTTGAAGGAGAGTTGGCAGCGATCGCTTTGCTTTTTCTGCATCAGTCCATTTGACAGCGAAAAAAAAAAAAACTTTCCCGAGCAGGGGCGCTAAACCTTCGCTTGACATATTGCACCGATTTGATCTGTTGTCAGCAAAGTTGCGAGTGATAATCATACTTTTTTTTTTTTTCTGCAAGAATGTAATGTGGAATTAAAAACCGCAAAGGGTTTGCTCTCTTCAGGCGGAGAGAGAGAAATATTTGACCGGATTCTTCTTTGCCTGCTGTAATTCTGTTCAGATTTGCTGCCTTTGAAGCTGCCATTTGTTTAGCATACTTTCAATTATGGATTAAAAGCTTCTTCCATGAAGGCATATTTCATAAACTATGCAGGGCCTTGGTGAGATGGAGCCCAAGTCAGTGAGGCACGTTAGACTGTTTACAGTGCTGATTTGCAGTTGACAGCTGACAAGGTAGGCCAGGTTTTCTTAAAGCCCAAGTCCAACCTTGTAGGGTCCCCCTCTCCACTGCAAGGGTTAAGTGCTTGTTAAAGTACTTACCTTACACACGACCTCCTGGTGGTGCGACCAGTGACCACAGATACTGATCTTAGGTACAACCATTGACTACAGACGTTGATTGAAGGTCCAACCTTTTAGGGTCCCCTCCACCCCACTGCAATGGTTAAATGCTTGTTAAAGCACAGGATGAGGTACTTGCCTTACACACCACCTCCTGGTGGTGCGACCATTGACCACAGATATCAGTCAAAGGTTGGATCATTGACTACAGACGTTGATTGAAGGTCCAACATTGCAGGGTCCCCCCTCCACACTGCAAGGGTTAAATGCTTGTTAAAGCACAGGATGAGGTACTTACCTTACACACCACCTCCTGGTGGTGCGACCATTGACCACAGATATCAATCAAAGGTAGGACCATTGACTACAGACGTTGATTGAAGGTCCAACATTGCAGGGTCCCCCCTCCCCACTGCAAGGGTTAAGTGCTTGTTAAAGCACAGGATGAGGTACTTGCCTTACACACCACCTCCTGGTGGTGCGACCATTGACCACAGATATCGATCGAAGGTACGACCATTGACTACAGACGTTGATTGAAGGTCCAACCGTCTAGGGTCCCCCCTCCCCACTGCAAGGGTTAAATGCTTGTTAAAGCACAGGATGAGGTACTTACCTACACACCACCTCCTGCGCTCTACCCCTCTGTCAGAATCTCTGGTTTGTGGGAGGAACACCAGCATCATTATGTACAGTAGATGGGCATTACCCTGGCTGGAGTGTGACTGGAGGCGGTAGACATAACCAGCATTTACACTCACCAGACACTTTATTTGGTTCACGTGTTCAGTTGCTTGGTAACACAAATTGCTAATCAGCCAATCACATGGCAGCAACTCAATGCATTTAGGCATCTAGATGGGGTGAAGACTGCTTTCTGAAGTTCAAACCAAGTATCAGAATGGGGAAGAAAAGGGATTTAAATGACTTTGAATGTGACATGGTTGTTGGTGCCATACGGGCTGGTCTGAGTGTTTCAAAAACTGCCGATCTACTGGGATTTTCACACACAACCATCTCTAGGGTTTACAGAGAATGGTCTGAAAAAGAGAAAATATCCAGTGAGTGGAAGTTGTGTGGACAAAAATGCCTTGCTGATGTCAGAGGAGAATGGGCAGACTGGTTCAAGATGATAGAAAGGCAACAGTAACTCAAACGCTCGTTACAACTAAGGTATGCAGAATACCATCTCTCAACACACAACACGTTGAATCTTGAAACAGAGGCTACAATTAAAAACGTTGCCTGGTCTGATGAATCTTGATTTCAGCTGCAACATTCAGATGGTAGGGTCAGAATTTGGTGTAAACATGGATCCATCCTGCCTTGTATCAATGGTTCAAGCTGGTGTGGTGATTGTGCAATGGTGTGGGGGATATTTTTTAGGCACTAGCAAGGTGTACCTAATAAAGTGGCCAGTGAGTGTATATTAATGGTTCCTTCATGTTAAAAAGGTTAAAGCCCAACTCAGGGAATTTTAAAAATCCACCCTTGCAGTGGGCATACCCACATGGAGGAACACAGAGGAACCATTGAAATAAATTTCCAGGCTCAAGGAATCCTGATAATTGCTATATCTACTGCTCACTAATTATTGGCCTGAAGATCAGTGGGAAGAATGCGCCTTACATTTTTGTGGTAAAAAAATCCCTCCCCCTTCTCCCTAGCAGATACCTAAAAAGATTATTGGGGTCAGGGGTATCTTATCTGAGAGGGAGACATTGCTTATTACTCAAGGATCCCCTAGCCACTTCTGGAGGAACCCTGGTTGAGCAAGGTTGATGTAGGAGCCTATAGGAAGAGCTTGTTCTGTCAATATCATCTAGCTTTGGAAGTCTTTTCAGGTGTCGAAATCACATATACATTAATTTTTTCCTGAATTATTTACAAAAATAGTGCTGTTCGTTAAAGTGTACTGTTTGCTAAAATTGTAACAGTGGTTTACTGGGGGTTACAATCAATCCTCTGACTGTACAACTTCCGATATGTGGAGGCCCATTAGGTTCAGATATGTTCTCATAGACATGGCGGCCGAGCTGGAGGCCGAACTCCCGAAATGATCAGAACTGCTGGAGGAGGCTCTGAACCTCTGGGGGCCCGGAGATTCAGGAGAACGTGAAGAGAGAAGAGTATAATAAAGTACAGAGAACAGGGGGTTGCATGGTTCCAGTTGTGAGGAGGTCTATTTTTTTCTTGGGCCCAACAAGCCCCCCACCCAATCAATGTTTTAGGCTTTTTAACCAACTGTTGAAAAAGACCTTTTAAAAGCTTCATTGGCATGGCCATTCAAGATGGTTTGATTGCTTTGACCAGTGTTAACACTGTCACTGATTATCAAGCTGTGATGTCAATTAATGATGTCACTGAGCATGTGGAATCACAGTGTTGCTAGAAGGCTTATGATATACAATTCCTCTCTGTATGCTGTGCTTTTTTTTTTTTTAACATATTCCACAGTAATCGATTATTTGATTTGTTTTGTACACAACATATTCTATAGTACTCCACCCTGTATACTGTGTAAGACATTCTGTACTCCATACCAATCCAATTTGTTCATTTGCTGAACATTCTGTACCCCACTCCTATTTTGTACACTGTGTGTTGCATGTTCTATATTCAACAGCTTTCTGGACTGTGCTGTATGTTATATACTGTATACCACTCCAGTCTGTATATCATGATGTATGTTTTTTATATAGACTCCACTCTGTACATTGTGCTGTATGTTATATAGACTCCACATCACTCCACTCTGTAGATTGTGCTGTGTTTTTTATATACTTCACACCACTCTACTCTGCATTGTTCTTTATGCCATATATTTATTGTCCACAGCACTCCACTCTGTAGATTATGCTATATGTTCTATACTTCATACCACACCACTCTGTACATTGTACAATATGTCATATACTCCACACCACTCCACTCTGTGCATTGTTCTTTATGCAATATACTTATCATCCACAGCACTCCACTCTGTAGATTTTGCTATATGTTCTGTATGTCACACCACACCACTCTGTGCATTGTTCTTTATGTCATATACTCCACAGCACTCCACTGTGTATATTGTGCTGTATGTTATATACTTTATAGCACTCCACTGCAGATTGTGCTATATTTTATATACTTCACACCACTCCGCTGTGTGCATTGTTCTTTATGCCTTACACTTATCCTCCACAGCACTCCGCTCTGTAGATTGTGCTATATGTTATATACTTCACACCACACCACTCCACTCTGTACATTTTACAATATGTCATATACTCCACACCACTTCAATCTGTGCATAGTTCTTTGTCATATACTCCACAGCACTCCACTGTGTATATTGTGCTGTATGTTATATACTTTATAGCACACCACTCTGCAGATTGTGCTATATTTTATATACTTAACACCAGTCCGCTCTGTGCATTGTTCTTTATGCCTTACACTTATCCTCGACAGCACTGCACTCTGCACATTGTGCTGTATTATTTATCCTCCACATAACTCCACTGTGTACATTGTGTTGTACATGTATACACCACTCCATTCTGTACATTGAGTTGTACGTTCTACGTGAAACATCAGATTATTGTGGTATAAACACACTTTTTTTTTTTTTGTGCCGCTAACATTTATTGTTTTAGGGTTTAGGAATTCCATCCTATTTAACAAACTGACTCATCTGTGCTAGTATTATTAACCTTTTTAGTGTGTAACAAGTTTGTACAAAATATAGACATGTTATCAAGATTGAAATGACCTTCGTTTATGGAGTTTGGGATTACAGTCCTCACCTAAGTGATAAATCTGTATAATCTTCGTAGAGTTTGAGTGGGGCCTGCATGGCACTGTGTCAGTTATGGGTGGTGAAGGTAGAGAGATGTGTTCTTGTAGACACTATTTCCGTGAGGTGAGATGAGTCCATCCTTGTTTAAGGTGACCTTAATCTCTCAGTGTTTACCCAACCACAACAATTCGATTGTGAGATAGCAGTGTGAGATGATGGTGGTGTTTGGTCTAGTGCACATGCCATACATTGATTGCAATGACTAGCCTGTAGAGGTCAGACTTGAAGTTTGGATCACACAGTGAGCTGGAAGTACATATATACAGTATACTAGTATATGCGCTCTGTGCGCTGTGTTACTGACAGTTTCCATGAAAGATTTCTTTTCACAGCTCATAATTCAAAATGTATAATATTGCAACAAGAGGATTTATATATTTATATCAGAGACTGATTTATTTACAGAATATTTCTCGTTCTGGAAACAGTGTGCTTATGTTCTTGTTCGCCATTATTATTATTATTATTATTATTATACAGTATTTATTTAGAAAGCGTCAATAGTTCGCTCAGCGCTGTACATTACAAAGGGGGACAGAACATGTGACAGAACAATACCAATACAATGCAAAACAATATGTCGTGTCATCACAATGCATCACCTAATCTGGGAAGTCTAAGATGTCTGTAATAGATGTAGGGGACAGCACAGCATTGGTTTTCCAGGAAATAAAGACCTTGTGTAACACTGTCATCTGCTCATGCAGGGAAAAGTGTCTGTTTCTGCAAAGGACCCCTGTTCCTCACCCAATATCCTCAAGTTACCTCTGTGCCCTTGCCAGTCCTTTCCTCCTCTGCTTCCAACACTGAAATTAGCGGTGTTGTTGATCAGGATGGGGGGATATAATGCTAATGTCACTTCTCTAGATCAGCCTTTCTCAACCAGGGTGCCCAGGCACCCTGGGGTGCCT
This sequence comes from Staurois parvus, assembly GCF_062004578.1. NCBI lineage: Eukaryota > Metazoa > Chordata > Amphibia > Anura > Ranidae > Staurois > Staurois parvus. The sequence goes on along the minus strand of NW_028317941.1, from coordinate 16,935,875 downwards.
TGAGGTTTCTTCAAGGGTGCCTTGGCAAAATGTCTAAATATTGGCCAAAACTTGTGTACCAGCCAGGGGGTGGAACAAGCCTGCCTTTTAGTTACACAAAGCCATGGGTTTTGTTTTCATTGTGCACCATTACAACCTTCTATCCGCTGGTGTCCTGACAACCAATGACATCATCAGTTGATAAAGAGGATGTCGGTTGCCTGCACAGCATCCTAGTGTGACCCTCCACGGTCCCTTTCTATCAGTGCTGGAGTTACATTAGCTCAGTGATAAATAAAAACTGGGGAGAAGAGAAACATTGGAATACTAGTCAGTATCAGTGTGCAAAAGTGTATTTGCTTTGGAAGAATAATTCACCTCTAATGTTGGGTGTCCTACATGTGTGGATGTTGCTGTGGTATATAAAACTATTAGAATTGCTTTTCACATTTTAGAATGGGGTGCCTTGGGACTGTCCATAATTTTAAAGGGTACCTTGGGACTGTCTATGATTTTAAAGGGTGCCTTGATTGAAAAAAGGTTGATAAACACTGCTCTAGATCATATGATAATGCTTGGGCCCAGTGATTAGCTACTAGGCCTGGGCACTGCCGCAAGGGATCAGGGTGGAAAGTATTTGCACCAGCTGCAGAGGAGGATGGAGCAGTCACGTAGCATAGGCAAGGTACATCTAATGAGGTCAGGGATGATGCTCTTTTCCCTGCATGGGCAAGTCGAAAATGTTTGTTTTTTTTTTTTTTTCCCCATGCCCCGCTCCAGGATAAAATTCTCCCCACAAGACCCCACCCGAACACTCCCCCACTCTAAGTGCTATATTATAAAAACAAACCCATCTAAAAGCCCTTTTTACTTGCCTGTAGCCATGGTCACATGACACTCTGGCCCCAAGTTTTCGCCTCTTTTGTTGACTTCCTGGTTTGCATCCTTCTTCAAAAGTCCTCGTTAGTGACTGCCTGACATGGACAGTTCCTATTGGATGGGCTCCAACAGGGTCCTCTCAGGATGGAAGAAAAGGCAGACATCATTGGAGGGGACCAGTTGTCTCAGGGGGGCATCACAGTGCTAGATCACTAGTCCCCCACCCAGAAACAGCAGTGTGGAACCTAGATGGGGAACTTAAGGCAGCCATACATGGATTGATATTCGGCTGGTTCCGAGTGGACTGACCAAATTTTGATCTATGTATGGGTAGGTTGGTTGTATAGAAGTCGATCTGCCAATCAACTTCTGTATAACCAGCCTGTCAGGTTCTTCCCACACAATCTGTTCCACTGGCCAAGGCTCCCTGCTGTCAGAATACAATACTCAGTGGGAGTGATTCCCCCATCTACATGGACTGTCTTTTTTTTTTTTTTTTTTTTTTTTTTTTAACCCATTGAGAGGGCTTGGAGAGGGGAATAAAGACACTTGGCAGACATCCTGGGGCCAGGGGGATAGAATCGGCTAAAAAGAATCAACTCTTTCTTGGAGTGAGCTTGGCGGGAGATGTTTACTGTGGTTGGGAAAGGCCAACAGTCATAAAAACATATCCCTATCTGACTGTTTTACTACTGAATTAGGCCTATAGACATCCTCAGGCTGGACATACAGTATATACACCTGGTAATTTCAATGACTCTCCATCCAGTGAAATTCAGGCTCCATGCACACAAGACATTTTGATAACGCTGGTAAAGTTAGCTGTATAAAATCACGTGAGTGTTTAGCGTTTTTGTATTAGCGTTTCGTGGAGTTTTTTTGCTTTTTTCTTTTGGGCCCCCCCCCCAAAAAAAAAATTTCCAGCCAAAAAACGTTCCTGCTAAAAAATGTTGATTACAGTCTGTGTGCATGGACACATAGGATAACATGCTGGGGAGTTTACTGGCTGTAGAAAAAACCGTCAAAAGCCAAAAACAGCCGCTGTAAAAACGTCCAGTGTGCATGAGGACTTACACATATGATCAAAAGTAGTTCCCTGAAACTAAGAAAACTAAGGCAGGCCATAGACCGGCTGTTTATCGGCCGATAAATGAAAAATCGGTCGGTCCTGTTGCCGATGCTGCCACCAATTTTCCAGCATGACCGATAAAAATAAATGAGAAGATCTGTGAAAAACGGGCCGCTAATGGCGTGATCATCGGCCGATTCTTCGTGCTGACGAAAATTCGGCCGATAAACGACCCGTCTGGCCTGCATAAGCTCAAGTTCAAATGACCACCAAAATTGGGTCAGTTGTGAAGCTGAAACTGTGAAATAAATTGACAACTTCAATACAGTTAATTGAAAGAACAATTTGAAAATATTGGGGAAAGACAGCAACTTCATTGAAGAGGATCTGATGGGTTTTTTTTTTTTTCCCGATCAGCCAGAGGGCTGATAAAAGAAAAAAAAATTAAGAGATTCCTCTATCCACACAAGCAAGGTGGATGGAAGAATTCTTCCCTCTATTATCTGACGGTGGGACTCCTCCACTGATCAGCAGCTGACACCAGCTGATTGGGGAAAAATGTTCCAGCAGGCCTGTTGAACTTCTTCTGTCAATCAGGAAGGTCCATAGATGAATCGAAATTTGTCCGGTCCCTGCTAAACTGGCCGAATTTTGATCTGTCTATGGGTAGATTAAGTTATTTAACCAGTGTTTTAATTCTGAAAATAAGGTGACCATGGATTAAAGTCTTAGCAGTATGAGATTAGCATGAGGTTCAGTTTGCTGATGGACATTAGCCCATAGATATGAGGGCTTTTCAGACCTGTGAGCCATCAACAGAAGCAAACTGACCTAGGGCAAGTATATAGATTGGACACATTGGTAAAAAACGAGATATTCTTTTGCTAAATGGGCCAAACCAGTGATTCAATACATAGAGGCGGGAGAGTTGGCATGACAGCCAGACATGTTCAGAAGCAGGTGTACAATCCAAACGCACATGTTCTTGCGTTAAAAATGGCTGTGTGTATAAGTGGGTGCTGCAGCGACCATCGGCTGGAACTGAACAGAATCCGCAAGGAAGAATGTCAGCAGCACACCGAGGATCACCAATATAGGTCCAAAAGTTTTAATGAACGATCACATAGTTACAGCAAGGCAACGTTTCGGAGTCTCGCAGGACCCCTTCATCAGACATTTTCAATCCTTGATGTTCAGAAGCAGATCTCATCTAGATTTGCCTCCATATTTCCTTCATGAGCGGTTTCCTTTTAGATGGGCTTCCCAATGTTCACCTACAGCTGGTGGCATTGTACCTACACTGCAGTGCTGTACGTTGTGGTTCTCTGCATTAAGTCCTCATGCGCACTGGACGTTTTTACAACTGCTGTTTTTGACGTTTTTTTTTTCTACAGCCAGTAAACTCCCCAATGTGTCCATGCACACATAGACTGTAAAGACTGTTTTTTGGCTGGATAAAAACCCAGGACTAGTGGGTTTCTAGATGAGTTTTTTAGCTTGAAAAACACGGTAAAACTCAGCAAACCATCGTTTGTGGACTTTTTTTGACCAAAGAAACATTTTTTTTAAAATGCCACAAAACAAACGCGGGAAAACTCTGCTAAATGCGGCAAACCGCCACTGAACGCTAATGCAAAAAACGGTAAAAAAATCTGAAAAACGCACGTTTTTAAGGTGACTTTACTCAGCTAACGTTACCAGAGTTATTAAAACGCCCTGTGTGCATGGAGCCTAAAACAAAAATGCTAAAGGGATGTATGTTCATCTCTTGCTGTGCAGTGAATAGTCTGCCCTATTGCAGTGTACATTACGTGCAAAATATGTGTGTTAATGCTCCTGCGGCAGCACAAGAGAACAGGAAAATGTGAAGAGACCCTACATATTTCTTTGGACTTCTCAGTGCAGAACACTCCATTGTTTCTTGATCCTCTATTATTAATCCTTCTATTTGTCTCTAGGAGTCTAATCCTCACAATACAACTGCTTGGTGGTATAGCCAAGTAACTAAAGGCGTGCCTGAGGCTTAAGCCCCATAAACACTTTGACACTATTGGATGAATGATCGTCCGTTTTTTTTTTTTTTTTTTTTTTTTTTTTTTTGCATGCCAGTCTCATATTGAAACTGAAGAGGTTACTAAAGTTCCGAAAATTCTTGTACGACAGAATAAAAATTCGGAAGTGATGTAATGTATTTGTATTGTATTTTCAGACGAAAACTGTATTGGTTACACGAAAATCGGACGATCTGGTATCGTACGACACAAATTTTCATGCTTGTCACTTTGAGTAATTTCGGATGATTGCTGTATCCTAGCGATCACATTATTGTACGGTCCCTTTAAAAGCGGGATTTACAGTCAGGTCCATAAATATTGGGACATCGACACAATTCTAACATTTTTGGCTCTATGCACCACCACAATGGATTTGAAATGAAACGAACAAGATGTACTTTAACTGCAGACTGTCAGCTGTAATTTGAGGGTATTTACATCCAAATCAGGTGAACGATGTAGGAATTACAACAGTTTGCATATGTGCCCCCCACTTGCTAAGGGACCAAAAGTAATGGGACAGAATAATAATCATAAATCAAACTTCAGTTCCTGCTTGTTCTTGGGGCATTTTCCCTTCAGTTTTGTCTTCAGCAAGTGAAATGCATGCTCAATCGGATTCAGGTCAGGTGACTGACTTGGCCATTGCAGAACATTCCACTTCTTTCCCTTAAAAAACTCTTTGGTTGCTTTTGCAGTATGCTTTTGGGTCATTGTCCATCTGCACTGTGAAGCGGCATCCAATGAGTTGTGAAGCATTTGGCTGAATATGAGCAGATAATATTCCCGAAACACTTCAGAATTCCTCCGGCTGCTTTTGTCAGCAGTCACATCATCAATAAATACAAGAGAACAAGTTCCATTGGCAGCCATACATGCCCACGCCATGACACTACCACCACCATGCTTCACTGATGAGGTGGTATGCTTAGGATCATGAGCAGTTCCTTTCCTTCTCCATAGTCTTCTCTTCCCATCACTCTGGTACAAGTTGATCTCGGTCTCATCTGTCCATAGAATGTTGTTCCAGAACTGTGAAGGCTTTTTTACATGTCGTTTGGCAAACTCTAATCTGGCCTTCCTGTTTTTGAGGCTCACCAATGGTTTCCATCTTGTGGTGAACCCTCTGTATTCACTCTGGTGAAGTCTTCTCTTGATTGGTGACTTTGACACACATACACCTACCTCCTGGAGAGTGTTCTTGATCTGGCCAACTGTTGTGAAGGGTGTTTTCTTCACCAGGGAAAGAATTCTTCGCTCCTCCACCACAGTTGTTTTCTGTGGTCTTCCGGGTCTTTTGGTGTTGCTGAGCTCACCGGTGCGTTCCTTTTTTTTAAGAATGTTCCAAACAGTTGTTTTGGCCACGCCTAATGTTTTTGCTATCTCTCTGATGGGTTTGTTTTGTTTTTTTCAGCCTAATGATGGCTTGCTTCACTGATAGTGACAGCTCTTTGGATCTCATCTTGAGAGTTGACAGCAACAGATTCCAAATGCAAATAGTACACTTGAAATGAACTCTGAACCTTTTATCTGCTCATTGTAATTGGGATAATGAGGGAATAACACACACCTGGCCATGGAACAGCTGAGAAGCCAATTGTCCCATTACTTTTGGTCCCTTAACAAATGGGAGGCACATATGCAAACTGTTGTAATTCCTACATTGTTCACCTGCTTTGGATGTAAATACCCTCAAATTAAAGCTGACAGTCTGCAGTTAAAGCACATCTTGTTCGTTTCATTTCAAATCCATTGTGGAGGTGTAGAGAGCCAAAAATGTTAGAATTGTGTCGATGTCCCAATATTTATGGACCTGACTGTATGTATGATTTTCTGATCATGTGTATGGTGCTTTAGTAAAAAATGTATACTGTATGTGTTTGGTAGATTTATTTATATTGTGTGTGTGTATACAATGTTAAAGCGGTAGTAAACCACCAAAAAAAGAAAAAAAAAATTCTGTCGCAAAATAATGTCATAATGTTCTAGTAGGCATCGCATACTGGCACATTATAGAAGACTTCTCTTAGAACGAAGCCCTCCAGCTGCGGCGCACTGTCACCGCTGGCAGGGCTTCCATCTTCACCCTGTCTTCCTTCTGGGTTCGCAGGCTCTGGCAGCTTGATTGGTCAAGCCGCGATGACATCACTCCCACGCATGCACGTGGAAGTCTCGGCTGCGGTACAGGGCTCTGAAGGAATGGCATACACGTGCACCAGTGATATCATCGGCTGCAGGGACACTGAATGTCTCCTAAATGGTGCACATTTAGGAGATATTCCTTGTAGGGATGCACCGAAATTCCGGTGGCCGAAACGTTACGGTTGAAATCACCCCTTTCGGCTGTCGGTTGAAATGGGGGAAAAAAGCACCGATACAGGTGCCGAAAAAACCCGGCCCCTCAAAGCTGCTCGCCGCCCATCCTCCATCCACCGCTCGGTAGTTCAGTCTTATTTGAAAAATCATCGATTCCGGCATTGGGCATAGAGATGAGAGAAGGAAAGATGGCCGCCACACATCTCTATGCCCTTGGAGGACTGGAGCGATGTCACTTACGGTTCCAGATGTTTGTTCTTTTTTTTTTTTTTTTTTTTTTTTTTTTTAAAGCACTAGATCAGTACTTCTTTTTTTTTTTTTTTTTTTTTTTTTGTTATCTAATGCTTTACATTGCAGAGGAGAGATGTGGGTCTTATTAACCCCATATCTCACCAAGAGGACCTGTCACTAATTATTTCTATCACAAAGGATGCATTCATTTCTTGTGATAAGAATAACAGTGATTACAATTTTTTTAAAAGGATCAGTGCGAAAAAAAAATAAAAAATACATTTTTTTACAAAAAATTTAAAGTGCCGCTGTCCCTCCGTGGTCGCACATGGTGGTGAACATATACATAGGCCATGTCCACATATGTAAATGGTGTTCAAACCACACACGTGAGGTATCGCCACAAACATCGGCGCAAGAGCAATAATTCTCGCACTAGACCTCCTCTGTAACTTTACACTGCTAACCTGTAGAAATTTTTAAAGCATCACTCATGAAGATTTTTAAGTACCGCAGTTTCATGCCATTCCGCGAGCATGCGCAATTTTAAAGCGTGACACGTTTGGTATCTATTTACTCGCTGTAACATCCTCTGACATATTTTACAAAACAATTTGGGGTATATATTGTTTTTTTTTTTTTTTTTTTTTTAATCAAAGTGTATTTTTTTCCAAAAAATATGTATTCATTTTTAAAAACTGTGCATTTCGGTTTCGCTTTTCGGTCAAGTGCATTTTGAATTTCCGGTTTCAGCACCCGAATTTCCATTTCGGTGCAACACTAATTCCTTGTACCTACAGGTAAGCTTTATTAGGAGTTTACCTATAGGTACAAGTTTACTTCCACTTTAAGATTGTGCCTAACTGCGATTTGTATTTCATATGGAATAAGGCATATAAAAGTATCTCCCATACATCTGGTTTTATTGCTCTACAAACTGAAGGAAAAGAAGATGGTGATTCAATAAAAAGCGTGTAGTGGACTTGGAAGTCTTTAGGCAGTAAAGGGGATCATTTTACTTGATTGGGAATAAAATCCTGCTGGGGTCCTCTAACTTGGAGTAACATATGATAGGTTTTAGAACAAATAACACTTTCATGTTGATTTGAGGTGTCAGATTTTACACAATCATAAAGTCTTTTGCTTCCTGCCTTTTAATTTCACTGCTAAACTGCGCCCAGCGGCAATGAAACCTTGCCTGACATCCTTCTTATTTAACTATTTCAGGCAATGGTGTCTAAGACCTTTTAAAATAGGATGATGCTATTACCTTCAGAATGTATTTAAATAGATATTTTGCATTTGGTGTGTTTTGTAATAGACAGCTCTTTTTATTAACTCCTTGACCCCTCATACGCACTTGACATTTTGATAATGCTGGTAATGTTAGATGTGGAAAGTCACGTTAAATACTTGAGTTTAGTGGTGTTTTCCTGCATTTGCAGTTTTTTTTTTTTTTTTTTAACAAAAACTTTTTTTGGTCAAAAAAACGCCGGTTCGCGGCGGTTTTCCAAATTTTTCAGCATTAGAGCGTTTTTACAGCTAAAAGACTTTTCTAGAAACCAAAAACAAAAAAAAATTTTTTGGTCAAAAAAATGCCGGTTCGCAGGGTTTTGCCGCATTTTTCAGCATTAGAGTCTTTTTACAGCTAAAAAACTCTTCTAGAAACCAAAAAGAATAACTTTTTTTGGTAAAAAAAAAAATGCTGCTTCATGGCGTTTTACAGCATTAGAGCATTTTTACAGCTAAAAAAACTCCTCTTCTCTGGGTTTTTCTTTCCAGCCAAAAAACACTGATTACAGTCTGTGTGCATGAACACACAGGATAACATGCTGGGGGGTTTACTAGCTGTAGAAAAAAACTGTCAAAAGCCAAAAACAGCCGCTGTAAAAATGTCAAGTGTGCATGAGGGCTTAAAGTATAATGCAATGTAAAACTTTTTTAAAATTTTGGATTGGAACTCCTGACAGATTTCTGTTTGTGTTTTTTTTCTGTGCCCCCATTAGGTCTCTTTCAGGCGGTGGTAAAATCGGGCAGCTGCACCATAGTTTTACCCCCCCATGGCTGTCCACCTGAATTGTAAAATTACAGCGGAATGTTAACACGCCGCAGTCAAAAGCAGCTGTGCTTGTCATGCTTGCCCATTGAGTTAAATGAGGCTGTGCCACAATGGCGTGCAGTGCACGGTAGTGTGGCATTATCGGGTTAAATCAGACGGTATGGAGGTAATATAACACCCTGTCAAATGCCTTCTGAAAAGCAATCTGAATGCAAATCACTCTTCGGAGGGCACCACACTCCCATGAGTGTGAAAGAGCCCTTTAAGTGAAGGTGAGAGAAAATTCCAATTTTTGGATAGGCACCAGAACAGTAATAAAAGGGAAACCTGCCAATGGAGGCACTAGTTTTGATGACTCCGGGGACAATCGGGAATTCTCTCACTGTGGACGGTTTTCTCATTTTCTGTGTTTGGCTGTGGGATAGGAAGTGAAGAGAAGTCTTCCCCGTAGGACACAGATGGCAAAAAGTTTTTACAAGGGTTATAACCCTCCCTTACTCCAAATTGAAAAAAAAGTTTTACCTTCTTAGTTGTATTTTATGTTAGCAGGATTTGGTGAGGTATGTATGGGCATGAAACAAACAAAACCCAAATTAAAGTCCAACCCCAGCAATTAAAAATGAACCTACCCTTGTAGTTACAAGTGATTAAGGCAGGCCATAGATGATGCGACTTTCTTTCCTGCAACCACGATTTGTGGGAAAGAAAATCACTCAATACTGACTGTGTTGATGGGGGAATCCCCTCTGCTGAGCTATTGTGTTCTGGCACAGGGGCATGGGGATTAGTCCGTGCCGGGACAACACAGTGATCAATGCTAGTGGTTATAGTCGCTGGCAGTAATCGCATGTAAAAATCCGACATGTTGGTTGTACCCAAGTCGATTGATAGACCGACTTGTGCACAATCAGCCCGCCCATAGATGGTTTGAATCTCTGCTGGTCGCTGAACTCCCATGGCCAGCTTAACTCTTTGGGAGTGTCTCTCTAAAAATGACATTTTTTTACCTGCCTATCTGACATATCTGTTTTTTTCCAGAGATCCTGGTAGGTCTGATTTTAAAATCAGAGCACAGCAAAACCTAGTATACATGGGCCCAATGTCGGGCGGCATCAGACTATTCAGTAGAAACTGGATGACATTGGCCCATGTATACAGCATTCAGCCCGGGTTCTGTTGATGGGGCAAGACCGAAAAAGGTATGCTGATCGGATCCAGATCAGCACTCTCAGCCAAAGTCTGAGAACACTGACCGGAGTGGTCTGGCAGGGGGGCTGCCTCCTCTGTCAGAACACAATAGCACATCAGGGGAGATCGCTGTACTAACATCAGATAGTTAGTTACTACAGTGGCTCCTCCTGAGCTGTCAGCCCACTGGGTTGAACGAAATTAAAAAACTAATAGTGTGTACCAGGCTTTCTAAACTTTCTGGCAAGGAATGTGTACAGCTGGCCATCCCATTGTATTATCCTTCTGTAATGGATTGTGGCTCCCTCCTCCAACTCTGCTTCTTGGCTATCTAGGTCATGCCCCCCATTGTATCCCGATAATGTCACACAATGCTACAAGGTCACCTCCGCAAACAATTATACTGTGAGATTTATCACCCGGGAAAGATAGCAGAGAACAGGAAAGTGATGACTTTAGAAAACATTAGAATTAACACCTTTAAGATGCGGAGGAGAAGAAAAATAACCCTTCTTTTACACAAAATGTGATAATATAAAAATAGGTGTTAGCGTCTTAAATTTGCTGCTGCCAGTGTATGTTCTACACTGAGCCATGGGTGGTGTTCAGAAGAAATGACATGGTTCTAATTAGGAGAGCTTGGTGACATAGTCAGATGTAGGTTAGTAGACCGGGGCAGTTCCAGAGTCCTAGTCCATCACTGGTTTGTGTAATGACTTCATGATGACCTCTCTTGAAATAGGTGCCCTTTTCACTACCATAGTAGATCATTACCTGCTGTTTTTGTTTAATGGTTTTTATCTTAACATTTTTATAATATATCTTTGAATTATTATTATTCTTATAATACAGGATTTATACAGCGCTTTACAATATAAGGGAGACTGTAAAATTATAATTTCAGTTCAGAAGGAATATGAGGGCCCTGCTCATGGAGCTTACAATCTAAAGGAAGAGGGAGGTGATACAAAAGGTGATAGCTGCGGGGGATGATCTGGTGAAATAAATCCTGTATAATAACTATAATCTCAATCATTTGTGATTTTCTAATATGCATGTATTTCTAGAAGTCACTTTCAATATTTTTAAATCTGAAGCTTTCATTAAAGTGGCTATAAAGGTTATTTTTTTAAAATAATAAACATGTTATACTTGCCTGCTCTGTGCAACTGCATTGCACAGAGCAGCCCTGAAGCTCCTCTTCTGGGGTCCCCCGCTGGCACTGTTACTTTTGTGAAGAAAATGAAAGAGAGCGCACAAACCTTGCACATTACCTCGATAAATAGTGACTAATTTTATTAAGGAAATATACTCACAAAGTGATGGTATAACAGGCATAAGTAACCATAATCCACACAGGGTTACAGGTAAATCCAAAAAAGAGGGGGGGGGAATGAAGGCTAACGCGTTTCGAAGGGTGCTCCCTTCTTCATCAGAGCTGGGTTGAGCAGATAGAGACTTCAGTATGGCAGAGTTCCCATGGCAAGGAGACATTCAGCCACTGAGTGTCAGTATTACAGCAGTTCAGCCTGGATCTTTGATGACCTTTGTGTCTGCCACCATAGCAAGCTGCCTACTATAGGGGCAGACCTGTAGGCTCGCTTCCAAGCTGGGCTGTGTGCATCCATAGACACACCCAGTGCGACTCAGCTCCACCTACTGCTCTCTGCTAACAGGGTTTGATTGACAGTGGAAGGAGCCTAAAGCTCCCACTGCTGTGTCTCTGTGAATGCAAGAAGAGAGCTGCTACGGATGGGCACCGCGCTGTAAAGCATGAGGAGTCAGGTAAGTATTTGGGAAAGGGGGGCAATACTGCTACTGGGATATTTGTTACCTTAATGTAGGGAATGCACTAGGGTAAATAATGTTATGACTTTAGTAAATCAACCCTGCTGTATATTCGGTTAGCATACGTAATTCTAAAGGCAAATAGACTATGCCTTTTGCAAGGGCAGTTGAACTAATTTTCCCCGGTGTGAATGGAGTAAAGCTTCACTTTAACCACTTCAATACCAGGCACTTTTACCTCCTTCCTGCCCAGGCCAATTTTCAGGATTCAACGCTCTCACACTTTGAATGACTATTGCGCGGTCATACAACACTGCACCCAAACTAAAATTTTATCATTTTCTTCACACAACTAGAGATTACTTTTGGTGGTATTTAATCATCACTGGGGTTTTTATTTTTTGCTAAATTAACAAAAAACAAAAATTTGGAAAGACCCCCACGTTTTTCTTTGTTTCTGTTATAAAAGTTTGCAAATAAATAATTGTTCTTCATAAATTTAGGCCAAGATGTATTCTGCTACATTTCTTTGGTGAAAATAACCCAAATCAGTATTTATTATTTAGTCTGTAGGAAAGTTATAGAGTTCACAAACTATGGGATATATCTGAAAATTGATCAGTCCTGAAGTACTGACAGCCAATCTAATTTCTTGAGGCCAAAAAATGTCAGAACAGTACAGATATCACATAAATGACCCCTTTTTGCAAAGTAGACAGTCCGACATATTTCATAAGGGGCATGGCGAGTTTTTGGAAGTTGTAATTTTTTTGTCATAATTTTTTGGAAAATGAAGAAATTAAAAACATTTTTTTTTTACATACTGTAACCAATGCACTACAGCGTCATCATATAACTGGTGTGGCAGTGATCAGGGACACTGACTGGTGACCGTACAAAAAAAAAAAAAAAATGATTTTTTTTTTTTTAACTATCTTTTTTTTCTTTAAGATTTTTTTTTTTCATATTGCACTATGACCAAAGTAGTATAATGTAACATTGTACTACTTTAGGGAAGTGAACGGTATTTTTTAATTTTTTTTTTTTTTTTACACAGTTTGATTCTATAAGCAAGAATTTAACTGAATGAAATCAATTAATTCAGGTTTTTTTTGTTGTGATTGGCCATGGGTAATCACATGACACAGATGGGCTGTGATTGGCCAAGCCCTGTGCAAGTGATTGCTGTGACCATTCACCGCTAGGCACACTTGTATACAATGGATGGCATGAAAGGAAGCCATCCATTGTATACAACTCTCGTGTGACCTACTGTGATTGGTCACAGCAAGTCACATGGTACTGGCAAAGGGGCCGGTACACGGTACATGGCCGGTGACAGATCTCGCCACAGCGCTGCCCTGCGGGTATGCTCAGTGCGCATCCCAGGAAGAACTCCATATGGAGTCCTCCCGGAGGGATGAAGTGTCCTATGGCGGCCGGGCGGCAACTGGTTAAGAATACCCAATCAGGTGCAAGAAAAACAAAACCGCATTTACCACATTTAAGAGGCTTTGGGCAAAATTAGTGCAACTGCACTTGCAAAAGGCACCGTCTATTTGCCTTTAGTAAATAGACCTTAATGTGCACAACATTGTTTTGTATACAGCTGTATACCAGTGTATGGGCCCATTCACATATAGCAGCATAAATGTTCCATGTAGTATAGCAGCATAACAAAAAAAAAATAAAGACAGAGCTGTTTCTAGGGGGCTGCAGTTTCGGCTATATTTTAGGCAGTATGCATGTAAACCTGATTGGTTGCCACTGATGCTCCTGGCTGACATGCCTGTGCTGCTGATGACACACTGAGGGGGGGGTTGTTATTTACTGGAGTGTGCAAAATCTGGTGCAGCTCTGCATAGAAACCATTCAGCTTCCAAGTTTTACTGTCAAAGCTTAGTTGAATAAGTTGAAGTTAGAAGCAGACTGGCTACCATGCACTGATTCTGAATGTTCCAGGGTCAATAAATCAACCCCACTGTCTGTCTGAATGAATCACTGATGTGCAGAGGCAGTGCATGCGCAGAAGGATCTCCGGGAGTCAGTCATGAATAACTACTCGAGGTCATTCTGCTCATGAATCGCTAGCCAATCAATAACCCATTCACGCTGACAGTATTTATTATTATTATTATTCAGGATTTATATAGCACCAACAGTTTGCGCAGCGTTTTCCAAGTGACAGTATGTTTTCAGCAGTGCAGGCACCACTGATTACACATGTGTAATATTGACATGTTGGCCATAGCAGTGGCCAATAGGGTCCCGGTACGCATGTTAACATTGCAATGCGGACAGTAAATTCCCAGGATCTTTCTGCCAGCAAGGCACTGCATGTCAGGCAGCACAGTGGCTAAATGGTTAGCACTACCACCAGGCAGCAATAGGGCTGTTGGTTCGAATCCCAACCACGGCACCACCTGCCTGGAGTTTGTATGTTCTCCCTGTGCCTGCATGGATTTTATCCGGGTATTCCAGTTTCCTTCCACACTCCAAAGACATACTGGTAGGTTAATTGTCGCCTGTCTAAATTGGCCCTAGTATGTGTATGTATGAATGTGATTTAACTTGTACTCTGAGAGTTAGGGACTGATGTGAATGTACAAAATATATATATACACATTGTATATATGTGTATGTATATATTTGATGTGAATGTACAATATATATGTGTAAAGCGCTGCATAAATTGATGGTGCTATACCTGAAATAAATAAATATTTTCCACACATTGTATATATGTGTATATATATTATATACAGTGTGTATGTATGTGTATTTATATGTGTGTGTATATATATGTGTGTGTGTGTGTGTGTGTGTGTGTGTGTATACATATATATATGTATGTATATGTGTATATATATATATATATATATGTATGTATTATTGTAAAGTGCTGCATAAATTGACTGCGCTATATAAGTACCTGTAATAATATATTGTGGATGTATTTTGGTGTACTTATTGTAATATGCCTGGTGATGGTGATCCTGCCATGAAGGTCATTGTCCAGCCACTTCCTGTCATAGAGTGACAATGCTCTCTCCATCTACCAGTTGCTCTAACTTTGTTATTATGTCACTGGGGCTTCTGATGGAGACATTGTTTTAGTAAGCTAAATGTCATTCAGTTACGGTTTCCATCTACTTTACGGTAACCAGCTGGAAAATATCACGTGTAAATGTCATTTTTTGTTTTGCAATGAATATGTTATGGACTTTTTCTCATGGGAAATTGTGATCGTTCCACAAATAGGTTGCTGCTTACAAAGCTGTTTGTATCCTGAGCAAACAAGTTACCACCCAACTGTCCAAATACAAAAACCATTTGAGGAAGGTTAGCACCTCACATATCCTTGTGATTCATATGTTTGCCCCAGGCTGAGCGGAGCGTATGAGCTTAGAGCCTGCGGTATTTATTTAGGCAGTCACCCTTGTAATCGATAGCTAAGCAATGGCCATTTTCTTCCAAGATTCCTCTGTCAAGGTTTGCATGTATAAATGTTTAGGGGAGAATGTAGAGAGCATGAATCTGATAACGATCGGGACCAATGGCTCTAATACTATTAGGGTTCCTTTTCTAAATATGGCCTAATTAGATCGTTTCTATACATGACTGTAAGGAAGCTATACATACATAATGACATGGATGATACAATAAAGAGGAGTTTGGAATTGAAGTTTAGATGTTTGATCAACTTTGACGGGTGTACAGATGAAAGAGATTTTCAAGGAAAATGCTGGTAATTTACTACTATGTTGATGTGCCGGTGAAGAATAATTCTGTCTGATCACAGAACCTGCAGAACCGGTTTATGCAGACTGACTGACTCACAGCTTGTGTTTGGATGCATAGACATTCACTGCCAATGATCAGACCCAAGCCTTGGTTAACTGTAATGACTTCAAATAAGGAACTACAAAGCAAGCAGCCAAATGTATCCAGATCTGGTTTGCATGTCTATCATAGCTAGAATTGAAGACAAAAAGGTTAAAATTGCTATAAAAACAGTAAGGCAGTTTGGACCATGCCAAATAGGTGTGGAAAGGTTTAGATTAAATGAATTGGCAGTTGGATGCTAAGTAACCCAACACCTAAATGCTGTGAAGAACAAATAAACATGAGTAGCTGTACTCCATTATGCATGTATTCATGGACTTTGCACTATAGTGCCTTGTGTATCATTGCACTGATTAGAGAAGCATGATGTGGAAAGAGTTAGTTTTAAACCACTGTATGGACCATTTGTTTTTTTAAAGTAGTGTTCTGAAGATATCTGTTGTGATTGTTTGTACCATATTACACTACACAATGGGTGTTGTAGCTCTCTTAGGCTCCATGTACATGGGACGTTTGGAAAAACGAACGATGGAAACTGACTGCTGGAGAATGTAGGTTAAAAACGTCTGTGTATCTGCGTTTGCATACCGCGTTTATGAGCGTTTGCGTTTAGAAGCGTTTTTTAAAGATAACCTCAGAAGACCTCCCAAAATGCCCAGAATGCACTGAAAAACAGTAAAAAATTAACTATTTCAGACATTTTGAGAGAAATAGAGAGAGCAGAAGCAGAGAGAGCAGTATTTGTTGAGATTAGCTGTCTTATTTTTTTTTTGTGGTGTTTGGATGTGTTCCAGCTCATTTCTGTGCAGAAATTATTGCAGCAGTGTGTAACATATTTTCTTTCATGCGAAACCTCAAAGTATGGTGTACCAGGTCCATTTGAGTACCAGGAAAACTATTTGCATGCATTTTTCATGATGAAGAAAGGCTCTGGACAGCATCTGGAAATGGAAGAGTTAAAAAATTTCCAAACGCTTATAAATGCGGTTAGCCGTGTTTACAAGCGTTTGGCGTTTGAAATGCTGATAAAATCTACTCCTGAACGCTAGTTTGGTGCGTTAAAAAAAACGACTGTAAACTCAACTGCCTGTAAACAGCATAGTGTACATGAACACATAGGAAAACATTAGGGAGAGTTCAGGGACTGCTGTATAAAACGCACAAAAGCTCCTAAACGTGAGTTTATCAGCTGCAGTGTACATGGAGACCTAATTTTGTCCTTTCATGGCAAAGTGACAGGATCTCCTGAAAGAACAACTCCCAACCTTTGGACACTAAAGTCAGCCATAGATGGATGAAATCTCAGGTGGTTCAGCAGGGACCGACTGAGATTTGAGTCATCTATGGGCAGTCTGATTGTACCCAACTCGATCTATCGATCGTCTTGGATACAACCAGCATGTCACATTTTTAGAATGTGATTATTTTCAGCTGCTAGCAGTAATCACTGATTCCCCCATCAATACTGATTTCCATGGGTTGCAGAAATGAAAATAGCATAATTTATAGCCTGCCATACTTTCCTCATGCTCCCCTGCTGTTCTATTTCTCCTTTTGAATCTGAGAGTCCATGGCAGGTAGTGTTGGACCTTATGCACAGCCACTGACTTCCCCTGTTTCTTTAGGTGAAAAGAGCATTTGTTCTAGCAATTGTTAAGGTCCGGGAACTGCATAGTGTGAGAATGTGGGGAAGGTCACATGCTCCCAGAAGCATGAGGCATTATGGGATCTGTGCGAGCATCAGGGGAACAAAGCAAAAGCAAGTATCAACATATTGGGGTGGACTTTCACGAGAAGGTTCAACTTAAAGTGATATTAAAGGTTCTTTAAAAATAAAGTCATACTTCCAGTACCTGCTCTGTGCAGTGGTATTGCACAGAGCAGCCCTGATCCTCTTCTTCTCGGGTCCCCTGCTGTTGCTCCTGGCTCCTCCCTCTTGACCAGTGCACCCAATAGCAGGTTAGCCAATTCCTGCATAGATGAAAAAAACAACCTATGGTATAAAATATACAAATGGCATGCAGGAACGTTTACATTATTTTCCACACATATTGAAATCGTTGTGCAATTAATCCCCAATGCATGCTGATTTTATAGCTTAAACCATAGGAAGCCATTTGTCCCATATGTAGTGATCCATTGTCACTCTTGAATCGCTATCAGGGTAGTGTGATTGAGCTACTAAAAATCACCCATGTAGTCTAGCCTTAACCGTGCTTGTTAGGATAAAGTAGAGCGATTCTTCTATAATTTGTTGCAGAATTAAAATCAATATCTACTACCTTTCGGAAGAATTTCTCTGATCACATTACTAAAATCAACTTTTCAGTCCTACCATTTAATTGTCCAAACAATTCTCCAGTCCAAAATTCTCATTTATTTAACAGATCTCCAACCTTTGTGTTGACATTTGTCTGTAAAAAAAAAACTGAAAGTGGTAAGGGCAAAAATGACCTTTGTTGATGTCGACCTACAATTCTACGGCAGGGGCTCAAATTTGTATACTTTTATTTCTGTGTGCAAATACTAGCAAGTAGCCTATTAGTGTTTTTTTACCAGCTCAATCACACCAAGCACATTTCCATGTATTTTGAATGCACAGGCAGGCAAATTATATGGACTATTAAAAATGTATTATTATTTTTTTTAAAGACTTGTTATACATGCTGGCTTTCTCATGCTTTACCCAGTGTGGTCCCCTTCATGTCAATTGAACAGGATTCTTCAAAAGCACAATATGTGAAAATAATTGCCCGTGCACATTAGAATAATGAAAGTTGCTGTATACATGTCAATGTGAACAAGCCATACAAAGGATTATTACTGTATCAAAGTTTTGATAGACATTTTTAAACAGTAATTGTAAGGAGTGGATTTAAATAGTATGTAAACCCAACATTTCATATTCCTGATATGTACCTGCTGTACCAAGTACTTGTATGAAAAAGTATCCTGTTCTTTGTATTGCTTCCTTTGTGTGAAATCCCCGGTGTTCCTGCCAGTCCCTCTACTTTCCTATTAAAAGCTGACCACACTAAGCAGGAGGGCACAGTGTGGTCAGTTATCTAGCTATACTGGCAACTCAAACTGCTCTCCTCCATTGAATAGGCTTCCGCTGACACCCTTCCCCCTGCACAGCCATTCACTGGGAATATCATTGTGGTGCTATTTCTCCTCCCACAGCTCTTATGCAGCTGAGAACAAAGGTTATGTGATGATTTATAAAAAAGGGAATAAAGGATAGTTATGTGTTTTTTTTTTTTTTTTGTTTTTTTTTATCTATTCACAAATGTTTTGACTTTCATTTCTATTTTAAACTGGGTTGTTTTACAAGGTGAGGGTTTACATATACTTTAATGATAAAGTGTATTTCCACTTTTGCAGCCCAATTTGAGAAAACCCTAGTAAATATTTATAATGTGTTCCCATTCACACAGCATACCTAAAAAAAAAAATAAAAAAATAAATAAAAAAAAAAATATATATAATAAAAATAAAGTAAAACAAGAATTTATTCTACATTAGTGGTTCTTAACCTTTTTTTGAGTCAGACCTCTTTATGAATCTGATGAAAGCTATGGGCCCCCTCCCCAGAAATATTCACATAAACACAACACATACTGCATTGAATATATGCACTTTTATTTTATTGAAATTTGATTGCCTCACACACCTATGACATACACAAAGTTTGACTAAAGAAGACAATCTTAACAAAAAACTCACTCCTTTTTCCTGTAAAGAGTAATGTCCACTCATTACAAAAATGAAATACAGTGGTACCTTGGTTTACAAATTTAATGCGTTCTCCGGGACGTTTTGTAGTGCGAAAAATTCATAAACTGAAATGCGGTTTCCCATAGGAATGCATTGAAAACCAATTAATTAGTTCCGGAGGTCATAAAAAAGTTAAAAAAAAATGTTATCTGTTCAAAACTCATAAAAAGTGCACTTCAAAGGCATAAATACTGTATGGGAACATGTTAAAAAAATTTCCAGAATGGCTCCAAAACTCGATGCAAAAACCGCTCCAACACTTCCAACACCTCCACACTCAACACCACGTGCTACCCACAGACTCCAGCATGGAAACTTGCTTCATATTGCGAAAATAATTAGTAAACCGAGGTACCACTGTACAATCATCTTATGCACATTAAACAAAACTATTTTAATTCTGCTCAAATATACTACTACTGCTACTGGAAAACAAGAATGAGCGCTGGCAATTATGGAGTGGCACAAGTTCGCGGTTGTGCAGAGAATTGATGATACAAATTTAAATGGTAAACCTGCAGAAACAACAAGTCGAGACACTTAGTGGTTGGTGTTATAAACAGTGAAAGGGCACATTTTTCTTTCAATAGGAAGCCAATGATTGAGACAAGGGAGAGGACTGTATAGTGAATGTTAGTTTTAATTTGTATCTGACCCTCATGGACTCTCGGAATCCAAAACCGTGGACCACTTAGAGGTCTGCGGACCCCAGGTTCTTCATAGAAGTGGTAATTTAAGCATATGGGTGACACTTTGGGCTCAAAGGTTGTACACCCTCAGGCTCCAGTGACATCCTTCCACTACTGCAGGTACCATTTTATGCAACTGTGTTGGTTTATCTGCATGAGTGCTATTTAACTACCTGTAATAAATAAATAAGCAGATACCACCATCTCATTTGGGACAAGGAATACTCAACATAGACTTTTAGTACTTAAAAGTACTGTAAAATAACAAACCGAAAAGATTACGGCCATCTTGATAATTTATGTGCATGTTAACGATTGCTGGTTTTCTTCACAAAATGCCTATTCAAACATGAAAAGCACAAAATCCTCTTAACTTAAACGGTGAACATAAATTGTACAAGCTGCATAAAGCTCTAGTAGAACATTAAGTTGCAGAATAATTGAATATTGGTGAGAGAAAGCATTTCTGTTTTTTCCCTCTGTGATATATGGGCTCTCTTTGATGAACGTAAGGGTACAGCTACACTTCTTTTTTTTTTTTTTTTTTTTTTTTCCTGTTTTAATTTCCTTGCAAAATACAACTGGCATAAAGTGTCAAATATGGCGCCAGGATTGTGTTTTGTGTTATCCATACAGTGTCTTAGAGTAAATGGGAAATACCCGAAAATTATGTGTCGTATTTGGAAGGTGACCAAGACACACATGATCTACCAAAAATGAGTCATACAGATTCCTTTTATAGACTAGCTCATCATATCTTGGGATAGTAAACATGTTTGAAGTTTTTCTTTTGATCTATACAAAATCCCAAGAGACAGCAAGACAGTGCACCAAAAACATTTTCATGTGTCTAGCTTTTTTTCTTTTCATGGAAACTCAGGTATTAAGGCTCTTCATTGATAACCATATAGAGATACATATTTAAAGCTGAACTTTAGAAAAAGTAAAACTAAAAGTCCTCCCTTGCAACTGCTCCTTTTTTGTCTAAGGCAGGGGTCTCCAAACTGCAGCCCGAGGTCCGAATGTGGCCCTTTGCTATCCTTTATCTGGCCCTTGGCACACTAGTGTTCCCACTGAGACCAACAATGGGCTAGTACTTCCCATGAAACCAGTGATGGTGTACTATTCTTCTCACTAATACCAATGGTGGGGCACTACTCCTCCTCCTACTGACCAACAACCCTGAGGCCATGTTTATTCTCACTGATGCTGGGGCCAGGATATTTTCTATCTTCACTGGCCCTCCTAAAGTCTGAAGGACCGTGTACTGGCCCTTTGTTTGAAAAGTTTGGAGACCCCTGGTCTAAGGGATCAGGTTAAGCAGTTTTACTTACACGAGCCTCCAATCCTGAAGGTTCCTTTTTGTCTTGTAGGACCCATCCCTCCAGCCTCTTCTCCACTGTTTTCCAGTGGTCTAAGGTCCTCTGACATCAATACTGATGCAGGAACCATAGCCCTCTTTCAGAGCATGGGGGAATGACATTTGCCTGGGGAGGAGGATCAGGTAAAAGTTGCTGTTCCCCAGACTAAACTAGCATTTAACCCTGGCAGTATGGGTGCAGCCCCACTGCAATGTAGGACTTCACTTCAGTTGGGCTTTAACTATAACTTTTAAAAGACCTGATCAGTGTTTCTATTTATTTTAGTAGAAGGCCATTTCCTTTGCTTTGATTTTCTCTTTTTTCCAGGCCCAGATAGACCGTTTTCAAAAGGGTTCATTGATTTAAAATGTATCCATACCCCAAACTTTTTTTCTTATGGGGAAAGGGTTAGGACCCCCATAAGGTATTTATTAATCTGTTTCTCCATTGAATCACCTACTCAATTTGTCCTGATGAGCATTGTCACAGGGAAAAATCTGGGAAATCCAGAATTTTACAGTTGTCCATGAACAGGAGAGGAAATCTTTCAATGGAGACATCTATGCCAGTAACGACTGTATAAGAGGGGAAGATCCCTTTATTTTGGAAAGGTTTCCATCTTCCAAATCTATTGTTGATCTTTCAATCATAACAGAGGCTCTAAGCATTACATACGCTATATAAAAAAAAATAGCTTTTCCTGTTGCTACATTTATCAGTTATCCAACTTGACAGGTTCTCTTTAAGGTAGTGAAGCAACAAAGTCCACTTAGCAAATTCTGTTTTATATTAAGTGCATCTTTTACTCAGTTTCATGAATTTGCTTGCTATTTTCTCATGGCGAGCAATTGCCTGGAATCTAAAATTCTTCTGTCTGCAGAAATACAGGCTCACTCATCACTTGACTATTCCAGCAATCTGTAATATGAATTTTTGATTCAGAAAAATACAGGTGAATAATAAACGGTATGCCGCAAGCTTTATGAATAATACAAATTCCCAGACATTTATTTTAGCTAATAATTACTGAACTGTGAACTGACTGTCTCACACTCTGGATTCTTGGAAAATTCGTCTCTGCCTTATATATTTATTTTTTTTATACTTCACTACAAAGAAAATACCACTTTCGCTGAAGAGAGATATGATTATTGTAGGAAATGTGGTACTTTGCTCTATTGAAAGCTTTGGGATCAGATATTTCCTTAGCCTCCATTCACACGTGAGCGTAGCCATGTGATTTAAAGGCGACTTGCAGTATGGGAGAAGAATTGCTCATGATTGGCTTCATAGACTTTAAAATTGAAAAGCACCTAAAATTGTGCATAAACCTGTTTTAGAAGCGTTTTTCATATGCTCGGAATGCTTAGGGTGCAGGGAAGGATTGGCGTTTCTGTAGCCCACTCCGAGAACCGTCTGCAGCAGCTTGGTCCTTGTGCTGAGATCATGCTCATAAACCAATGGGTGCCCAGCAACACGTATGGTGTGTGGGCATTACAGCTCACGCTTTTGCTGCCACAAATATGTGTCAGGCGGTTGTAAAGAGGTTAATGTCTATGGGGCCAAAAATTTATGATCCTGCCCTAGCTCATAAACACTAGCACCAAAAGAAAAACAAGCATTGATGTCCTCCAGAGGGTGTCTGCAGAGGTCACAGATAGCATGTATCCTGTGATACCTCTTGGTTGGACAATTGATAGACTAGATTGTAAAGTAGTAATTTTTTCTCAAAGAACTACTTTATGCTACAGTAAGGGCTGGTTCACACTAAAACACGTGAAATTTTGCACTTTGCAGTTTTGGCTTGATTTCAGTGGGCTGTGAAGCACGCGGGAATGCTCAGAAAGTAAGGGAGGCTCTACTTTTTAAGGGCTGCACCAAACCACATGGTAATGTAATACCAGGTGGTTTGGGGGACACAAATACACCACGTTTGCTAAAGGCATTTGGGATTCCATTAACAACTAGTGGCATCTGTGCATGTCTAGCAGGGGTGGTGTGTTTCTTGCAGTTCAAGAAAGAGACACACAGTTCCACTACTGCACAGGAATGCGCTACCCTTGCTAGACATGCATGGGTACATTCTAGTGTGAACTGCCCAGTGGATAGGTCAAATGTAAGTGAAACCTTGTGAGCTGCTATGTGAGTGATGAATACTACTGAGTGCTGATTGTGAATCGCCTACACCTAACACATACTCATACTAGTGTGCCAAACCAATATTAAATACCAAAAGTGTGCCACACTTCACTTAATATTACTCAAAATAAATATGTGCATCCGAGTGCTACTATTAATACATATCAAAATAATAAAATTAGAATCAACCAGTATCAATTTCCAAAAAAAAAAAAAGTCCATACATAAACTTCTTCAAACGTGCATAGTTCACTTTAGAATAAAATATCCCGTGCTTCTTAATTTAGATTTTTTGTGTGAAAAAACTTGCATTAGTGTGCTCCCCCACCGGTTGTGCTCTCACCTCAAGTGTATGACCACACCGTTAAGTAAGGTCATATAACGCTTGTGTCCCTTCAAATGGGCCAAAGTATGGATGGGATGGTATCTTGCTGTTTGGGGTCCTCCACCACTCAATCGATAGAGACTCCTTCCACGGTGGTTAATATAGAGGAATAATCAAATCATAGTGTTTTATCCTTTTTTAAAACCGGTTTATTAATCAAAGTGATGCCCTCACATATACTCTGTATATAAACTGCTTTGTGCACAAAATGTGTCCTCCAGATTTTTTTCAGTGGTGAAAATCCTAAAATTACCAGCTGGTGTCAGTATGGAACCATTGAGAATCATGTCAAAGCCAATCCCCTACGCGTTACGCCACCGGTCAAGTGGCTTCATCAGGGGGAATGATTCATTTTAAGTGAAGCGCAGCACACTTTTGGTATTTAGGCCCAGTGGATAGGGTTGGCCAGCGGCAAGAATCAGTAGATTTTCACCGGTGGTTGTAAAATGCTTCCTGCACACACTGTCACACAGCTGCAGTTGTCAGTGGCAGCTTTCAGATTTGTACAAATCGATGATCGGTGCTGCCACACGTCACATGTAACCACTCATCTGAGCGGTTACATGCGAATAGAGCCTCTGATTGACACTGAACACAGCCAGCGCATGTCCAGAGTCCGTATTTCTGTGGAGTTTTGGCCGCACATAAACTCTTTGCAGCTAATCGTTGTTGTTGCATTCACAGGCAACATTTATCCCCAGCAGTTTCGCCATCTAAATGTAGAATTGTGTTGTGCACTACTTTAGCGTTAATTCAACAAAAAATCGCAACTTGCAACAGATTCATGTATTTGTCTGTAAGAGGTATGTGAATCTATCACAGAACTGTCTCAGAAGATTTTTGTCTAAGGCACTTGTGACACACTTTTCTCCAACATGGAAAAGGTCTTGAGCAGCCCATAGATTATGCTATTTTCTTTCCTTCTACCACAGATGGAAGGAAAGAATATGGCTCGAGGGGGGAATCCCTCCCACAGAACACAATGATCATTACTGGCAGCTATAGCCATCAGCACTCACCACATGAAAAAATTCTGACAGGCGAAATGTACTGAAGATTGATTGGATCGACTTCAGTACAACCAGCCTGCCCGCAAATTAATCGAATCTCATCTGGTTCAGCAGAGTGGCCTAGATTTGATTCATCTATGGCCCATTTTATTTACTTCACTTTTTACTGATATAATGGTAGTTTCTTTATGAATTTGTCGAAACCATAGCGACAGACAGTAAAAGTGTCCAAAATAAGGACTACATTAATTTGTTGCATGCGTTAGTACTAACAATGAAAATATTACATGGTTTCATAAGTTTGTACAAGGCTTTGGACTACATCCACACTGTCAGTAATGTGTTGCAAATCATAATGCCTTACTGAATCACCCGTGTGTGTGGTGTCAGTGACGTGAATACAGGGGAACACTATGGAAGCACATAGAACCAAAGTAGGCCTTGTAGTGAATCTATAGCTCTCACGCACTCTCTGACACAGCATACTAGACCATATTCCAATCAACTCTGCTCTCACCTCCTAAATAGTACTAGTTATTTGGCAGTTTTTAGGGCACATGTGAGTTCTGGGCTGCTTCTTCTTCTTCTTTTTTTTTTTTTTTTTTTAACCTAGCTCTTCAATGTGGTGCGAGGATCGTTTTTTTTTTTTTTTTAACCTTTGCTGCATCGGTTAGCAATTATTCAACAGTGTCTGCAGCTACCGAGCTTCATTATGCCTATAGTCTGGCTACAGGTTCACTTAAAGTGGTTGCAAACCTCTGACATGAAATCTGAACAAAGCATATTCCTCTATAGTGTGTACTTGTTGCAATTAAGTGTAATTTCTCTCTGCTGCTTCCTTCCTCTGCTATCAGAATGAATCACTACTGACAAGTTTTCCTGACACCAAGAGAAAATGGTGACAGGAGAGGGACCTCCAGCAGATTGACAGCCTCCGCGCTGTTCTTGTGAGGTGCGTGTGTGTTGGTGTCTCTTCCCTTCAATCATCTCTCAGAGCTCTCCTCACTGAGTTCTGCAGGGTGAAATTTCAGCTCTCCACCCCGTTTTCTGAACTCTGACAAGAAATATAAATTCAGAAGTTTGAACAGATGAAGAGAAGACTATAGGTAAACATGTACAACTTATGTAGAGGGTCGCTTTACTTTGTATATGCAAGGGTTTATAACCACTTTAAAGCACTTCAAAAATTCATAGATAAGAGGTTTATGAGCCCCAAAAGGTGAGAAACTGGTGTCCGCAGAGGCACCCAAATATGAAGAAGACGCCAACCCCGGCACCACCTGCCTGGAGTTTGCATATTCTCCCTGTGACTGCGTGGGTTTCCTCCAGGTACTCCGGTTTCCTCCCACACTCCAAACACATGCTGGTAGGTTAATTGGCTCCTGTCTAAATTTTCCCTAGTATGTGTATATATGAATGTAATTTAGGGACTTTAAATTGTACGCCCCTTGAGGGTTAGGGACTGATGTGAATGTACAATATATGTATGTAAAGCGCTTCGTAAATTGACGGCGCTATATAAGTACCTGAAAGAAATAAATAAATAAGACGCTGAAAAATGGATTGAAATGGATTCTTCATTGATTTCAATATTTATTGCTCACAGAATAATATAAAACACCGTTCGTGCGTTTTGTGGCACTACACAGGACACTTCCTCAGAAAAATGCATAAAACATATTAAATATCATAGCTGTAAGTGTCATAGCTGACACAAACCGCACAAGAGACAAATCACAGCTGTTTAAAGTGTTTTATGCACCATTCTGAGGAAGTGGCCTGTGTAGTGCCACAAAACGCACGAACGGTGTTTTATATTATTCTGTGAGCAATAAATATTGAAATCAATGAAGAATCCATTTCTCAGCTTCTTCGTATTTGGGGGCCTCTGCTGACACCAATTTTTCATCTCTTGGGGCTCATAAACCTCTTATCGTGAGACCGCAGAGCATAGGATCGTCCAGATCACCCCACTGAGTATCGAGAGACCTTACTCTGTGCAAGGATAGACATACTCCCTGCAGGCTTTCACTCCAGGTTATACATAGTAAAAGATTGACGCAGAGAAGAAAGATCCTTATTCGGTCCAAGAACAAAGGAAAGAGTTTCTGGTATGTCCCATGGGAGCTGTGTATAGATTCCAAACAGTTGTCACTTCTAGGCAAACCTTCCAATGAGAGAGGAACCAATTCTCTAAAGGTACATGCAAAGAAAAGAATGAAGAAGGCGCCACTCAGTGCAGACTGTAATACACATTTAGTAAAAACAATATAAAATACACTCACATGCAGGAGTGAAATATAACCACATCTGTAATCTGGTGACAACCGGGACCAGTAAGCTGGAGGCTGCTGGTGTTGAAGTCCTTTTTTCTGTATGTTCAGGGCTGGCTAGTTGGTGAGGGGGACAGAAGGAGAAGTGGTGGCACTTGGTGGAGCGCAGATGGAACGCAGCACCAGCGTGACCACGTCAACCGAAAGTGAAGCAACTGTGTTTCGGAGCATGCACACCACAACGGTGGCGCACTCCTTTTGTCTTTAAAGCGGAGCTCCACCCAAAAGGGGAAGTTCCACTTTAAGCACTGCTCCCCATTAAGGATTGGCACCTTTTTGGGGGGCGGGTACCCGAATTTGACAGGTACCAGCTCCCAGTTTCGGTCGGCCAGTCTAAGCGATCAGAAACGGAAGGTATCCTCCCTCCTTCCCTCCTCGTAGTCTTCTGGGACATGTGACAAGTCCCAGAAGATTACAGGACCATTCATGAAGCACAGTGCTACTCGCACATGCTCAGTGGGTACCCGGCTGTGAAGCCGCAAGCAGTCACAGCTGGGTGCCCACACTGAAGATCCCGGCCTTCAGGAATACAGGGCGGCAGGTGAAACAGCTTGCGGGGGACACACCACAGGACCGAGGGACAGGTAAGTGGCTGTTTTTTTTTAAAAGTCAGCAGCTACAATTTTTGTAGCTGCTGACTTTTATTTTTTGACAGTATGAGTGGAGCTCTGCTTTAACATCGGCAGCCTCCAGCTTATTGGACCCAGTTGTCACCAGATTACAGATGTACTTGTATATCACTTGTGCATGTGAGTGTATTTTATATTGTTTTTAATAAATGTGTTTCACAGTCTGCACCTAGTGGTGCCTTCTGCATTCTTTTCTTTTCACTCCAGGTTGTCTTATCCCCATTAGGGAGCTCAGCAACCTCACAGATGTGAGTACACCATTGCAATTTACCTTCTCATCGTTTATTTCATCCAATTACTTGTCAAACGAATACAACATAAGGAACTCTCCAGCAGCCTCTCTTTTTTTTTTTTTCCTTTTTTTTCCTTTTTTTTCCTCTTATCTTTTGGAGGTACCCCAAACTTCATAGATGTTTGTTATAGGAGGAGCCTCACTACAAATGTTGTAAAACCTTTTGGTATACAGGTGAAGATTTTGCCACAATCAGACAGGACTGACTCGGACCACAAATAAAACTCTTACACAATATACTAAATCTTTCATTCCTAAAAGGACTCTTCTTGCTTCTCCAACCTTTTTTTTTTTACTATTTCATTTTTTTTGCAATGGTCATCATTATCCAACAAGTGGTTAACTATAATTGCCACTTTAAAAAAGTTTGGTTTGCATGTAAACCAGGTGTGTAATTAGAGTGGTTTCTCACTTTATTGTAAAAGGTGACCTCTTCCGAATCAGCATTCCCACAACCTTCTTGATCTCTCAAGTCTGTGAGCCCCATTCTCATATTTCACCGACAATACCACTGTAACCGCATGCCGTTTGTTAAACCCTGGCCTTTCTGAGACTGAAAACTTGGAATGGACCCAACAAGTGGGACAGCTATGAGGTATGAAATAGTCTGTGGGAGGTGTTTTTCATCTAATTTACCAGCTGGCTAAGTCTATGATAGCTTTATCTGCAACAATAATTACCATTGCATGGCACTTTTATTTAAAGAGTACACCACTAAGTATAATTTCCCACTGAGCTGGTCTCAAAATAATCCAATTGTAGAATCTGAAAAAAAGAAAAAAAAACCCATTCTGTCAAAGAAACATTTATGTCTCTATTCTGTAATAGTCACACATGTAAAAAACAAAACAAAACATAATAAGTAGCAGTGTGCAACCACTTTTTCCTCTTCAGCATGCCATAGCTGAAAAGCTTTTAATAAGGAGTAAAAAAATCTCTACTACCATTCATTCCCTTTCTAAAACATCAGCTAAACCTGATGATGTGGTGGCTCTGGGGGCACACAGATGGCACGGGTTCCCCTGACTCAATTCATTTTAAAAGGAGCTTTTTGGTGGCTTTGAATATATAAATTTGAAAGTTTATACATTAACATTTAATGTGAGATAATCTGCTTCAGTCCCTTACCCTCCATGTTTCATTGCAGGTTTTAAAAGAGACACCATGCCTTAAAAGTAGAACAACTACTGCTTTCTACTTAGAAAATATTATTTTACTGCTTTCCTCAGAGCTGATGCCTGATACCAGGCATCAACAGCGAGGCTCTTACTTTCCATTCATCATACATCAGCATCAGAGGTTGGTCATCAGCTCTGAGGAAAGGGATTCATCCCCGAAACGCGTCAGCCATTTGACCTCACTGACCGTGAGAACACCTTGCCTGCCGTTGTGGCCATTGTCATTTTTCTATGCTTTTTAGATACATGCTTCGTCTGTGAGTATGTTTGTTTTTATTATTCTTTCACTCCTACAATAAACCTTGGATAATGCACTAGGTGTGTGCGCCACCTGTTTTCTCTCTATCTAGTGGCTGATCTCCCCGTCTGAGGAGGGCTGCACCCCTGGTGCATTTCCTTTTGGTTGTCGCTGTCCTGGTACCCTTGTCTTCCCTTTTGGCTGTGCATATCCTGAGGCACTGAAGAGTACATACGATATCCGCTTAAAATCTGAATAGCTCTTGTAAAAGAACCCATGGAAGAGGTTCTGACCAAAGTTCTCCCGCAGAGGTTTTTTATTAAATAACCTGGTATGGGATGTCTGGGGTGAACTGAGGGAAATACACTCTAATACTTGGGTATTGCGTTCCATGGCTTTCAAATTACAATTAATATTAATGTCTTGTGAGCTAAATATATGCATGGCACTGTTCTAAATGATGGAATTGGCTACATCTGGCCAAGTATTCTATTTCCCATATTCATGTAGCGCCAATCAGATCACATCAGGAGGCTGTACTCTCCTACCCTCTTGCTTAGAGAAGCACACATTCCTGTGCCGTTCAGTGCATCAAGAATTCTTCTACCATTCCCACCATTCTGTTTTCTTAGGGAGAAATTGTGATGAAGCATACAGCATAATATTAGTTTTAGTTGCAGAGAAACATTCAACATTCTGTGCCCTGGTGAAACAAATTAATGTGTTTTTGTTTTAGGCAGCTGTCATCAAGTAAGCATCGTGTCCGTATTGCAGTTTATTTATTTGAACTTTTGATTTTTCCTTTCTCCTTTGATCCCACATATATAGACAGAACTCTCACATTTCCTTGTATAGCCAAACACCAATATCCTATTCTGTTCCACAAGTTCTCTCCTGTATGCTGTTGACTATTAAATTACAGCCAGTGCATAAGACTTCTAATTCTGTGCTAGCCTGGATAAGAAGTCGGTGAATGCGGTGTATGACATTTCCAAGCAGAGGTCCTGTGTTTTCTTAGCATCCAATAGCCCTTTTCTATGCTAGGGAGGCTTGTAGGGTTTCAGAATAGCAGAATGGCCTTTTGTTTGCCTAATTCTCTAGACTATTAGAATGCAATATCCATTATAAATGCATAGACACACGGTAAATCCATAGCAAGCGGAGGCTGGATCCCACACACATTTCAATGATTCCTTTTGACAGTAGAGGTCAAAAAGCCTTTCTGAGGTTTATAATACGCAGTACTTCACAGGTAAGTGATGGGTTGACAGCTGTCAGTGTGATGAATAGAGTCATAGTATGAGCAGCAAATGGATCAGAGGGATACGTTAATGTGGCTAGTGTGGATATTGACATACTATATATGTGCAAATAAGTTGTATTGGAAAGCTTGCAATGAGGTTCATTGGTGCCTATTTCTGCCCTTTTTGGCATTTTGGACTTTCCAGATGGCTAACAAGCCCTTAAAGTGGTTTAAAACCCTTACATATATCCAGTGAAGTGACTGGCCCCAGGTGATAAACAGTAAATTAATCCTCCTACATAAATTGTATCTGTTTATCTATAGCTGTCTGTCCCCAACATCCATTCAAAGTGCAGAATTTACACAGGATCTCTCATCTCTAAAAAGCAGGAGGTGGGTAGCTACAGTTAAACACTGTACACGAGCTCTGAGAACTGATTTCAAGGAAAGGTACACACCCCTTCACACAGAAACAGAGCTGAGGGTGTCAATCATGGCCTGTGCCATCCCGTGTCACCATTTTTCTCTTGGTGTCAGGAAAACCTATCAGAAGTGACCCTTGCTGCTGGAAGGAGACCACAGACAGAAATGACACTGTGCTTTAGATTGAGGGAAGTGCATACTATAGAGGGGTATGCTTCGTCACTTTTCATGTCTTCCAGTTTAAGTATGAAGGTCTTTCAAAGGAATGCCCAGTCTGAAATTTACTATTTGGCAGTGTTCCCTAGGTGTAGTGAAAAAAAAAATGGGATGAGGAGCTCCTTGCATCTCCCAGAAATCACTCTGGATTAAGTCACCTGCTAGGGCATATTTTGCATTATTTCCATAAAATGCAGTGGTGATCCTTTAAGTCTGGACTTTAGCACTGGCACAGAGATACATGCAAACAAGAGGTTAGGTTTATGTAAGGGATAGTTATCCATGACAACTACCTGAAAGGCCACATGGAAGAACAAAGATAAAGAGTTATGGAAGGCAAGGACCCTTCTCCGTTACCAAATGGAATGTTCCCAATTGTAATAGTTATCCTGTAAACTGGAAATGTAGTCTAAAAAAAACAGGTGGCCTTATAAATGCACCCCAGTATTTCAGCTTGTTTCAGGCTGGGTTCACACTGATGCTGAATTTGCAGCATTTTCTTTGCATGAACGGGGTGCGATTGTGATGCGGTGCGGAAATCGCAAACTGCTGCAAGTTTGTATGTTAACAACACCCCGAATTCGGTCCACAAAGCGCGGTGCGATGTACAGAATCGGATCGCATAGGTGCAATCCGATTCTAGTGCGGACCAAAAAAAGGGTCCTGCACCTTTTTTGGTGCGGTGCAATTGGAGCCATACAAATTGTATGGTTCAAATCGCACCACACACAAATCGCATGTGATTTGCACAGGAATTCAGTGTGGTTCCTGTGCGTATCGCATGCAGTATACCGCATATGTGTGAACCCAAGCTCAAGATTGTCTCTACATGCAAGCCCTCATAATAGTGTGGGTTAAGCAAAATACCCATGGCGTTAAGAAGATGTGAGCACAGATCTGAGATGAGCTGGAATGTGAAAAGTCATTTTTGTCTTGGATTTTGCAGCAGAGCTCCACCTGAAAGGGGAAGTTCCGCTTTCAGTACAAGTTGCCTATAGGGTCCTATGTCTAAAGCAGCCCATAGATTATGCAATTTTCTTTCCTTTCACCACAAGTTGATGTTGATGGGGAATCTCTTCCACAGCGCCATTGTGTTTTGCCAGCTGAGATCCTTCCCCACTGACAAAACACAACTGCTGGCGGCTGTAGCCGCAGGCAGTGACTGCATGAATAAAAATCTGATAGGCTGGTTGTTTTGAAGCCGATCAATGGATCGGCTTCAGTACAACCAGCCTGTCCATAGATGGATTGAAATTTGGCTGGTCCTTCCTGATCTGGTTGAGATTCGATCCATCTATGGCCAGCTTAAGCCCGCTCTTAAGATACAAGAGGCATGAAATATATTTTTAAAATTATTTTAGGTATGCTGTGTAAATGGAAACACGTAATAAACCTATAATGGAAAGATGGAAATAAGGAGGGTACATGGTTCACTTACTAAATGCATAGGGGTTGATTTACTAAGGCAAATTGGCTGTTCACTTTTCAAGGGAAGTTGCACTTTGCAAGGGATATTATTATTATTATTATTATTATTATACAGGATTTACAGTCAGGTCCATAAATATTGGGACATCAACACAATTCTAAGATTTTTGGCTCTATACACCACCACAATGGATTTGAAATGAAACAAACAAGATGTGCTTTAACTGCAGACTGTCAGCTTTAATTTGAGGGTATTTACATCCAAATCAGGTGAACGGTGTAGGAATTATAACAGTTTGCATATGTACATCCTACTTGTTAAGGGACCAAAAGTAATGGGACAATTGGCTTCTCAGCTGTTCCATGGCCAGGTGTGTGTTATTCCCTCATTATCCCAATTACAATGAGCAGATAAAAGGTCCAGAGTTTATTTCAAGTGTGCTATTTGCATTTGGAATCTGTTGCGGTCAACTCTCAAGATGAGATCCAAAGAGCTGTCACTATCAGTGAAGCAAGCCATCATTAGGCTGAAAAAACAAAACAAACCCATCAGAGAGATAGCAAAAACATTAGGCATGGCCAAAACAACTGTTTGGAACATTCTTAAAAAGAAGGAACGCACCGGTGAGCTCAGCAACACCAAAAGACCTGGAAGACCACGGACAACAACTGTGGTGGATGACCAAAGAATTATTTCCCTGGTGAAGAAAACACCCTTCACAACAGTTGGCCAGATCAAGAACACTCTCCAGGAGGTAGGTGTATGTGTGTTAAGGTCAACAATCAAGAGAAGACTTCACCAGAGTGAATACAGAGGGTTCACCACAAGATGTAAACCATTGGTGAGCCTCAAAAACAGGAAGGCCAGATTAGCGTTTGCCAAACGTGATCTAAAAAAGCCTTCACAGTTCTGGAACAACATCCTATGGACAGATGAGACCAAGATCAACTTGTACCAGAGTGATGGGAAGAGAAGAGTATGGAGAAGGAAAGGATCTGCTCATGATCCTAAGCATACCACCTCATCAGTGAAGCATGGTGGTAGTAGTGTCATGGCGTGGGCATGTATGGCTGCCAATGGAACTGGTTTTCTTGTATTTATTGATGATGTGACTGGTGACAGAAGCAGCCGGATGAATTCTGAAGTGTTTCGGGCAATATTATCTGCTCATATTCAGCCAAATGCTTCAGAACTCATTGGATGCTGCTTCACAGTGCAGATGGACAATGACCCAAAGCATACTGCAAAAGCAACCAAAGAGTTTTTTAAGGGAAAGAAGTGGAATGTTATGCAATGGCCAAGTCAATCACCTGACCTGAATCCGATTTGAGCATGCATTTCACTTGCTGAAGACAAAACTGAAGGGAAAATGCCCCAAGAACAAGCAGGAACTGAAGACAGTTGCAGTAGAGGCCTGGCAGAGCATCACCAGGGATGAAACCCAGCGTCTGGTGATGTCTATGCGTTCCAGATTTCAGGCTGTAATTGACTGCAAAGGATTTGCAACCAAGTATTAAAAAGTGAAAGTTTGATTTATGATTATTATTCTGTTCCATTACTTTTGGTCCCTTAACAAGTGGGAGGCACATATGCAAACTATTGTAATTCCTACACCGTTCACCTGATTTGGATGTAAATACCCTCAAATTAAAGCTGACAGTCTGCAGTTAAAGCACATCTTGTTCGTTTCATTTCAAATCTATTGTGGTGGTGTATAGAGCCAAAAATGTTAGAATTGTGTCGATGTCCCAATATTTATGGACCTGACTGTATATAGCACCAACAGTTTGTGCAGCACTTTACAATATAAAGGGAGACAGTACAATTACAGTACAGAAAGAATATGAGGGCCCTGCTCATGGAGCTTACAATCTAAAGGATATCTCTCCATAACTTGGTGAATGTGGTGAGATTTCTTTGCAAAATTAACCAATCACATTTAAAGGAAAAAAACCCAAAAACCAGCATTTTTACTTGCACACGATTGGATGATGGATGTCAACAGAGCTTCACCTCATTTATTAAGGTCTGGGATCAAATTCCCATGCAAAGTGCAAATTCCCTTACAAGGTTACCAATCTGTGTGCCGTTTATATGAGGTTTTATCAACCTACCTAGTCTGTTTGAAAGCTGGAGAGGGCTGCAATTGTGCTCAAAATAATTTAAACTGTAGACGTCATGTTTCTAGAGATTTAAAGTAAATGTTGTTATGGTAGCTATGGTTGTTATTAATGACAGCTCCGTGGACACAATCTTTTCCTACAATGTAGCAATAAGCCCATAAGCCATTTGACTGCGAAGGTTGATTAAATCCTATAGTTCAAGCCTATCTAATTTTATTTCTTTACATATTTATCAGCATATATCTCCAAATGCTGGATTGATGCAAAAATGTATATTGCATTTTTATTACATGGCTATATTAATTATTTATTTATTGTATATATCTAAAGTATTTTTAAAATTAGTTTTTGATGTGTTTGGCAACCAAACGGAAGGCTGTTACTTTCGCTTTTAAGTGAGTGTAGAAAATGTAATCCAACCTTTTTCAACCTGGGTTCCATGGAACCCTTGAATGCTGATGAGAGCTTCTTGAACACGGAGCAGTAGTTGATGGATCTCACGCCTATACTGACCAGCAACGAAAAGAGGGCAATTTTTCATTGAATTGACATTGAATAAATGAGGCCCTTTGTATGCTAACCAGTAATGTAAGGTGGGGATACACAGACCTCCAATGTAGGGGTGGACTTTCCTATTGACCACAAATGTTAGGGGGCATTTACACTTACTACCAATGTAAAGGGCACTATACTGGCTACCAATTGATCTTAGGTGTAAGAAGGCACTTTACCAAAAATATAAAGAAGGGAACACTTCACCTCTTACCAATGTGGGGGGTACTACATTATTTAACTCTAATGTAAGGGGACACTTATCTACTGATCACCAATGCGAGGAGGCACTTTTTACTGACCATACATGTAAAGGGGCCTACATTGACCATCAATGTAAGAGGGCTTGCACTGACCTCTATGACTAAACTCCGGTGGGTGGGGCAAAACATGTCGTGGGACATAGTTTGTGGAGGAGCAATGTCTGAGGCCGCTTCTTATCCTTCAGTCAGTCAGGAGAGTGGTGTCCTTTTCACCTACACCAATGTAAAGGGGCCTTCACTGACCATCAACTTAGGCCTACACTGACTATCAATGTCAGGGAGCATTTCTTTAATGACCACCAATCTATGGGAGCATTTCTGAAAGGACCACTAGTTGTTGGTCATGGTATTGTATTGTAAACTAGAAATATAATAATGTTAACAGAGTTTCACTAAAATCTACCAATTTTTCTAGAGTTCCTCCAGGGTGAAATGGTTGAGAAAGGTTGTTGTAGACTGTAGCTGTTTGTGATGATCGTAATGCTGATTATGATCGTATTCTTTATGCTGGGCAATGTTGACTGAAGTATACGAATTAAAAAAAAAATCTGTAAATTTATATTGTCTGTCTCACACTGCCAGCAATAATAACAGAGATGGAAAGAGTAATCTGCAATTCTAGCAAACAAACAATGAGACAACTTAATTACAATACCAGAGCTCTTGACCGAACGTAAAATATCAGTTGTGAAATGTGTTTCCTCAGAAGAATTTAAAATGCTGAAATGCTGACAGAATCTTTCTCCGGCAGCCAGTCTGCAGCCTCCCACGTAATCTGTTTTGATGAGTGAAGCCCAGCTCTTTTCTGCACCTTTCCTCTTGATTGACATAAACATGGGTTTTTTGACTAAGAATTGTTTTGTTTAAATATTTTAAAGCGCCTCAAGTAAGGCTATTTAACACTGCATTGTGGTAATTGATCGAACTCTATCCCATCCAAAAAGGTTAAAGCTGAACTCCGCCGGCACATATAAATTGACACCAGTTAATGCAGTTACACAGGATCATTTTTAAAAAATTATTTTTTTTTTAAATAAATATGTAAGTATTTGAATTTGACTGATGGGTTTCAAGTAATCCTCTTTACAGCAGCAGTCAGACTGGAATAGGGCAAGGCAGTACTAGGAGCCAACCAGATGTGTTCAAAGCACATGTGCGAAGAAGAAACGTACATCCTAGAGCAGGGGTGTCAAACTGGCGGCTCCCTCCAACTGTTGCCAAACTACAAGTCCCATCATGCCTCTGCTTTTGTGAGTAATGCTTGTAACTGTCAATCTAGCAATGCCTCATGGGACTTGTAGTTTGGCAACAGTTGGAGGGCCGCCAATTTGACACCCATGTCCTAGAGCATGATGAGCAGCAGAAAACTGGTGAAACACCTACCACATTGCTCTCATTCCAAGGAATACATTAGCAAAAATATCTGAGCTTGCTCTTGATGCGTTCCCAGGGGATGACTGGCTTGGGGTGTCTGCTATTCAATGATGATTATCTTAGGCCTTTGGCATCCCCTCCCCCTCTTCCCTAAAGCCAGCCATAGATGGTTTGAATCTCATCCAGTTCAGCAGGGGCTGGCCAAGATTCAATCCATGTATGGGCAGGCTGATTGTACCAAAGTCAATCCATTGATTGACTTTGGTACACCCAGCATGTTGGATTTCAAGCATGCAATTATTGCTCCGTGAGAGGGACTCCCCCATCAACTACTGTGTCAATGGGGGAATTGAGCGGTTTTTTGAGCAGGTTGCAGGAAAGAAAATTGCATCATCCATGGCTTGCCTAATGCTGGAAATCCAAGAAAGAGTGCAAAACTCCTGCTTCTGGGAAACAATAGACCATCCCCTCCCACCTTCAACAATTTAGAGTGATCTGGTACCAGCTTGAGCAATGTCATGTAATGTCTACTTCAGCTTTGGGAAAATTGTGGAGTTCAATGGACTCAGGTTAGGAATATTAAAGGAAAAGCATAGAGTTACAGTTGTGCTTTTTGCCTTAAAGTTTTTGCTGTGCTTTCACATTTTCAAATGCTTGCTCTTCCATATTTATATTGTATACAGATGAGCTACTAGAGGGACCTCTGTATTTGACACTCTTTACATTTATCCTCCCTGTTTGACTCATATGCTAACATTTGTTAACTAAAGGAGAACCCATTTTGGTTGATTTTACTAAAAATGGAGAGTGCAAAATCTGGTGCAGCTGTCTATGGTAGCCAAGCGGCTTCTAACTTCAGTTTGTTCAATAAAGCTTTGACAAAAAACCTGGATGGTGATTGGTTTCTATTATTATTATTATTATAATACAGGATTTATATAACGCCAACAGTTTGCGCAGCGAATTACAAAATGAAGGTAGACATTACAATTACAATACAATTTGGTACAAGCGGAAACCGAGGGCCCTGCTTGTTAGAGCTTACAATCTAGGAGATTTCTATGCATAGCTGCACCAGATTTTGCACTTGCAGTTTTAGTAAATCAACCCCATTGTGTAATACTGCAAAGCAGTATTAATAGTACTAATAGACCCCAGATCCTCAATAAAGAAGACCTGTCACTGCCCCAGCTACCAAAAAGAAATGTTGTTCATCCCTTGTGATTATTAATATATTACAGAATTTCTATAGCGCCAACAGTTTGCGCAGGGCAAATAGTACAGTTACAGTATAATTCAATACAGTAGGAATCTGGGTCCTGCTCGTGTAAAAAAAAAAAGGAAAGACCATTAAAAATAACTAATTTAAAGAGCCCTTTTCCCCCCGGGCTTGTGTGCAAAGGCGAACACATATGTAGGTAATGTGCTCATATATTAATGGTATTCATACATTTGAGGTATCACCACAAACGTCAGATAGAAAGCTATAATTCTAGCACCAGACCCCCTGTGCGCTTTTAAACTGGTAACTTGTAAAGGAATATAAAACTTTGCCTATGGAGATTTTTAAGTACTGTAGTTTGTTGCCATTCCACGAGCATGCACAGTTTTAAAGCATGACATGTTGGGTATCTATTTACTCAGTGTATCATCTTTTATATTTTACCAAACAGTTGGGTATTGTATTGTGATTTTGTGCATTTACAGTCATTAACCATTTGTCGCCCGGCCAATGGCTGTTTGGCGGCCGGCACAATCCCTCAGCGTTCCAGGTGGACGCCATATGGCGTCCTCCCGGGCATGCACAGTTTGCGTGCCTGCAGAGCCGCACAGCGGTGCGATCTGTCACTGGCCGTGTACCTTGGACATGGCCGATGCCAGATCTGTGTACCGGCCCTGTTGCCAGTACCATGTGACCTGCTGTGACCAATCACAGCAGGTCACATGACAGTTGTATACAATGGATGGCTTTATTCATGCCATCTATTGTATACTAGTGTGTCTAGCTGTGAATGGTCACAGCGATCACATGCACAAGCTGGGCCAATCACAGCCCAGCTGTGTCATGTGATTAGCCGTGGCCAAATCACAGCTAAGCACGAAAAAAAAAAAAACCCTGAATGAATCGACGTCATTCAGGTAAATGCTTGCTTATAGAAAAGTAATTCTTTGCTATAAGCAAATTGTGTAAAAAATAAATAAATGAATACTGATCACTTCCCCAAAGTAGTACAATGTTACTATGGTAACATTGTACTACTTTGGTCATAGTGAAATATGAAAAGAAAATCTTGAAAAAATATAATAAAAAGAATTTAAAAAATTATTTTTTTTCATACTGTCACCAGTCAGTGTCCCTGATCACCGCCATGCCAGTTATATGATGACGTTGGACTGCACTGGTGACCGTATGTAAAAAAAAAAAAAAAAAAATAGTGAAATTTTTTTACATTTTTTAATTTTCCAAAAAATTATGACAAAAAAATACAACTTCAAAAAACTCGCCATGCCTCTTATGAAATACGTCGGACTGTCTACTTTGCAAAAAGGGGTCATTTGGGGGATATCTGTACTGTTCTGACATTCTTGGACCTCAAGAAATTAGATTGGCCGTCAGTACTTCAGGACTGATCAATATTCAGATCTGTACCATAGTTTGTGAACTCTATAACTTTCCTACAAACTAAATACAGCC
Source organism: Staurois parvus (assembly GCF_062004578.1). Taxonomy (NCBI): domain Eukaryota; kingdom Metazoa; phylum Chordata; class Amphibia; order Anura; family Ranidae; genus Staurois; species Staurois parvus. The sequence continues at coordinate 16,896,117 of NW_028317941.1, read as the reverse complement.
TAATTTGGGTTATTTTCACCAACGACATGTAGCAGAATACATCTCGGTCTAAATTTATAAAGAACAATTATTTATTTGCAAACTTTTATAACCGAAACAAAGAAAAATGTGTTTTGTTTTCAAAATTTTCGGTCTTTTTTTGTTAATTTAGCAAAAAATAAAAATCCCAGCGGTGATTAAATACCACCAAAAGAAAGCTCTAGTTGTGTGAAGAAAATGATAAAATTTTAGTTTGGGTACAATATTGTATGACTGCGCAATTGTCATTCAAAAGCGTGAGAGCGCTGAAACCTGAAAATTGGCCTGGGCAGGAAGGGGGTAAAATTGCCCTGTATTGAAATTGGTTAAAGTGAATTTTTTTCCCAAAAAATTGCGTTTGAAAATCCGCTGCACAAGTAGTGTGTGACATAAAAAATTGCAACACCCACCATTTTATTCTGTAGGGTTTCTGCTTAAAAATATATGTTTTGGGTTTCCAAGTAATTTTCTAGCCAAAAATGCACATTTTTATATGTAGAAGAGAAGTATCCGAATAGCCTTGGGGGCTGAAGTGGTTAAAAGCCCTGTCAGGATCTTGGGGAAGAGTTCTATTCGCTTCTTCTCCTATATACAGAACAGAAAGTGAGAGGAAATCTCTCCAAGATTATGGAAATTCCCTTTTAGACAGTTGTCACCACATGTCACTGCGTCTGCACAAGTGTCTAGCTTTGTCTTAATGCCATTTGTTATCCTGCAGAATGTACTAATGGCCTTGATTTCACTTTTTTTTTTTTTTTTTTTTTTCTGCTGTCTGCATACTTTTCCCATGAACACACCTAACCGACTTGGAATCTGTGCCCTGCATATAATGTTACCTGTGGCATGGCCACAGATTTTCCATGAAAAGTGTTTTGTTTTGTCTGAATGCCATTTGTCTGCCTATCGACTTTCCAGTTTATGTTCTGAATGAGTGTAGCATTCCTCTGTCTAAGGCAACTGGCAGTGTAAGTGAGGTTGAACCATTTATGGGCCTGTGCCAAAGCATTTCATGCTTGCTTGGACATGCTTGAGATGCCTTTGTGCCTCTGTTTGAGGATTTTACCTGCTCTTGCCATATGTTACATTAGCCACTAGAAATGCTGAATATTCATTGTACTGTATGTGTGCTATGGAATTGAATGTTTTTTTCCCCACAATCTTGTTTTTTAAAGCTCTAGCGACATAAAAAAAAATGTAAAACTAGTTTAGTGTTGGATTTTAATCTGATCTTGGTCATGCTTGTTAGATCAGATAAGAATAGCTGTGATATTTTTTTTTTAATGCGGTCTATTGCTGAACAGCTGTAACTGGCTATAATTTCAGTTCTTAACTTCCTGTTATTGTTGTTTTATTATATTTTTTATATGTGATTTCAGCACGTGGGAAATATTGTTTGCTTTTCTTGTCCAGTCAGTACTTGAAATCCTGGACCCTGGAGAATTATTCAACCATGGATGGTCATAAGGTCCCTATTCCACCGCTAATCCACTGCCTATTATGATGCTTGGGTATGGAAAGGTTGTACAGGGCAACCAGACAGTTGGAGGTGCTTGTTATTGCTCACAGCTTTCCAATTTATTGTAACATCTACATGTGATCTAGTTAATGCCTTTTTCTCACTGAGAGGGGGAAAACACAATTTATTGCTGGCACATAGTTTCAAAGATCAGTTCACCCAAACTAATTATATCAGTTCATGTAGATGCTGGAGAATGAAATCATCTGATGGTTCCTTATATCTCTTGGGAACACTGGTGGTGGGTAATCTGCACTTGAGTTCCTGGCTCTCCACTCTTGAGGTGCCATTATGAGGGGGTCCCACCTTTTTTTTGGAATAAAACAGAAGGAGCTGAAACACACAAAGGTGATCTGGAGCACTAAAACCTCCTAGGTGGTTGGTAAATATGGCTAAGAGGTATCTTCATTTGAATGTTCAGGACGCCTAAATAGCCAGGAGATTCTACAACCCACCAGGCTCTTTCAACAACTAAAATATAGTTGGTGGACCAGCATATTCATTCAAGGTCAAACAGACGTGACCTGCCTACTTTTTCAAGGGAAACATGTACAAGGCTATAGCTAGCCTTAAAAAAGAACTCTAGAAATGACTTTACTATTTAAAAGAGAAGTATGGCCAAAGCTCTTTTGGCCATACTTCTCATGTGTGTCATAGGAGTGCAGTTACACAGATCTGCTCCGGTATCTGAGAGGATCCCAACAATGTTTTGATCCAGCCAGATTCTCAAACAGCAGCTGGCTTAACTTCTCATGCTCAACATCTGCTCCTGCGTAAGTGCTGGAGAGGCAGTGCACAGAGCGGTGACTGCCTGTGCTCAGAGTAGACTGAGAACTGAATGATCAATGGTCATGTGTTTGCTCAGTTCTCGGGCTTAGAGGCAGCAGGGGACAGTTGCAGCATCAGGTCAAGTATCAGGTAGGTGAGTATGTATGTTTGCTTTTTGACAATCCCAATCTTCTTTAAAATGTTCAGGTACAATGGGTGTATGCCACCTCCTGGACTTATCTCTTTTACTTGCAGTTCCCAGTTTTACTGAGTGCTGGGAGTACAGTTAGTGCTATACTTCCCGTGATATGACACTAGATCTTTGGGTCTGTGATACAGAAGCTACAGAGTCTTGTGCAGCCTCTCTGCCTGCCCCTCATCTCCCTCTACCCAGTCACAGAATGTTTTGTATCATATGAACCCATTCACAAATTACAAAGGCTTTTGTGAATGGACAGTGGAGAGGAAGGATGGCATGCAGCAGCCCCAAGTATAGCAATAGCTCTTGGTGTTCAGTAAAACTGACAGTTGTAAATAAAAGCAATAAGTCTGCAAGGTGGAATACACTGTAAACCGGCACATTTAGGGCAGCACGGTGGCTTAGTGGTTAGCACCTCTGCCTGGCAGCACTAGGATCATCTGTTTAAATGCCAACCATGACACTGCCATGGAGTTTGCATGTTCCCCATGTGCTTCTGTGCTTTTCCTCCAGGTACTCTGGTTTCCTGCCACACTCCAAAGACATGTTCATGTGGCTCTTGTCTAAATTGGTCCTAGTATGTGTATGTATGAATGTGAGTTAGGGACATTAGATTTTAAGTTCCTTGAGAGCAGGGACTGAGATGAATGTACTATATACAGTTGTGTTCATAATAATAGCAGTCAGACATCACTAACCTGATCAATCACTGTTTTTGGAAGAAATGATATTTCTACATGGCAAATAATTTACTAGCAGGTGTGGTAGAGTAATAGAAATCCAACAGACCCAACAGTCATGACATGCATGCTGCTGATTCTGTGTAATTGAATCACTAATTGAAAGGGGCATGTTCAAAATAATAGTAGTGTGGAGTTCTATTAGTGAGGTCATTCATTCTTTGAAAAACAGGTGGCAATTATTGCCCTTATTTAAGGAAGGAAGGCAGCAAATGTTGTACATGCTGGTTACATGCATTTCTCTCTGAAATTCCGAGGAAAATGGGTCATTCCAGACATTGTTCAGAAGAACAGCGTACCTTGATTAAAAAGTTGATTGGAGATGCAAATGCTTTAAAATGGCAACCAAAACCTGAAAGACGTGGAAGAAAGTGAAAAACTACCATTCGAATGGATAGAAGAATAGCCAAAATAGCAAGGACTCAGCCAACAATCAGCTCCAGGAAGATCAAGGAAGGTCTAAAGTTACCTGTGAGTACTGTTACAATTCGAAGACGCCTATGTGAAGCCAAGCTATCTGCAAGAAGCCCCTGCAAAGTCACACTGTTGAAAAAAAGACATGTGCTGAAGAGGTTACAATTTGCCAAAGAGCACATTGACTGGCCTAAAGAGAAATGGCGCAACATTTTGTGGACTGATGAAAGTAAGATTGACAAACTGTCTCCGGCCACTAGACCCAAAAAGAACAGATGACCCCCAAACACTGAATTCAAGCCACAGTACACTGTGAAGACAGTGAAGCATGGTTGCGCAAGCATCATGATATGGGGATGTTTCTCATACTACGGTGTTGGGCCTATGCTGCCTTATGCTGAAGAGGAAATGCCCTTGAAATGGGTGTTCCAACAAGACAACAACCCCAAACACACCAGTAAACGTGCAACATCTTGGTTCCAGACCAACAAGATTGACGTTATGGAGTGGCCAGCCCAATTCCTTGGATCTTAATCCAATAGAAAACTTGTGGGGTGACATCAAAAATGCAGTTTTTGAGGCAAAACCAAGAAATGGAGAAGAACTGTGGAATGTAGTCCAATCATCCTGGGCTGGAATACCTGTTCACAGAAGTTGGTTGACTCCATGCAACACAGATGTACAGCAGTTCTCAGAAACAGTGCTTATACAACTAAATATTAATTGATTCAAAGGAAAGCAAAATCTTTAAACATTTTTCAGTTTATATAGTGAATGTTTGAGTTTGTAAAGAAGAATACAAACACTATTTTTTTTTAACAGTCTAATATTCACTTTTCTTCCATTTTTTTTTAGAGGAACACAAATTTGATATATTTTTCTTCATGTTTTGATTTGGAATAGAGTGTGTAGTGTTCCCAATGCATTTGTGTGTATGGAAATAAAAGCTATTAGAAGGATGTTGAGCTTTATTCACTTTTTTCAACACACTGCTATTATTTTGAATACAACTGTGTGTGTGTGTGTGTGTGTGTGTGTGTGTGTGTGTATATATATATATATATATATATATATGTGTGTGTGTATATGTGTGTGTGTGTGTGTGTTTATTTTTCTTATATTGCCCCTCTCCCCCTCCCCCTCCCTCCCTCTCCCCCTCTCTCTCTCCCCCTCTCCCTCTCTCCCTCCCCCCCTCTCTCTCCCCCCCCTCTCTCTCCCCCTCTCTCTCCCCCTCTCTCTCTCCCCCTCCCTCACTCTCTCATCACTGCATAAATTGTCTGTGCTATATAAATACATGTAATAACAATTTTATATAGTAAGGTTATTTGTGGAGTTCTTCTTTAAGGCCGTCATACACAGTTCAGTTCTATTTCTAACAATTCTCCTGTTGGCATCATGTGGCTCAACAAAAGTAAAATGAACTTTATGAAGGGGCTGGGTGGAAAATTGTTGGCAGATGCAGGCAATGTTTGGGTATCCTCACAGCCGCTGGAGCTGGCTGTCAGAATTCAATAGCTGGCAGAGAAGATTTGTCCAACCACGCTGTTTAACGTCGGTGGAGGAACCTGTTAGATGTCTTTCTTTCAGACCAAGAAAAAAAAAATTCTTTGTGTATGGCCAGCTTAATACAGATATTCATCATTTCAAGTGCTTGTCATTTATCACATCTTCATTGCCTGATTTATCACAGTACGGTCTATGGTATACGAACATCTTGGCTAACAAGCGTGACCATCATGGGAAATACATTCAGAATTGTTTAATGAGTAAAAGAGCAAAGTGCAGTAACCCATAGCAACTGATCAGCAGGCTTCTCTCTGTCTTCTGTCCGCTCTGCTGCTTTCCTAAAAGTCAGCATGGCTATGGAAGGCTGCACTTTACATATCATCGCTGCTCTTATTATATAAGCACGTATTTGATGTAGACCCTGGCTGGGCTCCCTTGGCATTTTGTTTCACTACACAATCTCCAGCAGACCATGGTTCACACACAGGCTGTTCTCTCTACACACGTACTCTGTATGTTACATTAAACAGTCTCAGCAGGATCATTTTCTCCTCACTTGACTGATCACCACGGCTCGTCCTGGTACATATGTATCATGAGTGCTGCAGGTGTAGACATGGTCTCTGCCTACAGTCATTTTTCTTCCCTTGTCAGTGACTGATGTTCCCAGGTTTCTCCTAGCAATGCTTCCATAATTATATGCTTGGCTAGTGCTTAACATATTATTCTGTTTACTACTTTTTATTTTTTTTTGCTAGTCAGCGGTCCTGAGCTACACATTTTTATTAAGACAGATTGTCATTTTTTTTGTGGCATGCCTGTTTTGCTGCTAGTACTTCTCCCCTAATTCACACTGATGCTTTCGGTGTTGATTAGAGACATGCACATGTTTTTGGGTTGATAACGGTTCATTTAAAGTCTAATGCAGGCCATACATGGTTCGAATTCCGAACAATTTATCGTCCGAAAATCGAAAACTTCTTTCGCTTGGTAATCCGATGGTGCCATCAATGATTTCAAAAATTGGCCGACCAAGTCATAAAGTTCACTCCAACATGCCCGATCACCAAAAAGGGGAGGAACCACGAAAATCGGCCAGTGCCATTGACCCAATTACAGAGCAAAAATTGGCCAATTATTCTTAGGCCTGACTTTCGGACAAAAAATCTGTCATTTCGACCCATGTATGGCTAGTCTTAGGTTAGGAGTTAGATGGCTACGTTTCGCAATTATGTTAAAGCGGTACTAAACCTTACTAAAAAAAAACATTTGGGCCCCTGGACAGTTTAAGTCATATTGTGCCTGTTTTCCAAATACTAGCAGATTATGACAGACTTACCCGAAAATGAAGTCTTCCAGTGGAGTGTTGTCACTGCTGTATGCTCTTCACCGGGTCCTCCTTCCAGGTTCATGGGCTTTGGCCGCATACATGTAGCCATGATCACGTCACTAACGTTATGCATGTGGGAATCACAGGCGTGGCACAAAGTTCTGAATATACGGCACAGCCCATTCAGTACGCAATTTTTTTTTTGTTCTTTTCCCCCTATCCACACATTCAAGGGAGCCTTCCCCACTGCAAGAACACGATGATCAGAGTTCCAGGCTATAGCCAGCGTCACTGATTCTTTGTGAAAAAAACCAACGGGTGTTTGTGCAGAAGTGACTTCTGTACAACCAGGGTGCTCATACTTGGATCGAAATTTGGCAGGTCCATGCTGAATCAGCTGAATTTCGATCCATGTATGGCCTGCTTTAGGGTGTCTCTACTCTGGATGGAGGAGTAACAGAAACATCCTTGGCTAGCAGCATTGTTAGTCTGGGGGAGAGGGTGGTGTTACATGCATTGGTAGATTTTGATGGGCTTGACTAACCAATTAAATATATATATATATATATATATATATATATATATATATATATATTCAAAATTGTTGTCTTTTTTTTTTTTTGTTTATAGCGCCATTATCAGTTAAAGTAATGCACCGCCTTATCAAAAAAAATGGCCTGATCAGGAAGGGGGTAAATCTTCTGGAGGGCAAGTGGCTAAGTCCAGGTTCACACTGATGTGGTGCAGGTTTCGCAGCGATTCCTGTGCGTTTCCTGCCCTGCATTACAATCGCACTCCATTCATGTGAACCGCTGTGGGTGTCAATGTTAATGACACCCCAGAAAGGGTTTGCAAATTGGTTGAATTGGATCGCATGGGTATGAACTGCAATGTGATCTGATTCCAGTGCGCTAAAATAGGTGCGTGCAACTTTTTCGTGGGGGTGTGGTGTGATTTGAGCCAGACAAAATGAATGGGCTCAAATTGCACTGCAAAGAATTGCATGTGATTTGAACAGAATGCAGTGCAATTCCCGCATTACATCAGTGTGAACCGGGACTTTAAACCTTCTTTTTGCTAAGAATTTTCTTTCAAAATTCTACCCATCTATGGCCAGCTTTACTTTGTCTTTAGCAGAAATGAAAGGACATTGCATATTGAGATTAACATTTCCTTCTTGTATGCTGGGCTTTTTTTCCAGTCACCCCTCGTCTCCACCCACCTTTGAGCACCATCCTTTGGTTCCACCGCCTACCCACCTAACCGTACCACCCCTTTTAGTATACTAAATACAGAACCAAGTATCATTTTGTGGTGTTAAGTAATTTGTAAGGAATTTTTCTAATGATGGCATAAAAAGCAGTAAAATAGATCCCCTGCTGCCAGCAACAAAAGCACCCCCAGCAACTATAGACCCCCACTAGCAACAATAGATCTCCCAGCAGCCAGCAACAACAGACCCCGCCCTCAATAGTTGATCCCTTCCAGCAACAATTGACCCTTGAGCAACAATAGATCCCCCAGTATCAATAGACCCTCCAGCATCCCTTGCCTATTCATTTATTCAGTGGTGGAGGTGCCAGAATTGCGTTCCCTTGCGTTCTCGCAGAAAAACAGAGCTGCTTGTATGCAAGATATATCCCAAACTCTGACAGGATACCCCTGATGTTCTATACAATATGGTTTAAAACCAGAGCAGTTTTTATTTTATAGTGTGCCCCCTTAAATACATATAAACCATTTTCCTATGGCATGTTAAACAGCTATACTACTCTGTAGCCTTTTCGATTAGAAAGTCAGGCGTGCCAGTCTCCTGGCATGAATGTGCGTCTGCCGTGCCAGTGTGCCGCTTAGAGCGTTTGAGTCCAGAGTCATAAAACATAACGAAGTCAGACTAACAGCAGATGGGCCACTGCCGTAATGTAGCGTGCAAAGAGACGAAGATCCAGATTTTTCAAATATTTTGAACACATGTCTATTTCTGAGCTGTCAAAAGTATTAAAAATGACTTAATGTGATATCCAGAACCTTTGTGGAAAAGCTCCTTCAGCATCAGTAAAGGCTAAAAAAAAAATCCAGGATGTTACTATTGAGTATTATAGAGAGGTGCAATGCTGTGTACAAATTGTTCCGCCGTAATTCTAGGCAGTGAGGTGTTTTACAGCAGCACCTGGCGGGGTGTAGAGGAGAAATGAACTATTCTGCTGTTACTTGTAAATGCCTCTGCCCCAAACAGCTTTTTCATTGCAGGTTGCAGCTTCCCTGGCACAGAATAATTTACACCTGAGGTGGGGAATGAATGTGCCTGAAAAGTGTGAAATAACAAAAAGTTTGGGGTTGTTATTGGTGGTTTTGGCGAGCTTTCAATCTTCCGTTGCTTCTGCGATACCATTTATTTTGGTTTTTGTTAAGTGAACCTAATGTATTGAAGTAACCTCAATGTAGAAAAGCTTGTATTTTTGGTCCCATTTACATTTATCTGTCTCAAAAAAATGCTAAAAAATTCATATGGGTACAGTGTTGCATGACCGTGCAATTGTCATTCAAAGTGTGATAGTGCTGAAAGCTGAAATTGGCCTGAACAGGAAGGGGGTAAAAGTGTACGGACTGGAAGTGGTTAAGGTCCTGGAGTGGCCTAGCCAGTCTCCAGACATTAATCCGATTGAAAATCTGTGGAGGGAGCTGAAGGCTCGAGTTGCCAAACATCAACCGCCAAACCTGAGATGTGTGCAAACCTGGTGGCCAACTACAGGAAACGTCTGACCTCTGTGATTACCAACAAGGGATTTGCCACAAAGTACTAAGTCATGTTTTGTGATGGGGATCAAATACTTATTTCCCTCATAAACATGCAAATCAGCGCATAATTTGTTAGACATGCATTTCTTTTGAATTTTTTGTTGCTATTCTGTTTCTCAATGTTACAATACAGCTACAATTTGATTTTTAGACTGATCATTTCTTTGTGAGTGGGCAAACATTCAAAATCAGCAGGGGATCAAATACTTATTTCCTTCACTGTATGCTTTGCCTTTCTTGTGTGTTGTGGCGATGTATGCGCATACTATCCTTTTTGTGCATTTGGAAGATCGGCTCACTAATGCCTTACACTGACTGTCATTGATAAACCAGATTATGATTCTGTCTGATCGTTTTCTAGCACCTTTATCACACTTTGTTTAATTGCCTATTTGAGCTTTTAGTAAATGCCCCGCTTTATTTGTGAACTATAGACCGGGTATATTATTATTATTATTATACAGGATTTATATAGCGCCAACAGTTTGTGCAGCGCTTTACAAAATGAAGGTAGACATTACAGTTACAATACAATTTGGTACAAGGGGGAAACAGAGGGCCCTGCTTATTAGGCCTCTTTCACACGGGCATTCCTATGTCCGTTTTTTTTCATCTGTCCGTTTACGGATGAAAAATGGACACCCATGTATCTCTATGGATAAGCGGTTGTAAATGGATGATCATCTGTTTATATACATTAATGTCCAGTTTTTTTGAATGGAAGAAATCCCTACTTTTTCTTCCGGTTTTTTAAAAAAAAAAACGGAACAAACAAAAAACGGATGTAAATGTATGAAAAACGGATGTAAACTGATCAGTTTTTGCTTGGAAAAAAAAGGGACTGAACTGGTGAAATAAACGGAGTGCTCGTGTGAAAGGGGACTTAGAGTTTACAATCTAGCAGTATATTTCAGCAACCCGTGAATGAGAGGCATATAGTAAGACCTCATCTGGAATATGCAATTCAGTTTTGGGCAACAAATCACAAAACGAACATTGGGAAACTAGAGAAAGTGCAGAGAAGGGCAACCAAACTAATACAAGGCATGAAGGAGCTACGCTATGAGGAAAGATTAGAGGAACTGAATTTATTCTCTTGGGAAGAGGAGATTAAGGGGGATATGATCAACATGTAAAAAAAAATTAGTGGTTCATATAGTGAACTCGGTGTAGATTTATTCAACCTGAGGTCATCACATAGGACAAGGGGGCACTCTTTACTTCTGGAGGAAAGGAGATTTAATCTCCAAATATGGAAAGGTTTCTTCACCGTAAGAGCTGTGAAAATGTGGAATAGACTCCCTCAAGAGTTGGTTCTGGCCAGCTCAGTGGATTGCTTTAAAAAAGTCCTGGATTCTTCTAGATACGCAGAATATAACTGGATACTAACATTTATAGGTAAAGTTGATCCAGTGAATATCCGATTGCCTCTCGGGGGATCAGGAAGGATTTTTTCCCCCTGCAGGAGCAAATTGGATCATGCTTTGCTGGGGTTTTTTTTGCCTTACCCTGGATCAACTGTGAGGATTATTTATTTATTTTTTTTTTTGGTTGAACTGGATGGATTTTTTTTCAGCTAGACTAACTATATGTAACTATATGTTCAAGCTACAGTTAAGAGAAGTATGGGAATAGGTTTTTTCCTGAATTATACTTACCTGGGTGGATGCAGCATTGGTTCAGAGACCCTAGAGAATAAAATAATGGTAGTTCCAATTTGCATATTACTGAAAAATTTCAAGTAAGTTAATTTTAGGGCACAAAAAGCAATCAATTTACCCTATTTTTTTGTAACCTATATAAGATGAGGTTGCACCAAGTAAATCGATATCCAACTTGTCAAACCTTAAATTTGTGTGTGCTCATGAAATGGCGATGAACTTCAGTCCCTATATTTTCTATAGGTCGACACTTTTAAAGCTCCTTATAGGTCATCAGTTTAACATTATGGAGGAGGTCTGGTGCTAGAATTATAGCTCTCATTCTTGTGTGTGTGCGGCGATATGACATGTGTATCGCAATTGACGTTTTCATGCATAGGCTCCCCAGCATGTGCTTTTACATTTGTATCTGCGTATATGTGGGGGTGGGAGCCTCAATTTTTTTTTGGGGGGATGGTATGTGCTTGGGTGTAACTTTTTTATTTTTTACAATAAAAATATTTTTTCATGTGATGATTTTTTGGTGACCGGTTCTCTTTATTGAGGCATCCAGGGTATAAAAGACCTTGCATGTCTCCCCTGTGCTACAATGAATGTAATGCAGTGCACATCATACCGCATTACATTAAACTAACATTCCCGGAACTATAGGCAAAACCTTTTTTTTTTTTTTTTGCCATCTGTGTCCCCTTGGGAAGATTTCCCTTCACTTCCTATCCCATACCCAAAACAGGAAGTGAGAGGAAATTCTGACAAATTAAAAGAATTCCTTGGGGCCCCCCCATGTCACCAGTACTAGTGTCCCCATTGGAAGATTTCCCCTCTATTACTTTTCTGAGGACAACCCAAAATTTTGGATTTTCTTTTACTTTAGATGATGATAAACAGGACAAATAGAGAGGGGGAATCTCCCTAACAGGGGCACAAACAGCTGTAAAAACTTGACAGGGGTTCTAACCCCTCTCCACTCTACCTAGAAATAAATAAAGTTTTTTGCCTTTTTAGTTCTACTTTAATATTAATATTCTATCCAATGTACTGTGACCCAGTGATCTGAAAGTCATGTTCTGAGACTGCTTACAGCCATCTTTTTTGGTCTTGGGGTAGGTTCACACTTGAATCTCACAGGAATGTGGTCTGTGTTCCTGTGCCATTCAGTGCAATGCCATGTTCAACCCATTCATATGACTGGACTGAAATCGCACTGGATCACACCAAAAGTAGTGTATGCACTACTTTTATAAATGCATAGTACACAGTACTATGCAATCCGGTGCATGCGCTGCATTTCGGGTGTCGATAGGAATACATTGACACCCGCAGCACATTGTACACCCAGTGTGTTTTGAATGCAGCGTAGGAACCGTCCCTGGCCTCAGTATTTTCTGATACTGAACCTAACAAACGGACCATGAAAATCCGGGTGAAATCAGAACTGTGACTGCAAATTTTTGTTCCAGGTTAGTGACTCAGTACTAAAGATTTTAGAGCAGCATGACTGCCAGGAAACTAGTATTTTCAGCAATGGTGGTGGGCCTCCATACTTCCTCTGTACCAGTTTCCTTTAAAGCTGAACTTCAGGAAAACAAACTTCCTTGCAGTGGGGCTGCCCCTTCACTGAAAGGGTTATGGGTTCATTTAGTCTTGGTGATTTGGAAAAGCACTTCTTACTTGATCCATCACTCCTGCAGTCTCCTTTGCACTGCTAGACTGGTCCTTGTAGTTGCCTCTTACCTTCAGTCCAGCAACCTAAGGTTCTCTGATGTCATCAAAATCGATGCAGGGACCATAGCCCTACATTGGATGCGATGATGCTGAGGGACAGTTCACCACTGGAGCATGGGTTAGTTCCGTCTGCTGCAGGGAGCAGGAGGTCAGATATGTAAAACTCCTTTTTTGTTTTTTTCCATGTGGTCCCCTAGACAGAAACAAGCAGTTAACCCTGGCAGTGGGCCTGTTTAAGTTTACCGGAGTAGGGCTTTAATGTTTGACTCATAGGAGTTTATAGGAAGTCTTAGACATTCATCTGGAGGACGACAGCCACTACAAATGAATTTCACAGGACTTTCCAGGAGGAAACAAAGAAAGCAATTACTGTTAATGGTGTTCCTAAGGGTTTAACAGTCCTATTTGTAATTGGTGGAGGTGGGATACAATGTGGTTCACACTGACTGCCAGCAATTTTTAATTTAGGCAGGTACAATCAAGATATAGGAACGGATTTGTGGAAATCCAGGCAAGCATCTACATTGACTGCTGTAGTACTTGCATGGGAACTGTGTTGACTTCCAAGGTAAGGTTAATACACTCATCGGCCACTTTATTAGGTACACCTTGCTAGGACCGGGTTGGACCCCCTTTTGCCTTCAGAACTGCCTTAATTCTTTGCGGCATAGATTCAACAAGGTGCTGGAAACATTCCTCAGAAATATTCTATATTGACATGAGTTACTGTTGCTTTTCTATCATCTTGAAGCAGTCTGCCCATTCTTTGACCTCTGACATCAACAAGGCGTTTTTGTCCACACAACTGCTGCTCACTGGATATTTTCTCTTTTTTGGACCATTCTCTGTAAACTCTAGAGTTTGGTTGTGTGTGAAAATCCCAGTAAATCAATAATTTTTTAAATACTCAGACCGACCCGTCTTGTACCAACAACCATGCCACGTTCAAAGTCATTTTGTCTTTACCACATGTAGATGCCTAAATGCATTGAGTTGCTGCCATGTGATTGGCTGATTAGCAGTTTGTTACCAAGCAATTGAACAGGTGTACCTAATAAAGTTGCCGGTGAGTATAAGTCTATGCCAGCCTTTTCCAACCAGGGTGCCTTCATGTTTCTTCATGGGTGCCTTTGCAAAATGCCTAGAAATTGCCCCAAAATTGTCAACAAGCCAGCATGTGGATCATGCCTTCCTTTTAGTTACACCAAGCCACAGGTTTTCATTTTGCACCATCACAACCTTTCAGTCACTGGCATCCTAACAACCAATGGCATAATCGATTGATAAGAAGGACATTGGACGCCTGCACATCATCCTTGTTCATCCTTCCACCCCCCCCCCCATCCCCATCCATTAGTACTGGGATCACTGTACCTAAGTGAGCAGGAGAAACTAAGGGAGAGGAGAAACATTGGAATACCAGTCAGTAGCAGTGTGCAAAAGTGTATTTGCTTTAGAAAAATGAACCGCGTATGATGTCCTACGAGTGTGAATTTTGCTGCGATATGTGACAATATTAGTTTAATTATTTACATTTTATAATGGGGTGCCTTGAGATTGTGCAGAATTTTAAAGGGTGTCTTAACTTTAGGAGGGTTGAGAAACACTGGTCTCTGCAGCCACTTCTGAGATCCAGCTACCCCTGCCTGACCTTCAATGTCGTCTGCAGCATCAGCACAACTTGGTCAAGAATGCTGGTCAGAGCACACTCCTAGTCTAATTTGGGTCATAAAGCTGGCCATCCCACTTCCGGTCTTTTTTAATATTTTTTTCTTTTTAGTGGCGTTCTCATTTAAATCGAAGTCTTTATTTATTACAGTTACTTATATAGCACTATCAATTTACGCAGTGCTTTACATATATATTATACATTCGCATCAGTCCCTAACCCTCAAGGGGTGTACAATCTAAGGTCCCTAGCTTACATTCATACATACACATACTAGGGCCAATTTAGGATCCAATTAACCTTCCAGCATGTCTTTGGAGTGTAGGAGGAAACCAGAGTACTTGGAGGAAACCCAGGCAGGCACAGGGAGAACATGCAAACTCTAGGCAGGTGGTCCCATGGTAGGGGTTCGAACCAATGACCCTAGTACTGCCAGGTGGAAGTGCTAGCCATTTAGCCACTGTGCTGCTCCATACAGTACATATGTTTGAACACTTGCCTTGCAGAAGGCTCCTGCGCAAAAAAAGTATGGTCCATATTGTGTTCACATTATTATTTTACATTTGCATGCAAAAATATTTTTATAGTTCCCAGAATGCCAAATATTCAAATATTACTATCCCACAGAGAGTCTCCCACGTTGAATAGTAGATATCTACTATTCAAGGATTACGCATGGAAAATACTAACCAGTAATACTCTTTTTTTTTTTTTTTTTTTTCTTGTTTTTTCTGATCCAAATGGGCTGCTAATTAACTGTTAATTACCTGCCTATGTGTGCAGGTCTATTGGAAGCAATGGGCTGCATTCAGATTAGTGAGAAAAAAAAAAAAAAGCACACCTAAACACCTAAAGACACAGGGTTTTTGCACCCATAGGCCAGAACCCTAGTTCTGCCAATGATTTTTTGATGCATAGACAGACATTTACATGAGGTCACATATGGGCAGGTTTCAGTTCATGTTTAATGCTAAATTGATGCTTATGCAGACAGCTTTGTTCAAAAAAAATCCCACGCATGGATTAGAAGGAGGAGGATGGGTTCCATATACTTGACATGTTGATGACATCAGAATTCTTCAGTACAGAATAGGCTTTAATAAGAAAAGGAGGGCACACTACCTTAAAGTAATTAATAGTTAATTGAGCCAATGGTCAAAGCAGTACTTGGAAGGAAACTTCTTATTAGTATCAATAGGATTACGTGGTTTGTTTGGGGTTTCCAGCAGGAAATGTAAAATAAATCTGTTTGAGACCAATTTAAAGAATTCCATGATGGGTGTGATTTCTCCCACCTTTTCCTTCCTTGATTATGGTGCGAGAGAAGCAGTTAAAAGGCTACAAAATACAGCCTGTTACAGCATGTTAACTTTTGCTTGTGTTCATTTCACGGCCAGTGAAAGAAGCTGAGTGTTGGGGAGGCATTTATTTTATAGGGAAGGTCTAGTTATAAATCCTGAGCTCTACTGTGGCCAAGCCTTACAATATACAGATAGATCTCATGTTGCTGAGCATACACTTTTTACTCTTGCAGTATTGCTTAGCCAAGAGCAGCATGTGATTGGGTTATACATACATTTTACCAAATATTTGGGCAGGTTTGAATTCTGCAATGTTGACCATCATTAGCCTTTTAGGGCTAGTTTTTATTGTATAAATGCTAATTACTCCCTGTCATCATTTTAAAACAACGCAGGAAAAGCAATAGAGTATTTTAAATGCTTACTTGCAGTGTTTTATGTTCCATTAAAAAAAAAAATTTCCCTTGGAATGTGCCTTAACTCGCTAGAAAATGTGACTACTCCAGCAGTAGATTTCGTAGATCAGCCTCCTCTTTCCATACACGTCCTAGCCTTTTGCCCTCTTGGGAGTGTCTGCTCACTGTCTGTACTGGTACAGCTCCTCTGCCCCTCCCTAAATGACCTTTTTATGTAGCTGCTGTCCTATAGAAATGTGTTTGCTGGGACTGCTGATATCACATCCAAAATGATATTGTACAGCAGCAGTCTCGAGGCTTTTTGATGTCTACACAAGGGAAGTCTTTATAGTTAAACAGCATGCAATAACATAGATTAAATACATATGTAGTCTTTGGGAATTGTTTTTGAACAAGTGGTCTGGCAGCAGAGTCTTCTTAAGTACACTGCTCAAAAAAAATTAAAGGAACACTTTGAAAACACATCAGATCTCAATGGGGAAAAATATCATGCTGGATATCTATACTGATATGGACTGGATAATGTGTTAGGAACGTAAGGGTGCCCCATTGTTTGATGGAAATAAACTATCATCCTACAAAGGACTGAATTTAAAGACACCCCGAATATCAAAGTGAAAAAATGATGTAGCAAGCTAGTCCATTTTGCTGAAATTTAATTGTAGGAACTCAGAATGGTAGTTTGGCCCCACGTGCTTGTATGCATGCCTGACAATGTTGGGGCATGCTCCTAATGAGACGATGAATGGTGTTGTGGGGTGTTTCCTCCCAGATCTGGACCAGGGCATCACTGAGCTCCTGGACAGTCTGAGGTGCAACCTAGCGTCGTCGGATAGACCGAAACAAGATATTCCAGAGGTGTTCTATTGGATTTAGGTCAGGTGAGTGTTGGCGCCATTCAGTGGTATCAATTCCTTCAGCCTCCAGAACCTGCCTGCATACTCTCACCACATGAGGCCGGGCATTGTCACGCACCAGGAGGAACTCAGGACCCACTGCACCAGCTTTGGGTCTGACCATGGGTCCAAGGATTTCATCCCAATACCTAATGGCAGTCAGGGTGCCATTGTCTAGCCTCTAGAGGCCTGTGCGTCTCTCCATAGATATGCCTCCCCAGACCATCATAGATCCACCACCAAAACGGTCATGCTGAATGATGCATAATGTTCTCCACGGCTTCTCCAGACCCTTTCAGGTCTGTCCTATGTGCTCAGGGTGAACCTGCTCTCATCTGTGAAAAGCACAGGGTGCTAGTGGCCGATCTACCAATTCTGTTGTTCAATGGCAAATGCAAATCAAGCTCTATGGTGCCAGGCAGTGAGCACAGGGCCACGTAGAGGACATCGGGCCCTCAGGCCACCCTCATGAAGTCTGTTTCTGATTGTTTGGTCAGAGGCATTCACACTAGTGGCCTGCTGAAGGTATTTTTTTAGGGCTCTGGCAGTGCTCATCCTGTTCCTCTTTGAACAAATACCGGTCATGCTGATGGGTTAAGGCCTTCTACAGCCCTGTTCAGCTCTCCTAGAGTAGCTGTCTGTCTCCAGGAGTCTCCTCCATGCTCTTTAGACTGTGCTTGGAGACACAGCAAACCTTCTGGCAATGGCACATATTGATGTGCCATCCTGGAGGAGTTGTACTGCCTATGCAACCTCTGTAGGGTCCAGGTATCGCCTCATGTTACCAGAAGTGACGCTGACCATAGCCAAATGCAAAACTAGTGAAAAAAGTCAAAAAATATGAGTAGGGGAAAAAAATGTCAGTGGCCTCTACCTGTAAAACCATTCCTGTTTTGGGTGTCATCTCATCGTTGCCCATCTAGTACACCTGCTGTTAATTTCATTAACACCGAAGCAGCTGAAACTGATTAACAACCTCCTCTGCTACTTAACTGACCAGATCAATATCCCAGGAGTTTAACTGACTTGATGTTACACTCTGATTAAAGTGTTCCTTTAATTCTTTTGAATAGTATACTTATGCAGGCCATAGATGGGTCGTTAATCGGCCGATTTTTCGTCCGATAAACGAAAAATCGGTCGTTGCTGGCAGCGATGCTGCCACCAATGTCCAGGAAAGGGACATTTTTCATGGATTTTCCAGCATGACCGATGAAAGTAAACGAGCAGATCCGTGAAAAACATCCGACGATATTGCCCCACTAACGGCGTGAATATCGGCCAATTTTTTTTTCAGCAAAAATTCGGCCGATAAACGACCCGTCTATTGCCTGAATTAGTGACTGTTTCAAGTGCAAGCAGATATTATAGTCATTATAATGATCTGCACAGCTATGGTCAGCCTGGATGTAAAAGATTGAAAGCTCCCTGAAACTGCATAGCTTTAATAGCCATGCCCTAACCTGATTGATTAATTTAAATTTAATGTCTGTAGTCCAAGCAGGAAAAATCAAAGCCCAACCCTGGGCTTCCCACCAAAGGACCTCCAACCAGGCTGTATTTTTTACACATTTTCTTAAGTTTCTCCGCATTGATAAGTAACAGTGCTGGGTCCTAGCAATTGGCTGCTTATGCACGCAACTTTATATAGCAGGTAGAGTCATAATCTTTACATACCCTGGAATACTGGGCATTCCAGTTTGCTGACCAGAGTAGCAGTGAAGTGAAAAAATGAGAGTATATGCAACTGAAATGGAAACAGCAGTTAAAGTGATAGTAAAGCTAAAAACATTTGTTTACCTAAATGCATTAAAGTGTTACTATACTCAGGACCCCGTATTTACTATATCCGGTCTCCCACAGAACATGGAAATGCAATTATTTTAGTAAATATAAACTGTTGATTACCTTTTACCATCAAGCAATCTTGTGATGTCTATCAGTGATCGGTCCATGAGGCTGCATGACACCTGACCCTCTGGGAGGGTGCATATGATCAGCACAGGACCAATCAGCACTGTCCAGACAAAGAAAAAAAAACTGAGCATGTGAGTGACTCCTAGAGCTCAGTACTATAGCAGATGGATTGGGGACAGTAGAAGAAGGGGAGAATCAGAAAAGACAGGATCAAACAGCCTTTTTACACAATGTAGAGGATTAACCCCTTCGGTTCCACAGTGAGTATAACAAACATGTTTTACTGCATATACAGACTGATTTTACGGTTGTGGGAATAGTAACACTTTAACTACTTGTTGACTGCACTATAGCTGAATGACGCGTTTGTCCAGTTCTGGGAGGGCGTCATATGATGTCCTCCAAGAATTGCGCCCACAGTCGCCCTCAGCTGCACGCACCCGGTGCTCTCTGTGGTCACTATGTCATTTGGACACAGCTGATCACATGACACGGTAAAGGGCTAATTACAGCGACCTTTTACCACGTGATCCGCTATGTCCAATCACAGCTGATCACAATGTAAGCACAGTTGCTGGTTATCAGCAGCACTTTCCTCACGCTGTCACAATGTGATGAAAGACTGCTGATAACTGGCAAGTGTGAAATGAGACATCTACACTATTTGGGGCCCTGATTGTCAGTGCAGCCCCAAAAGTGCCCAGCAGTGCTGCTAGTCAGTGCTGCCAATCTGTGCCATCAGTGGTTCCAGTGGCACCTATCAGTGCCCATCATTGCCTCCCATCAGAGCTGCATGTCGGTGCAGCCTCATCAGTGCCTCCTCATCAATGCCTATCAGTGCTCCCTATCAGTGCCGACTCATCAGTGCTCTCTGTCAGTGCCCATCAATGCAGCCTCATCAACGCACATCAGTGAAGGAGAAAAATTACCTGATTGCAAAAATGTTATAACCGAAAATAAGAAAAACTTTTTTTTTTTTAAATATTTTTTGGTCTTTTTTTTGTTTTTGTTTTGCAAAAACTAAAACACCTTTTGGTGACTAAATACCACAAAAAGAACGCTCTATTTGTGTAAAAAAAAAATTAGGTACGTGTTGCATGTGCAGTTGTCATTCAAAGAGTGACAGCACTGAACGCTGAAAATTGTCCTGAGCAGGAAGTGTGTGAAAGTGCCGAGTAGGCAAGTGGTTTAAGGTAAAAACGTATTTCTCACTAGTTCCTTCCATTAGCTCCTGCTGCTTTTAACCAAATGCAGTGATGAGGAAGCGGAGAGTCCCTCTGTGCAAGTCTATGGCGCATGGCTTCATAGACATACAGCTCGGGAACACACAGACACTGTGTGCCTCCATAGCTAACAGCTTGCTATGGGGACACACAAAGAAGAGGAGGAGTCAGGCTTGCCGATGGGGGACCTGAGAAGAGGATTGGGCCACTCTGTGCAATATCACTGCAGAGAACATGTTTGTTATTTTAATCAAAAAACTTTTCACTTTAGCAACACTTTAAAGTGGAACTACCCTGCATCTGATCACCACAGACTCTATTTATTTCATTTTTAACTTTCAAAGCAAACTCCCCCATCCATCCATGTCTCCATGCTTAATTTTACAGGGAAATCACTTTGAAAAACAACCCCTAGCATTTCTGGCCATGGCCATCTTGAGTAAGGGCAGATGATTAATGTAGCATTTACTTTCTGGAATCCTTCTGCCCTTAGCTCAGACAGGAGGGTGTGTTTAGATGAGAAAACCCCTCCTTCCCTCCTGAAGACTCCTGGGATGTATGACATTTGACTAGGCCTGGAAACCAGGAAATAACTGAAGGAATGTAAAAAAATAAGTTTAAAACAAATAAATATGTTATACTTTCTTATCTATTTGCTAATGCCAGCAGCATAAGCAATAAAAATAGTAAATGTTGATTGGGGTGAAGATTAGGTAGGTTTCATGAAATGTAAGCACTTTTCTATCACTTTTTATGAGCTTTACATTAACATTTGAATATTGGTATCATATATGCTGAAGGACAAGTGTGAATGTTCTATGTATTTGAAAGTCTGTAGATAATTGTGGGTGATATACAAATCACACAAAAAAACAGACGCAAGGATAAGTTGTTTTTTTGGAACCAGTTGCCCTTGGCAGAGCCTGCTGGAGGTTGTCCTTGGTCCTTAGCTAACTGCAATCTTGCTGTACTTCAGGATAGATGCTTTGTACAAATCAGGATTTCAAAGTTTTGTTTATTCTTGCTGTAATATAACCCCTGCTAAGAGAACAATTTTTATTATGTCCTGTCCTTTATGTCCATTATCAGAAGGAAATGTGTTTTAAAGTTTATTTTGATAACTAATGGGCTCTCTATTTTTCTTAAGCATTCTTTGCAGCCTCGAACGTCAGAAATGCTTTCCCACTTGCATTAAGTGCAAGTCTTTTGGTGGTTTCAGAAGAGAAATTTCTTTTCAGTCTTAAAACGGTGTAATCAATTACTGTCATTATGTAATCCTTATTTGTGAAACTGAATTCCCCTATAATCCTTTTGGGTAGCACTTTAATGTGCAAGGTCACCAAGGCAGCTCACAAAAATTGAGGAAAAAAAGCATTATTGTGTTTTAAATGCTGATTTTAGTTTGTTCAAATATGTATGCTTCCTTTGCCACGCATCTTAACCTTTTTTATATTTTTCAATTCTGTTTAGATAATGCTGTCTTTTATACTGTTATCCTGTTGGCATGAATTAAACCTGCCAGAAACTTGTGTAAATCAAACTGCGCAAATAAAATAAATTCTATTGATCATTCTGACTTTCAGCGAGAATGAAGGTCAGAATGATCAATAGATTTAGAGATACAGTACAGGCAGAGGACTTTATGTAAATCTTTAACCATCCTTCCCTATCCCCTGAGATTCTAATGTAATTAGCAAAATCATTGATCAATATGGAAGCTTGAGAGGAGGTAGGGCCATGATGAACTCTTATAACTAAAGTTAAGGTTTGATTATCTACTTATTTTGCTTACTAGGCCACAAGTAAAGTGTAGAGGCAGCCCACCAGGTCTTTTAAACATTTTGAAGAAGACTGGACTTCAAGTCTCATCATATCGTTCTTCTATTCCAGCTGGTGTAGGTAGAGCATTGCAGGATAATATGTTGGTGCTGGGCATGCTATGACTGCCTCATTCTCCATAGTAACAATTCTGATATTTTAGTCCTTCACAGTTTTGTGGTTCACATGGGGTGTGATAGAGGAAAGGGTGACAATACTCTAATGAAGTCATCAACTTTCATACAACATTGAGTATGTCAAAATTGTATAGGCCTTGTCTGTGTTATATTTCTGGTGTATAATCTAGGTTCTTCCCATTCGTTTTACAATTCAAGTTGGCCATTGCAAACCTGATAAGCCTACATCTGTCAGGTCATATGATATATGATCTCCAGAAGCAAATGTAGTCAGATGAAGGAGAACTTCAAATAAGCTCAGCAGCTCCAGTGAGGTGGCTCCCGCACAGGAAGGCTTCCATCCATGGACACTCAACAGTAGCTCAAATCATAGAAATACAGAAAAGAGTGCTAGACCAAAACCAGATGAAAGAGTCCAAGTTAAAAGTAACTGTTGATAACATACGTTATATACAACCAGTCAGAGTGTTTTGGGGGCAACACCACTTTCCCTTCATCACGGCTTTATTAGAACGAGTACTGAACTCTCCTCAAGAAGGAACATCTTGACAGCAGTTGCTGAGCAGCAGTGGAGGTACAGTTGTGTTCAAAATAATAGCAGTGTGTTGAAAAAAGTGAATAAAGCTCAAAATCCTTCTAATAGCTTTTATTTCCATACACACAAATGCATTGGGAACACTACACATTCTATTCCAAATCAAAACATGAAGAAAAATATATCAAATTTGTGTTGTTCCTCTAAAAAAAAGTTGAAGAAAAGTGAATATTAGACTGTTCAAAAAAATCGCAGTGTTTGTATTCTTCTTTACAAACTCAAACATTCACTATATAAACTGAAAAACGTTGAAGATTTTGCTTTCCTTTGAATGACTTAATTATTATTTAGTTGTATAAGCACTGTTTCTGAGAACTGCTGTACATCTGTGTTGCATGGAGTCAACCAGCTTCTGGCACCTGTGAACAGGTAATCCAGCCCAGGATGATTGGACTACATTCCACAGTTCTTCTCTATTTCTTGGTTTTGCCTCAGAAACTGCATTTTTGATGTCACCCCACAAGTTTTCTATTGGATTAAGATCCGGGGATTGGGCTGGCCACTCCATAATGTCAATCTTGTTGGTCTGGAACCAAGATGTTGCATGTTTACTGGTGTGTTTGGGGTCGTTGTCTTGTTGGAACACCCATTTCAAGGGAATTTCCTCTTCAGAATACTTGAAGAGGTCATGCTGCCTTATGCTGATGTATTCAAACTGATCCATGATCCCTGGTATGCGATAAATAGGCCCAACACTAGTATGAGAAGCATCCCCATATCATGATGCTTGTGCAGCCATGCTTCACTGTCTTCACAGTGTACTGTGGCTTGAATTCAGTGTTTGGGGGTCGTCTGACAAACTGTCTCCGGCCACTAGGCCCAAAAAGAACAATCTTACTTTCATCAGTCCACAAAATGTTGGGCCATTTCTCTTTAGGCCAGTCAATGTGCTCTTTGACAAATTGTAACCTCTTCAGCACGTCTTTTTTTTCAACAGTGGGACTTTGCGGGGGCTTGTTGCAGATAGCCTGGCTTCACATAGGCTTCTTCTAATTGTAACAGTATTCACAGGTAACTTTAGACCTTCTTTGATCTTCCTGGAGCTGATTGTTGGCTGAGTCCTTGCCATTTTGGCTATTCTATCCATTCGAATGGTAGTTTTTCGCTTTCTTCCACGTCTTTCAGGTTTTGGTTGCCATTTTAAAGCATTTACGATCATTTTAGCTGAGCAGCCTATCATTTTCTGCACTTCTTTATATGTTTTCCCCTCTCCAATCAACTTTTTAATCAAGGTGCGCTGTTCTTCTGAACAATGTCTGGAACAACCCATTTTCCTCAGAATTTCAGAGAGAAATACACTGTAACCAGCATGTACAACATTTGCTGCCTTCCTTCCTTAAATAAAGGCAATAATTGCCACCTGTTTTTCAAAGAATGAATGATCTCACTAATAGAACTCCACACTGCTATTATTTTGAACATGCCCCTTTCAATTAGTGATTCAGTTACACAGAATCAGCAGCATGCATGTCATGACTGTTGGGTCTGTTGGATTTCTATTACTCTAATACACCTGCTAGTAAATTATTTGCCATGTAGAAATATCATTTCTACCAAAAACAGGTTGATCAGGTTAGTGATGTCTGACTGCTATTATTTTGAACACAACTGTATATGATGTGATCTATGATGTCAACTATATTGCTTCCCCTAAGCAGTGTATTTGTCTTATGAGTTCAGATAACTTGTCGTTTCCACAAGAATACTGTTCCTTTTCTATATTTAGCTGTACAAATCTGACCTACTGGTATGATCTTTACTGTATTTCTACATTGGCCCAACTTGGACCAAAGTAAGTATGTATGCCTTATACCCAAGGTGCTTCTGGGGAATATAACTATCACTGTAGTATTTGTGCTACCATTTCCTGGTCCCATGTGAGCAGCTTATCTCTACGTTATCCCCTTCTCCTCTTCATCCAATCAGAGAATGCCTTTTATTAATTGAAAAATAAAAGGGGTCCTATTAGGCTCCTTTCACATAGGTGTCCAGATCAGGTCCGCCTGTCAGTTTCTTAGGTGGAACTGATTAGCAGATCCATGGATGTTTATGGACAGGTAGGTGTAAACTTGTGTCTGTTTATATCCACCTCACTGCAAAGTGCTGCGCAAACTTTTAGCATTATATAAATCGTGTATAGTAATAGCAATACTCCAGGTCTGATCAGGCCCACTAAGGCCCCTTTCATGCAAACATTCCGACCGCCTGTCCGTTTTTCAGGCAGACCTGATCGGAACTTCCATTCTTCTCTGTGGAGCGGCGGGTGTAAACGAACAGTTGGGGATGCCCATTCCCCTTCCGTCCAGCGGATCGGATGGTGGACAGGTGTAAATGGATAGGCAGTTCATTTAAACCTGACCCCCCAAAGAGGAGGGCAGGCTATGTCTGTGTTCACTCTACATAAGCGGAACGGGCACCTGTCATCAACAGACAGATCCCTTGCTGAGCAGGCAAATTCCTCCCCATGTGAAAGGGGGTCTAAAAAAAGAGAGGACTCTGTACTCTTCCATTTAGGCTGAGCAGATCAGATGTAGCCAGGTGTAAAGGGGCTGGGGGCACCAACTACTACAGTGATTGTCCGCTTCCCCAGCAGCTCATCAAAGTTTGTTAGACCAATGTAAAGATTAATTTACTTCCTGTACTTATATAGCGCCGTCAATTTACACATCACTTATATATTGTATATTCACATCAGTCCCTAACCCTCAGGGAGTGTACAATCTAAAGTCCCTAACTCACATTCATACATACACATACTAGGGCCAATTTAGACAGGAGCCAATAAACCTACAGCACGTCTTTGGAGTGTAGGAGAAAACCGGAGTACCCGGAGGAAACCCACGCAGGCACAGGGAGAACATGCAAACTCGTGGCAGATGGTGCCGTGGTTGGGATTCAAACCAACAACCCTAGTATTGCCAGGCAGAAGTGCTAACCATTTAGCCGCTGTGCTGCCCATATACAATAAATATGCAATAAAGATTCAGGCGTTCAGCACTTCATAGAGAATAATCCTTCTGGGGAGCAGACAATGATCTTTGCAACAACAGGAATGTAATTATGGTAAACTGGGTGTTTTTCATACAGTATAGCGGGCCATAGACGGGACAATTGGCCGTGTTTTTTTTTTTTTTTTTAAGTTGTAAATCGGTCGTTCAGACGGCCGACGTTGCCACTAATTAAAAAAAAAAAAGTTGGTGGGTTTTAGTCCCGTCTACGGCCGTCAATTAATATAATAGCGGTGTCCCTGCATAGAGACCCGCTATTGTATTTGACAGAAGAAATAGATTATGCAGAAGAAGAGAAACAACATTGTATCTATTTGTACTTGAATAGAAACATCTGTATCCGAAATGCATACAAATAGATACAATGTTGCAACTTTTTTTCTTCTCTGTCTTCTGCAAAATCAGCTTCTCCTCTTTTCTTCTATTCTCCTTCTTGATATTCTATTTCTTCTTCTCCTGCAAAATCTATTTCTTCATAGTCAATTTATTGTCAAATCGGCCAGAAGAACGGCCGATTTGACCATAAATTACCACAAAAATTGGCCGATCTAAAAAAATCATCCCAGCATTTTCCAGCTTAGATGATTTTCAAAATCTCTTAAAATGAAGAAAAAAGGCCAACATTTTTCCCCACTAATGGTACGAATATCGGACAATTTTTTTTTTTTTTTTTTATCGGCCGATAATTTGGCAAGAAAATCGGAATCAGCCGCCTTTAGTTCATCAATCTGTGATCACAATAATATGCTTTGTTGGTTTTATTCTTCCCATTACCAATACACATTAAAATTGCAAGTAGCTTATTTTGTGTAATATATGCAACTAAGTCCACTGGGCTAAAAAGGCATGGCAACCAATGCTACAAACGTTTGGTGCTTTGCAACTTATATAACTGCTTATAAAAGTAATGTTGAAATATGTGTATATAGTCCGCCTAAGGGAGCAAACAAGGGGATGTTGCCAGACTCCATAATTAATGTCTGCTTTGAGTAGACAATGTCTACAATTACTAAAATTAAGGATATAGAGAACGCCTGTAAGGATTAGGCCGGGAATGTCCATAGAGAGCTTATTCAGCAGCAAAGCTCCCTAGATCGCTTAACAACATTACTCACACGTCAACATGTAGGGGAGATAACAATACAATGGGAATATTTATGAGACTGGTCCAGCTCCAGAAATGTTTGTTTTTGTCTTTTTCACTGAATGGCTTTGTTGATTTTTTAAGCAGCTGTGAAACTTAATACATCACTAATTAAGACAGTGAATTATTGTGTAAAATGTAATTGATTATATCCACTGCAGAGCTAGTGTTACAACTTAGTATGGCAGGGCTAGGCGTGTGCCTCTAGTGGAGCATTCTCTTACTTTAGGTGAATGGCAGCAGACCAGACTTCCATTAGTCCTCATGCACACTTGACATTTTTACAGCTGCTGTTTTTGTCTTTTGACATTTTTTATCTACAGCCAGTAAACTCCCCAACATGTTATCCTGTGTCCATGCACAATCGACGTTTTTTGGAAGGGGCATTTTTGGCTGGAAAAAAAAAACAGGACTAGTGGGTTTTTAGAGGAGTTTTTTTTTAGCTGTAAAAACACTCTAATGCTGAAATACGTGGTAAATTGCGGCAAACCAGCGTTTTCGGACTTTTTTTGACTAAAAAAAAATATTTTTGTCAAAAAAACCTCTAAAAAATGCAAACAAGAAAAAACGCAGCTAAACGCTAATACAAAGATGCTGAAAAACTTGCGTTTTTAATGTGACTTTACACCGCTAATGTTCTTGAAATGCCCAGTGTGTATGAAGCCTTAACCCCTTCACGCTGGATCGTCCCAGCGTGAAGAGGAGTTCCTGCGCTGGGAGGTGGATGGGGCGTGGCTTAGTGTCATGTGGCCGCTATGACGTCACGTCACAGCCAGTCACATGATCGGGAAAATTCCCGATCGAAAGAGCGGACCGGGACCTTTCTGTGAGTGTGCTGGGAGCGCGCAGGGCGCCCACTCTCAGCACATGTATTTTGGTACATGAACGCAAATGTGCGGCCGCTCGGCGTCTAGGCCCAGACGCCGGGAGGCCGCACATTTGCGTGCGGCTGGCGTGAAGGGATTAAAATGAATATGCATGTAGGTTGCAGCTCTTTGGTTCTTGCATAGTTGCCAACATTTCACTTTTTTTTTTTCCAACCAGCAAGCAATTGTAGGTGGAAAATATATTTTATTTAAGGGAGGGGTAGGCATTTATTTACATTGGGTATGGTTCTGCAAGATGCATGTCGTTATCCTATCGTATAAACTAATTTTTGACCCCTTCGCGCCAACGTTACACACAGAACTGGGCCTTTTTCTGTGGGGCCACATATTTGCGTACCTGTCTTTCTGCTGGGAATGTGCGCACAGCGAGCTCCCAGCACAAAGACCGGGGTATCACTGAGAGCCCTGGGTCCCGTTCTAACAATCGGGACCCGGGACTCCTGATTCCGAATCACATGATCGCTGTGATTGCCTCTGTTTGGTCACTGTGTAGCCCGCCCCCCCCCCCCTTTTTTTTTTTTCCCCTCTATGAATGGGGGAGAGAGATACATTGTATCTTTAACTCCTGGCATAGAGGAAAAAAAATGTTAAAAAGATAAAAAAAAATAACATTAAAAATAAAGAAACAATACCTAGATCAAGGTTTGATCTAGTCAAGTGCCAGGGTAAGTGTTTTGGTCAGGGTCAAAGGTCAGGTTTTTTTTTTTTTTATTGGTATCCGTGTCCGTTAGGGTCACTGTTTTCGGTAAAAACTCCCCCCCCCCCCCCCCCCCCCCCCCCAAAAAAAACAAAATGCGCACTCTTGTTACTGGGCTGTACTACGGGTACAAACATTAAATAAAATACACATATATGGTATCGCTGTGATTGTCAAGAGCTAGAAAATTTATTTTGGGTTGCTGTTTGGTGGTAGGTTATGGTAATAACAAGTAACACACAGCTAAATTTAAAAAAATATATATATATATTTTTTTTACTATTTTGGGCCAGTTTTCCTTTGATAATAAAAAAAAAAATCAAGAGATATACATTACCATTTATCAACAAATGAAAGCCCAATTTGTCCTGAAAAAAAACAAGGTATACTTCACCTGGATGTACAAAGTAGTTCTGGTGATGTTATGTACGGTTTTACTAACACGTGTCAAAGTTGTAAAATTGTGCTTAGGCATTAAGATTTGTTTTACCCTTAGGTATGAAGGGGTTAAAATGCTTCCCTGTACTATCTGCCTGGAGTTTGCATTTTCTCCTTGCTCCTGCGTGGGTTTCCTCCAGGTACTCCGTTCTCCTTCCACACTCCAAAGACCGTCTGGTAGGTTAACTGTTTAAATTGGACCTAGTATGTGTATATATGAGTGTGAGCTAGGCTCAGCTCCCCACAATTCTTCCTACAATTTCAAAACATACTACTAACATGACGAATCGCACAACGCGATTTTCATATGCTATTCATTTTAATGGCACCTAAAAAAACTGTGCCATTCTACCACGATTGTCCCGTAATAAATCTCGCTGTTTTTCTTCAGCTGGAACTGGGTGGGGCCTTAGTCCAGATTAGAGGGAATTATGAACAGTTCCAAATACCAGTCAATATTGGCACAAAACCTTCAGGCTTCTGCTAGAAAGCTGAACATGAAGAGGAACTTCATCTTTCAGTATGACAACGACCCAAAGCATACATCCAAATCAAGGAATGGCTTCACCAGAAGAAGATGAAAGTTTTGGAATGGCCCAGCCAGAGCCCAGACCTGAATCCGATGGAGAGCTGCGCACAGGAGATGTGTTCGCAATCTGACAGATTTGGAGTGTTTTTGTAAGGAAGAGTGGGCAAATATTGGCAAGTCAAGGTGTGCCATGTTGATGGTGTGATCAGGGCCTTCTATATATTCAATATTATGTGAGGATTTTTGGTACTTTTATGGCCAACAGTTGGGGCCCTATAAACCTCATCATCCCTGGTTTATGCTTTGTGGGGAGTGGAGGTTTGGAGGATCATGTGGAAGGAGTTGCGTTATGTTGCCTTAAATGTAAACGGATTATTTGTTACAAACAATAGTGATGGAAAATTTTTGGGTGGTCATTGCCACAGGTTTTCATTGTATAATGCATGTGTAATAACAATGGTATTTGGGAAACACACCTATACATTGTGCAGACACCTGGAAAGTCTAGAATTGCACATTTCAGTAACCTCTGACCTCATTGACTTCCTGTTTACCTTTTTGATTGTGTAATGTAAATATTAAGGATTTGTATTGTATACATTTTCTTTCCATGAAGCAACAACATCCTCTGCTGTGTTTTACAGAGAGGAAGAGGTAGAAATACTTTTTAGGGCCAGTTCACACATACACTCCAGTGTGTTTTTTTTGTTTTTTTTCTGCATCAAAAACTCATGGATAGTAGGTTATATGTTTTCTGATGGCATAGTTCACACCAGTGCAATCAGCTCCAATGCGTTCAAGATCCTGGAAAAAAAAAAGTAGAACATGCTGCTTTTTTGTGCACTGAACTGTACTGGGACATGGTGAAACGTATCAAAAACGTACGGAAATGCACCAAAAAGTCCTTATTTAAGGTGAAGAGAAAAAACGGGGAAAAAATGCACCAGAATGCATAAAAATGCACCAGAACGCACATTTCCTTATTTAAGGTGAAAAAAGTGGGTAGAAAATGCACCGAAAAGCACTGGACCACATCAAAAATGCACTGGAACATATAAAAAATCACACATGCAGAAACGCATCCGGACTGCATTTCTATGGTGTGAACCGGCCCTTAGGGTTGATTTAGATATGCATCTATATCTACCTTTACTCTAAGGCAGCGGTTCTCAACCTTTCTAATGCTGCGACCCCTTAATACAGTTCCTCATGTTGTGGTGACCCCCAACCATAAAATTATTTTCGTTGCTACTTCATAACTGTAATTTTGCAGTGGGAGGACTAGCGCCCCATCACTGATGTCAGTGGGATGAATAGTGTCCCATCGTTGGTATCAGTGGGAGGAATAGTGCCCCATCGTTGGTGTCAGTGGGAGGAATAGTGCCCCATCATTGGTATCGGTGGGAGGAATAGTGCCCCATCATTGGTGTCAGTGGTAGGAATAGTGCCCCATCATTGGTGTCAGTGGGAGGAATAGTGCCCCATCATTAGTATCAGTGGGAGGAATAGTGCCCCATCATTGGTGTCAGTGGGAGGAATAGTGCCCCATCATTAGTGTCAGTGGGAGGAATAGTGCCCCATCATTGGTGTCAGTGGGAGGAATAGTGCCCCATCATTGGTATCAGTGGGAGGAATAGTGCCCCATCATTGGCGTCAGTGGGAAGAATAGTGCCCCATCATTGGCGTCAGTGGGAGGAATAGTGCCCCATCGTTGGTGTCAGTGGGGGGAATAGTGCCCCATCGTTGGTGTCAGTGGGGGGAGGAATAGTGCCCCATCGTTGGTGTCAGTGGGGGGAGGAATAGTGCCCCATCGTTGGTGTCAGTGGGGGGAGGAATAGTGCCCCATCGTTGGTATTAGTGACACAAATGATGGGGCACTATTCCTCCCACTGACACCAATGATACTTACCTTGCTGACTCCTGCTCCAGCCTGGGCTCGCTCTCTCCCTCTCCCATCTACAGCCTGCATACCTGGCTGCAGCAGCAAAATTTGCACTTACCTGTCAGCTGTCTTCCTTCTCTGGCCTCTCTCTTCACTCGTTCCTGCAGCTCCCTCGATCTTCTTCGATCTCCGCGCGCTGCCGCTCGGCTCCTCCTCTCCAAGCTCCACCTTCTCGCCGGTGATTGGCCGCCTGTGTGCCTCTCCTGAGCTACAGTTCCGGTGGCCAATCAGCGGCGAGGAGGTGGTGACAGGAGCAGCATATCATCCCGCCCACACATCGCCGGAGACAGGATCGGCGTCTCGGTTCCTAAGACCATCGGAAATATGTGTTTTCCGATGGTCTTAGGCGACCCCTGGGAAATGGTCGTTCGACCCCCAAAGGGGTCGCGACCCCCAGGTTGAGAACCGCTGCTCTAAGGGCCGGTTCACACCATGGAAATGCAGCTCAGATGCATGCATATTTTTGATGCGGTCCTGTGCATTTTTAATTTGGCCTGGTGCATTTTTGGTGCATTTTTTTCCCTCTTTTTTTTATTCACCTATAAGGACATGTGTGTTCAGAGCGTTTCTGGTGTGTTTTACCACATTCTAGTACCAAACAAATGCAGCATGTTCTGCTTTTTTTCTGAAACTGGAACCCATTAGAACTGACCACACTGTTGTGAGCTATGCCATTGGAAACCATATAACATATCATCTATGCATTTTTAATGTGGGAAAAAAATGCACTGGACTGCATGTGGTGTGAACCAGCCCTAGAGCATTATCTGTGTATACGTTCGGGGCGATCGACAGGCGGTGAGGAGGCAGTGCTTTAACCTTCTTTTTTTTTGCTGACAATTGTAGCGCAGCCATGTGCATTGCACACAATTGTGTTGCTTCCCCATTCACCTAAATATGTTGCATCGGGCCTGCCACCCAGAGATAGCTACATGCCAGGTAAATTTTGCCATGGGCGCAAAGCATCGCAACTGCAGCATATAAACATCCCTGTCCACTGTTTATTGCAGCCTAAGGTAAGGGGAGGGGGCAGCAAAAACGCTGCTTAACCATGCATTTTTTAATTTATTTTTTTACTGCCTCCCAGCTGCACATATAAATGGGGTCTAACAATACAAAATGGACAAATGTCTGAATGCTCATTTTACACATCCAATATGATGTCACTAGTGAAAGCAGAATTGTAGCATGGAAGTGGTGGCATCACTTGCAGTAATATGAATGTAAACATAGCATTGACATGACAAAAGTATTCATTTATTTGCTCTACTTAAATCTGAATTCCAGGCTGACTGGCTACCATGCACAGCTTCACCAGATCCTGAGTGCACCAGTTTAAGTAAATCTCCCCCAAGTGTAAGTATCGGCATGTGATTTGGTATGAGCCTCTTTTAGTTCCTGTACAGCAGAGCTTACACTGGCAGAAGAAGAAGCAGCACAAGAAGCCATTTAGATGTGTTGCAGTACTCATGTGCCAACAAACATGCCCCCAGCAGCGCACACCCGGTGGTGCTGTCTGTGATGTACGGAGAAGATAAAAGGCCAATCACAGCGGCCTTTTACCACGTGACCAGCTGTGTCCAATGACGCAGCTGATCACAAAGTAAATACAGTTGCCGGTTATTGGCTGCACTTTCCTCACACTGTCACAGCGTGAGGGAAGTACTGCCGATAACTGGCAAGTGCCACAGAAGTCATCTGCACTGCAGCCCCAAAAGTGGCCAGCAGTGCCACCCGTCAGTGGCCATCAGTGCCTGCCTGTCAGTGCCGCCTACCAGTGCCCATCATTGCTGCCTCAGTGCTGCATATCAGTGCCTCCTCATCAATTCCCACCAGTGCAGCCTCATCAACGCACATCAGTGAAGGAGAAAATTTACCTGTTTGCAAAATTTTATAATAGAAACAGACCCTTTTTCTTCCTTTTTTTTTTTTTTTTTTTTTTCTCTTTTTTTGTTTATACTGCAAAAAATAACAAAACCCAGTAAGTGGTTAAATACCACCAAAAGAAAGCTCTATTTGTGTGAAAAAAAGATACAAATTTCATATGGGTACAGTGTTGCATGACTGCGCAATTGTTATTCAAGTTGCAAGAGCATTGAAAGATGAAACTTGGTCTAGGCAGGAAGGGGGGCAAAAGTGCCCGGCATGCAAGAGATTAAAGGAGAATTCCAGGCATAGTAAACTTTACATAGTTACATTGGTCCAGCTTCGACCAATGTAACTATGTATATAATATACCTGGGCAATGCATGGGACTCAGAATCCACTGGAGATCACTAAAGTAGCATTGGCCAGCTATGCTATATGCATAGTACATTGGTCCAAGTTGTAACTATATAAAATAATCCATGTCTGGAATTCTTCTTTAAAGAAGACCTTCCCACTTTTTAAGTGAAATAACATTATAATGCTAATGTGTATTTTATAATCG
This sequence comes from Staurois parvus, assembly GCF_062004578.1. Classification (NCBI taxonomy): domain Eukaryota; kingdom Metazoa; phylum Chordata; class Amphibia; order Anura; family Ranidae; genus Staurois; species Staurois parvus. Next base: position 16,862,393 of record NW_028317941.1, on the reverse strand, counting down.
GTCGTATATTAATGCACATGTGTGCATACTATGTACATATGGATTTACATTCTTTTATATTGACTTTTTAGCCTTGATATAGGGGGAATCTTTTGGCCCTCTGAAACATGCTGGCTGTTTTATGTGATCACGTTACGAATTATTAAAGTGATTGGACTCTTTCGCTTCTTTGACACTCCTGTTGTCTTTTCCTGCTTTAAGTCACATGAACAGCCCTGCCAGATCCAGTGAGCTTGTTGAATGATGATGTCTTCTCTGTTTATTTGAACAAAGACATTTTTTATGTCTTTTTAGAGTTGCCTTTGCTAACTGTTGTGAGTTACATTTGTTTGCTGTGAGTTAATTTGTCCTCAGCTATCTCTGCACACTGCAGAGCCCCCTATAGTTCATTCTTAACCCCTTGGCGCAGGCGCCTCCCGGCCCTTTAAGGGTTGCAGAAGCCGGGAGGTGGGGTTTTAGGGTCACGTGAGCGCTGTGATTTGCGGTCACATGATCGGGAAAGATCCCGATCGAAAGAGGAGATCGGGACCTTTCAATGAGTACCGAACATGTGTGCAGGGCGCGTGCTCTCAGCACATATGGTTTTTTAATAGAACGCAAAGGTGCGG